>NW_016812542.1:3474558-3487596 GCF_001698545.2 Rhinopithecus bieti
CTTTTCCCTCGGTTCTTTTCCTTCCTCCTCCTTCTCCCCTCCTCCTCTTTCTCCTTTCCCCCCTGGCTACCTTTGAACTTTCTTACCCACTCAGGACACCCAGCACCAGGTTGAGGATGAAGAAGGATCCCAGCAGAATGAGGGTGACAAAATAGATCCAGGGCCACTCATTCCCGATGGCATCATTGACCTGGTCAGGACAGAGGTGTGATTCACCGAGTTGAGGACTTGGCTCCCCTTCCCCAAGTTTGCTCATTAAGACTCCACCCAACCCTGGGGGACAAGGAGAGAAGCCACCCTGGGACAGTGAGTGGACATTTTTCCTAGCCTGAGGACTAGTCTGGAAGGCCTTTTCCAGCCTGAGGACTAGGATCTGGTCTGAAAGGATCTCCCTAGGGAGGACTTGCTGACTGCCTACCTGGTCCGGGCAAGACTGACCTAATTTCCCTCCAACCAAGAGTGTTTGACCTCCCTCATAGACTTTATCTCCGGTTGATTTATTTAAAGCCAAGATTTTTCACATGAACAACCTCTGTGACCCTGGACAAGTCACCTAACATCTCTGATCATTATTCCCATCCGCCTAATGGTGATAATGACATGGGCTGTCTCTCCTCACAGGCTTGAAATAGAGGTGAAATCATACATGTGACAGTCCTTTGATATTTTAAATAATTTGCTCTCCTAATACACACTTACAATAAATATTTCACTAATCTTTTACATTTGCAAAGCATTTGACAGTTTTACAATCCCCCCACCCCCCTAATAGGCAGCATCATATTGTGGTTAATTCCGGATTGGAGCTGGGGGATCAGAGTTCGATTCTTGGCTCTGTTGCTCACTAAGTTCTTAACCGTGGGCAAGTTACTTTAATCTCTCTGAGCCTCAGTTTCCTTATCTGTAAAATGGGAGCAATGCCTTCCATCATTGAAGGATGAAATAAGAAATCTAACTAGCTCTTAACAAACACCAAATAAATAATATACTCCAACAAAGAAACTCTTATGGAGTCTTGACCGTGTGCCAGGCACTGTTGTAATTCTCCCACTAACTCTGATATAGACAGTGTTATTATCCTTATTTTACAGGTGAGGAAACTAATATCTTATAATAGTTATATGGGAAAGCAGTCTTGCAGAGGAAAGGAAAAAGACTCAAAGAGCCCTTCATTCCTCAAAAAGTCTGAAATTCTAAGCCATCAGAATTAAGTCACTCACAGCCAGGTTTTTCCTGGTTTCCATTCTTCACCTGCCCCTTGGATCCTGCATAGACATACTGTATCGTGGGGATTTCCCCATAAGTTGCTGGGGCACATACCTGGGAACCAGAAGGGGACACACATCCTGTATAGATTCCCCAGGGAGGAGCAAGAGGGAGCTGTGGTCACTCAAGTCAGAGACTGCCCTCCTGTGTGGACTGACAAGCCCTCCCTCCCTGCTCCCTTGCAAACCTGTGGATGAAGGGAGATGGTTCTGGCAGGCCCGGGCCCAGACCCACCCAGTAAAGGACGTCAGTCCATCCCTCCATGGTGATGCACTGGTACACGGTGAGCATGGAGAAGCCGAAGTTGTCAAAGTGGGTGATGCCATGGTTGGGCCCTGGCCAGCCACCCCGGCACTCACTGCCATTGATGGTGCACCGGCGCCCTGAGCCTGTCCTGGCACAGGGCGATGGCTCCTCATTCTCCACCGTGGCCACAATATCTGGAGGCAGAAGGCAGAGGGAGCATCAGACAACAGTAGTAGGTGGACAATGACAGGAGGAAAGGTGTATAAGAGCAGTTTAAGAGAATTGAGCAGTAAGTCTAAAGACACTCTGCTGAAAACGCAAAAGACAGCTTCACACGGAGCAGATGGTGACAGTGAAGAGGAATGCCTGGGGCTGAGGATGGCTACAGGCAGCAGGAATTACGTCTTGGGCCCCCGGGCCTCATGGCAGGGTCAGCTTCTAGGATTAATTGTCCTATGCAGTGCAACCCATGAAAGAGGAGTAATCTGAGTGTCATTTGTTCCCACAGAACTTTAAAAAAGAAGGCAGCTGCCTGGCTGGGCTAGGGCTGGAGGTGGAGGGCTCACATGTTCTGACTTGAGAGTTATGTCTGGGAGGTGAAATTGGAGAAGCTCCAAAAGCACTGGGCTGAGCTGTACAAGACACCCAGCTGACGGGGCAGGGGTCTGCACTCAGGGGAAGTTCCCGCCAGGCCCGAGCCTGCACTCTCCTTTGTTCCCCTGGATGATGCTTTCTTGTCTCTAAAATCCTGTACTTCTGATGACATCCTGCATCCCCTTTCATCTTAGGATGTTTTACAGTCTCCTTTTGTGTTCAGAGATTAGATTGGCTCATCAGAACTGGAACACCCTGCCTCACCTATTTACCGTGTAGGCTATTAACCTATTTAGCATGTAGGCTCAATGCTCTGAAGATGGAAAGGAGAGGACACTGATGGTCCTGAGGGGCCCCTGATCCCATGAAGTCAGAAGCCCTGATCTGAGAGGGGCTTTTGAGCACTGCTGCTCAGCATTCCTCAAGACCTCATGAGAACACCACTGAGACCTCCAAATTTGGGTTGAAGGTGTGATCAAAGGTCCCCTCCTATCCATCCTGATAATGCTTATTATAGGATGTAGATTGTGGTGGTGATGGGAAGAGGTTGAGATGGGAGGGGTCTGGGAATATAACCCCTGAAAGCTGGACCAGAGTTTACTCTTGTGAGTTGGGGTTGGGACTGATGTTGACTGTCCCTTTGTTGTCAGTGGTCATGAGGAGGTGAGTAGAGTTTCCTGAGACACTGAAGGTCAAGGAGTGTTATTCTGGTGAGTTCAATGCCAGGACTCATGGAGGAGGCTAAGTCCCAGCGAGCTGCTGGCAGGGTAGAGCAGCCAGTCTCAGAGCGGGACCTGATACTTTTACAGGGTGTTGGCCTGACCAAAACGATTTTCACAATACTGCTAAGATGTTAGTTGCCCATCTGTCTCTCATTCTCTCAACAATGTAGACTGGAATTTTCCAGAGGCTACATGAGGTGCAATGTGGCAGCACGCACACACAGAAGTTGATGTGAGAGTCCAGCATCCTCTATCGAGCCAGGCATTGAAGAGATTTACAAAAAGTGTGAAATAGCGTCACCACTCTTCTCACCAAATATTACTGGTTTTTGAAAATCTAGTTATTTTTTATTAGAAATGTACTATTTATGTTCTCATGTCATGGGTTTCTTACTGTTCTTTAAAAGTGAATTAATAAATTAATATTGTGACATGTTCCTCAGTTTTCATTTCTCATACCATGAATATCAACAGATCAAAACCTACATAAACAAAAGCTCTCTGAAATTTATAAGAGAGAAAAGGGGTCCTGAGGCCAAAAAGTTTGAGAACTGCTGGTTCAGCTCAAGAATATCTGGGCTTCAATGTAGGTTATTTCTGGAAACTCAAAAAATGACTGCCTTTGGCTCTTGGGTGTTTTTTCTGAGGTCCCATTCAGACCCTATTCTGGGTGCCTGCTCTGAGGGGCAGCTCAGACTAAAGCTAAAACTATGTGACAGGAAAAGTACACATAGAAATTCAGGCTTATCCCATGCCTGTGTCTCCATCCACCACTGGCTCAGAGAGCCTGGAATATACCACATTGCATGTGGGGTAGGGGGTAAGGGTGTTTCAGAACAAGCCGTGGCCCAGGCCCCTGCTCACTTTCTTGGCTCACTGACTCCGGTAGAGCTGTCCTTCCTCCAAGTCCTCCCTATCCAGGAAAAGCCCATTCCCAAGGTCAATAGATGTGGGGGCAATGGCCAAGCCCTGGGCTCCTTCACCAGGTAGGGTGGCTCCCCCTTCTGAGCCGTCCTAGGCCCTGTCCCACAGTCCCACTTTCCCTGGAAGCTCACCTGTGCCAGTGAAGTAGCAGGTCTTGTGCATCTTGCCCTTGAAGAGCTCCAGCCCAATGATGGCATAGATGATGACCATAAAGAGGACCAGCAGGGCGATGTGGAAGAGGGGGAGCATGGCCTTGAAGATGGAGTTCAGGACCACCTGCAGGCCTGCAGAGGAAGCCAGGGAGGGGAAAAGAGGAGTCACCTCCACTTGGTCTCACGGCCCTCCCTCCCTATAAATTCTGGGAAGCCTCTGAGATGTCAAGGTAGGAAGGGGACCCAGAACTGGGGACAAGGGAACAGGAAGGGAGAGGAGAAAGGGGTCTGCAGGGACACTGCCACCCACTAGGCACCCCCGACACCAGCCGGAGGGGTCTGAGCACTCGGAAGGCTCTGAGGGCCTTGACATCCAAGCCGGCTCCTTTGCTGCTCATTGGGGCTGTGTTGCTTTGGATGACGTTAACCTGTTCCAGAATCACAGTGAAGACCCTAGAATGGAGAAGAGGGAGAGAAGGGGTCCAGGGGTTGGAAAAGCCACTGCCCCAGTGGTCTGGGGCCCTGTGTCCTGTCCATGCTCAAGCACCTGTGGAAAGGCCTGGGGGAGAGATGGCAAATATGGTTCATCAACTAACAAATGATCTGATCATGCTTACCTGGGGAATTTCACTTAAAAGGATTCTGACATCAAGTTCATACTCAGGGAAAAGAGTGGTGCTCCACTTGTGAGGTCTACTTTGCGTGCTCAACGGGGTTGAGGTATGTGTGCCACAGGTGTCGTCCCTGGCCCTAGGGCTGAGCACCCCCTACATGGGCTGGAGGTTACCTGTATCACACTCAGTGGCGACCCAGAGAAGAAACTCCACAGCAAGTTCTCCCTGCACGCTTTTCTTCCTGGCTGCACTTTTTGATAATGCCCTTTATTTTCTTTCCTACTAGCCTCCTCTTCCTCTTTTAATTTACTCAAATTTCCATTATCCTTTGAAGTCTACCTCAAATTCCTTCGCCTCCGAATCCTTCTAACGGCAGAACTCCCTGGGACACATTGCGTACGAAACAACAATGTGCTGTGAGGTGTTGCTCTCTGCACTCTATTATTCTGTACGCACTTGTCTTGGCTTCCAACCAGGGCAGTTTGTAAAAGGCAGAGGCCGATTCACAGAATTCTTCTATTTTCCCTGTTGAGCCAAAAGTAGCACTGGATGGCTAGCAGGTAACCAACACCATCCTTTCGGAACTAAAGGACAGCATTCTGGTTAAGCATGCAGGCTCTGGAACCGAGACTGCTTTGGCTTGAATCCCAGCACTGCCACCAGCTAGCTGTGTGACCTCGGGCAAGTTGCTTGACTTTTCTGTTCTTTAGCTTCCTTATTCATAAAATGAGGAAAAACAGGATTGTGGTGAGAATTAAATGAGACGGTGCATGTAAGCATATATTAAGTACTTGATAAATGCTATTGTTATCATTACGTGGTAGTTACGGTAATGCTATGGGTAGAGTTATGTTCCCTCTAAATTCATATGCTGAAGCCCTAACCCCTAGCACCTCAGAATGTGGTTGTATTTGGAGACAGGGTCTTTAAAGAGGTGGTGAAGATGAAATGAGGTTGTTAGGGTGGGCCCTCATCCAGTTTGCCTGGTGTCCTTATAAGAAGAGGAACTCTGGACACACAAAGAGACACCAAGGATGCGCATGCACAGAGGAGAGACCGTGTGAACCCAAACCTGCCAGCATCTTGACCTTGAATTTCCAGGCTCCAGAACTGTGAGAAATAGATTGCTGTTGTTTCAGCTTCCCAATCCGTGGAATGTTATTATGGCAAACCTAGCAAACTAATACAGTTAATAAATGTCCGTTTTGTGAACCTGAATAACAGGTACTCAATACAGGTCCATGGAATAAACTAATAAAGGACAGAGGGTGAGAAACTTATGAACATCCAGAAACTGCTGGCCAGTGGAACCTTCCATATCATTTCCAAATTTGTGTGATGTGAGGAGGATAATGGAATTTATAGCATCTAGCTGGGGAAGGAGATTGTGACCTGCGGGCAGGGTCAGGAGCAATGACCCACTCTCCACCAGCATGGACAGCACCCTTGCCAGGCCAGCCTCTAACAGAGGCTGCTCCATGCAGGGGTTAGCACAACGGTGGAGTCCCACTCCACCTCTAAGATGCTGGTGGTGGTGGCAGTGGGCACAGAGTCCTCAGTGAGGGTCTGACCTCCAGTCTCCCCATACCCAGCTCTCACCCCAGGAAGACAATGGTGAAGTCCAGCACATTCCAGCCGCTGCGCAGGTAAGCATCCTGGTGGAATAAGAAGCCGTAGGCAATGATCTTCATGGCGGCTTCAATCGAGAAGACGATGAGGAAGAAATACTCCAGCTTCTCCTGTGGGAGCAAACGTGGTCCACAGCATGCCTCTGTGCTCTCCGAGCTCACCCTTGCTCTCTTCCCTGCAGCCATGCTGGGTTCCCTGCTGTTGCTCAGGCACGCCTGCCTCAGGACATTTGCACCTGCTGATGGAATGCCCACCTACCTCCACACCTACACACCCCCGCACTGCCACTCCCTCACTTTCCACAGGTCTTTACTCAAAATTCCTTCACTGAGGCCTTTTCTGGCCACCAACTGTAATGCAAGCTATCTCCAGCAT
Source organism: Rhinopithecus bieti (assembly GCF_001698545.2). Classification (NCBI taxonomy): domain Eukaryota; kingdom Metazoa; phylum Chordata; class Mammalia; order Primates; family Cercopithecidae; genus Rhinopithecus; species Rhinopithecus bieti. The sequence goes on from NW_016812542.1 coordinate 3,481,081, forward strand.
TTCATGTTCCTCTGCTCTGCTTAATTTGGTCTTCTTAGCACTTACTCTTAGCTTAAATACCATATCTATATATATTATATATATGAAATCTTGTTCATTATCTATCTTCCCCACTAGAATATAAACTCCATGAAGCATGGGGATTTTTGCCTTTTTTTTTTTTTTTTTTTTCATTACTCGACTTCCAGAGATGAGAATGGGTTGAATATATGAAGGATCTGAGGCACCCAAAATGAAAGTCCCCAGGTGGTTTTTCTGGTTTTGGCACCTTTCTTCTCCCACCATGCAGGGGATGGATGGTAGGAGATGGTAGTGGATTGCTCAGAACTCCAGATGCCTTCCCTTGCTGGGCAGTGTTGCTCTTTAATTCATTTTCCTTTAAGGTTCCCTGCCCGCCCCACCTGCCCTCACATTGGCTTCCTTTAGGCAGCTCCTTAAAGGGCATGACCCTATTACACAGGGTGAGTGGAGTGTGGGGTACACTGTGTGTGGGGAGCACAGGTAAGAGGCTGAGGTTTCAGCTCAGCCCCACTCTGCAGAAGGCCCTGCCGACACTCCAGGCCCTGACCCTGTAGCCTGATCCTCTGTGTTACCCTATCCTTAGTCCTGTCACCCTTCCCCCTCTTCTGGGCCCAGGTGAGAGCTATTTCTAACTGAGGAAGCAGGCCTCTCTTGTTGGGACTCCAGGCTGAAACTGCTCTCCTTGCAGCCATCTGAACCCTGGCTTGGCAGCTTCTAAGAGCTCTGGCCTCCAGGCCTCCCCAGATAAGCACAGCCTCCCGAGGAGGTGCTGACCTAGCCTGCAGCCTAGGCCAGGCTGCAGCACGGCACAGCTCCAGGAGGTGTGTGTATATATGTACACAGATCTATCCTGATTGGTGCTTCCTGGAGTCACACAACAAGGGGGGCTGTATGCCCACAACCCAGCCCCCATTAGTCTCCAACACTCACACCCATGGAAGCATCTCCTGGGACCAGGGGCCCTCCCCATCAGCACACTGCGGAGGCGTCACTCAATATTCACAGTTCCTTTACTGCGGAGCCAGACTGGGGAATGGGGCACTCCATTAATGATATGGAAGATAATGTATTTTTACTTGCAAGTGAGTAGGTGTGGGAAGCAAGGGAAGAGGCCCTCACATGGCTCATTATTGTGGATAGGGCTCCAGAATCCTCCAAACTTGTCATTCAGAGAATTTTCCTGAAAGCATGATTTTCCCCTTCCACATAGAAGGGAAAACTACAGCATACGTGGACTAGACTTGCTGTTCTTAATTTTGCCCTTCATTCCTTCTATTAATTTGTGATCCCAAAGCTTTCCCCTTCTTCCAGAAAATGGTAATATGATAATTAAAATGCAAAGCCATGCAGTTCTGTGAAAGGGCCTGTTGATGGAGACTGTGCTTGGCACTCGTGGGGAATCGTGGAGCAGCCACTCCATGGAGGGGAGCTGCAAAGGGAGGTCTGGGCACCCTCCCTGGCAAGAAGAGTGGACTGGGCCAACTACAGAGGGATCTCCCTGGAATCGGGTGGGTGATCTCCCCTCCTCTGCAGGACAGGTTTCCTGGGAGTCAGGCACACCATTAAGGGAAAAGTGTAAGGGAGGAGAGTGAAGTCAAGGCAGCATTTACAATTTCAGGTTGCTGCAATCCCAGGGGGATAGACAGAAGTGGGGTTGAGGCAAGGAAAAGCAGGACCTGAAATAGTTGCAGTGCTCACAGGCTGGGCGGCCAGCCATGAACACCAGATAACTGCCTGCACCTGCCACTGCCTGTCTGGCTCAGCCTGGCCCAGAGAGAGCTTGTCGGGGGCTGCGGGCTTCAGATGAGGTCACTCAGTTTCCTCAGCCTGTTAACTCCAAGGCCTGCCTCTTTCTACCATACTCCCTCCAGCCCAACCCTGAAGTGCCTGGAAGTAAAACTCAGTACCATACAATCCCTGTGTGTGCACACAGCATGAGCCCTCGTTCCGGAGGAGAGGGAAAAGGGATGTATCCACTCTTGCATCACAGGAACAGTGTCATCAATGTCACACTGGGTTGGCTGACAGCCTCTGCAGCCTGGGCTCAGTCTTCCATGGAAGAATGAGGGATAGTCATTCCACAGATATTTATTAAGCTTTGGACTGGATGCCCTGGGTAAGACCTGGCTGTCTCCCCAAGATCAAAGTCATCAACCTTCCTAAAACATCCTAATTTCCTGTGACAACCCCCAGAGCCCACCATGGGCAGGTGGGAGGCAGGAGATACGTGGTGTGATGGTTCTCACCAGCTCTGCTGCTTTGGGCAAGTTCCTAAGCTTCTGTGAACCTCCGTTTCCTCATTTGCAAAACTGAGATAATGAGAGCTACATTGAAGGGTCATGGTGAGGATTAAATGGCACCTTGTGAGTAAGTGGCTACCCCTGCCTGGCATGCACCAAATGCTGAATACATCACAGCTATTGTTATGAGACACCTGGACCCTTGGTGAAGGTCTGTTTTCTGCCTACACTGTGTTCTGTTGGTTTCCATTATGTTCTATTGGTTTTCACAGAGCTGTTGTTTGATGTCATGGCTGTGGGTGGTCACCAGGGCTTGCCTCTGACCCACCTCACACTTCATATGTTTGAAACAAAACTCCTCCTCCTGATAAACCTGCTCTTTCTCATGTGTCCCTGTCTCAGCCAAAGGCACTCAGCGGCCCAAGCCAGAAACCCCCAGGGTGTTTCTGGACTCCTCCTCCCTCTTGCTCTCCCTGGGTCCCAGTGTCTGGCAGGTACAGGCCATTCCAGCCCTACCATCTCCAGAATCCAGCTCCTCCTCTTCAACTGCTCCTGCCCTTGCTTGCTCTCCCCTGCCTGCAGTGGTCCACCGCCATCCACATCTCCTCCCCTGGGCCCTTCTCCATACAGATCCAGCCACTGCCTTGCTTGCAAGTCTGCAATGGCTCCACAACACTTAGCAGAAAATCCAAATGCGTTCCCATGGCATGCAAGGTCCTCCATAACATGACCCCTGCTGATCCCTCTGGCCTTGCCACCAGCCTGCTGGCTACCCCGTCAATCATGTGGAATGACTTTCAGGTCCCCTAGCTCTCTAGCTGCCCCAGCCTCCACCTTTGCTCATCCCGGCCCCTCTACCTAGAGTGTCCCTGAGGCCCACTGCCCAAGTAGACCTCCTGCCTCTTACAACCCTTTGACCCCCCACAGGGAGCACCAGCCCTGTGTCCTCACCATCCCTTATAATCCTGTGCTGCTCTTTGCTGCCTTCTGACAGACTGCAGCTTCCTTGAGGCCATGTCATCCTCACATGTGTTCCTAACTGTGGGGACTTTCCATGGCTTCTCTGTCCCAAGAACAGGAGAGAGGTGACATTCCCCCATCAGTAATAGCATTTGGGCTTGGGGGCCAGGGTCACTCTCCAAAGAAGGCTTCTTGGAGTTGCTGTTGGTGGTGGGTGAGGGGAGGTTTTATGGTTGAGAAGGCCCCCACCAACTGGTGATTCTGATGCCCTTCCCCCAGGGGCGTATGGTCCCCCGACACAGATGAAATTATTTCAGACTCAGGGCTTCTGCCCTTGCTGTTCTCTCTGCCTGGAATACTCTTCCCCAGATATCTGCATGACTCACTTGCTTCCTCCTTGCAGGTCCCAACTTGAAGGTCACTTTGTCACTGAGACCTTCCTGGCTCTCACCCCTTGACTGTCTATCTTCTTAGCCTGATTCATTTTTCTTTTTAGCTGTTGTCAAAACTTGACTCGCTATATATTTGTTAATTTATTTGACCCATCTCTCTTGACCTGAATATAATATCGCTGAGAGCAGGGACTTAGCTCTGTTCACTGCTGTGTCAACTACATCTGGAACAGTGCCTGAAAGTGCTGTGATGGAATGAATGAACCAGTGTCCTGGGGCACTGCTGCGAGAGGTGCAGGCTGTGGGCAGGTGCGGCTGCACACCATCACTATCACTCTGAGACGAGGTCAGTGGAGGCATTGAGTAAGCATTTGGAAAATTCTATGGCAATCTGCAGCCACTTCCACACATATGGGTGGACTATAGACCATTCTGGATTTGTCAAAGTCACATGGCGAATCCCAGCTGGCCCACACTGTGGAGGGGTCCCACACAGTAGGACCATGTATCAGGCCATGATGGAGTAGAAATTAAAAATGACCAACTGTGGTCTTTCCCTACAGATCATCTGAGAAGCCCTGCCCCAGAATGCATCATCCTGCCCAGCACACAGTAGGCCCTCAAGCTATGTTTGTTGAATAAATGAACAATGGAACGTCAAAATCTCTGCTCACCTTCAAACCAGGTGCAGCCTTGGGATCTGTATTCCTAAGAAGAGACACTGGACCTCAGGTCCTGATCCCAGAGCAGGAGAGCAGTGGCTGTCCCTGACCCCCTGATCTCTGAGCTCAGGGGAGGACAGTGAGCCCGTCTGACTTTGTGACGTGAGAGCTCCCTTACCTCAGCCCCCAACAAGCGCCTTTATTACTAAATGTCCCCTTCAAGGGAATTCTCATCCTTCCATAGACAAGCCTCTAACTGGTACTCCCTGGGGCCACACTTAGCTGGAGGTTGTCCTGGTGTGTGACCCCTGATGCACAGGCCTTGTACCTGCTCCCAGGGTCACTGGAGCCAGGCACTCCCAGAGTCTTGGGCTGAAAACAGCAGGGCTGGGACCGCACATCCCCTCACCCTCCCACTGCCTCTGTTTTCAGGCTGAGTCTGCTATCTCCAAGGGTCAGCCAGTCCTGAATGCTTCTCCTCCCCCAGCCTGCATGGGGCTTTGTGGGAAGATGATGAGAACTGGTTGGGCTTCCCTCCAAAGGGATCTGCCCAGTGCCAGTGTCCCTATCTGGGACCATAGAGGCAGCAGCTACCACACCTTCTTCCCCTGCAATCCTACCCCTGACACAGTGGCCTGGTCAGGACTCCAGGCTCCCGGGCTCCCCATGTGCCCCCCTGGAGGGTTCTGGGACCTACAGAGCCCACTGAAAGGACCTTACTCGGCTGGCCTGGGGAGGGGCTGGCAAAGGCAGCAAAGTGTCTGCAGTTGAAGGGCTCCCTGGGAAGGTGCACTGCCACCACATGACTGCCTGTCACCTGGGCCTGAAAGTCTCCTTCCTTAGGGTCAAGACAGAGTGATCTGCTCAGGCACAAATCTCACTGGAGCAGGGAGGCACTGGACTCATACTTGTTGTTAACTCTTTAAGGCATGTGTACTACAAGGAGACAAGGTAGATTTGACTAAAGAGGAGGAAGCCCAGGGTGCTTGCAGGGAGCTCAAGCTGGGGTGGAGGACAGACATCCTCAAATGTCCCCTCCCTCTTAGGGACCTTACAGGAAGCTCTCCACACAGCCTTGGCAGGTGCTATCAGAAGACAGTTTTATAATATTCATGATTGCTTTCCTCCCAGATTCCCCCACTTTCTTGTTCCCTTAAGCTGACAGCAGGGCTGGGCCCCCTTGCCTCAGGACTGGTTTGTGGCAGGGCCCAGGCTTTTGTCTTCCAAAGCCTGAGAATCACTGCAACATTGGGAGGTCTCCGGGGTAGAACTCACAGTGTGAAGGTGTAGCAGGATCTGGGAGGAGGCACTGGGGCCCCCAGGAAAGAGGACTCAGGCTCAATTCCTGCCTTAAGAAGGGTGCAGAGGACCTATGACCCTGTCACCTGCGCACTGCCTGAGACCCAGGGCCTGGGCACATTCCCCAGGTAGGCGGGATAACTGAAGGCACCAGAATAGCTGCAGTGATCCCTCTCCATCCTAGAGGGATATGCGCTCAGGATCCATGGAAAGTTGGTTCACAGGAAAAAATAAGTCATTTCTAGCACACCTCAGTTGTGGACAGAGGTTTGGTCCGGCTCTGCTGTTTTTCCTGTTTCACAGAGGAGGGAAATGAGACTTAGAGGGGAATGAGGTGCCCGCCAAAGGCGAGGAGGCCCTGCCTGCCATGACTGAAGTAACAGAGTTTCTGGTAGGCTGGCCTGATGTGCTGGCCTCTATGGCTGTGTCGCACACTGGATGTCCAGGGCCCTGATGTCTCCACAACCACCTCATTCTCCAGGTTTGGCAGATGACCCATTGAAGAGTGAGGGAAGTGGCTATGTTTAGTCTAACGAACGCTCACCCAAATAGATGTAACTGGAATGGGTCTCCCTTGCCATCCTACCTCCATCTCAGGGTTCTCATTTCCCTCTTCCAGTTCCCTCTTCACTTCCCTGTATAGCACTTCCCTCACCAGGCAACCAGGCTCCCTCAGGTCTGGGCGAGCCAGACACACCAGGGCTGACTAGACAGAGGGACAATGGGGCCGAGGGTCCCAGGAGGGCTCCGTACGTTCAGGGTGAAGGGGGCTGGGAGAAGAAGGGAGACCAGTGCTGTCTTGGGTAATGAGGATAATAATAGCTAAGCATTAGTAAGCACCCATGTATGCGCCAGGCTCTATTCTGGCCGCATGCATACATTTAATACTCACTGAAACCTTATAAGGTAAGTACTGTTTTTTTTTTTTTTTTTTTTTTTTTT
>NW_016812542.1:3488088-3505590 GCF_001698545.2 Rhinopithecus bieti
AAAAAAAAAAAAAAAAAAAAAAAAAAAAATCATTATCACAGATTACAAAGGGCTAAAGCAAGAATAGACGAATGAATGACTCTCTTTAGCCTGGAAAGCGGATACTCTCAATAGTATTAATGTTGTAATACAAGCTCATTCAAGCGTTTTACATTTCTTTTTTTATGTTCTTTTAAATGTGATATCTTAGCATATAGTAAAGATCATGTACTATGAGTATCAGACAGAAATTTCGGAAATTTCTCCACAAAGCCAGATAAGTTTTCCTCTCCAGTGAGAAACAGGCTATAATAAGTTCTTAAAAATTCTTATCTTCTCTGCCATGGCAGAAGAGGGAGAGGTTGGGGGCTGGGGAAAATCCAGGGACGTTCTACACAGGAGGTACTCTGGGGTTCCATCCAGGAGGGTGTCAGATAACCCAGATCACTCTACTTAGGCTTTTGGCAAAAAACAGCCCTCACCCTCCATCTACTAGTCATCTTCTCTGCCTCTCCTCCTCACTTCAGGGCCTTCTGAGCTCTATCTTTTGTAAGATCAATCATCAGGAAAGGGAGAAAAAAGAGCTAGGATGGAACAAAAGTAAAATGTTTAGCAACTTTGACACAGGGGCTCGGCACCTCTACCTGAGCCGCAGGGGTCCTGGCTGGAGCAGGGCCAGGTGGCCCTCGTCTACTGGTAATGCATGTGCTCCCAGGTGCAGAAGAGGGTGAGAGAGACCCGCAACTTTCAGGGCTGAGGCACACAGACATTCTGATGTCTGATGCCCAAAGGTTGTGCTGGCATGGAGCAACCTTGGGAGCGTGCAGGATGAACAGGGGGATCTGGGCTGGCTGCTGCTTTGTGTCTCAGGTCTTGGAGTCCCATGAGAAGATGGTGGGTGTGAGGTGGCCAGCCCCGATGGCCCTTGCCATGACAGCTACATTGGTTCTCAATTCAAGTGTCTTCAGAAAGTGAAGATGTAACCTACTTTTTGCAACCTTAACTCCTAACAAGTCCAAAAAAACGAAGAAGAAAAGAAAAGCATCCCCTCCTCCACCAGCCAATGTTGAGATGAAGCCCTCACCTCTCTGCCCCAAAGAGGCTTCCTCTTTCAAGGGTGTGTGTGAAGAAGACGTTAGCCCCTGGCCTTGGAGTAAACTCTAGATAAGAACAGTCTTTCCCCACACCCCAAGGCTTCTTTGTGCCTCCGAGCCCAGCAGAGGACGAATACTGAGGTTTCTATGGTGCTGGATACAGCACAGGGTGGTGTGACCTGAAGAAAAGAAAGTGGGAGGAGGGGGTCCTGGAGTTCAATGCCTGGTGTAGTGTGGGGCAGGCTCCAGACTGAGCAAGGAAAGGCCTTGGATCCCAGTGTCACAGCAGAGGCCAGACGCTCCTCCTTGTGTCAAGGCAAATAGATCAAAGGAACTGAGATGGGTTTCCCACATACAACCACCAGGAAGGCAAAGGCAGGGAAGGGTACAGGCCGAAAACAACGAGGTGCCCAAGGTAAGGGGCAGGCCCTCGCCAGCCTGGGATACTGTCTCCTACTCCCAACCCTTGGGCCCAACAGAGGAACCAGTTGAAAAGGAGGGCCCAACACATTTCCATCAGCAAGCAACAGGACCACAAACTCCTCCATGTTGCCTAGCTCCCGCTGAGAGTGGACACGCAGTCATACCCACACCCAACACGCATCCTGGTCTGTGCGGGGCAGTCCATCATCATCCTCCCTAGCTTCTGACGACAGCTGACTAAGGTAGGTACTCTTATCCCCATTTTACAGATGAGAAAGCCAAAGCACAGAGAGATTAATTTCTCCAGGATCACATAGCTACCAAGAGGCAGAGCCATGATATTTACAGTTTGATTCCAGACTCTGTGGTCTCAACCACCATGCCAGGCATGGGGAAGAGAGAGAAAGAGCATGCCTGGGACATCTGGGTACATTTGTTAGATCCTGCCCTCAGTCCACCCCAGGTCTGTCTTTTGCCCCCCAAGGCTTGGGTTCAGCATGACTTCAGCTGTGGGCTGTTAGTGCTGGGAGGTCAGAGAGGGAAGGGAATGAACATTTATTGAGCAACTCCTGTGTGCCAGGTCAAACATGAGGTTGTTGCACTCATGGATGTAACAGTCCTGAAAAGAAAGATATTGTGGACCAACCTGGCCAACATGGTGAAACCCCGTCTCTACTAAAAACAAAAAAAAATTAGCTGGGTGTGGTGGTGTGTGCCTATAATTCCAGCTACTCGGGAGGCTGAGGCAGAAGAATTGCTTGAACCCTGGAAGTGGAGGTTGCAGTGAGCTCAGGTCTCCCAGCTGCACTCCAGCCTGGGCGACAGAGTGAGACTTGGTCAAGAAAGAAAGAAAGAAAGAGAGAAAGAAAGAAAGAAAGAAAGAAAGAAAGAAAGAAGGAAGGAAGGAAGGAAGGAAGGAAGGAAGGAAGGAAGGAAGGAAGGAAGGAAGGAAGGAAAGAGATATTGTGGTCCTCTGTTCACAGATGAGGTAACGGAGGTTCAGAGAGTTTAGGAAGCTGTGAACCAAAGTCTAGATTGGAGGCAGGTTGGTTTGACTTGAGAGCCTGTCCTTTCTTGCGACTCCCAGACAGCTAGCACAGCTTGGGCAAAGGCTTTCCTCCAAGGCTTCTGTTGTTCAGCTCTTACAATGTCTGCAGCCCCTGTGCCTGGTGTGAAGGGGCATGAGTTGGGATGGGTGGGGAGGGGGAAGCTAAGTGCCCTGAAAGGGGACCTAAGTTCTTGCAGTGGTGGGAGGGCAGGCTCCCAGGTGGGTCTAAAATCCAGGCTTTCATTCGTTTCCACAGACCCTTTTTGAGCACCGTCACTTCTCTGTACAGTGGCCCAGGCTCAAACAACCCTGTGCTCTGCAGGTGCTGGATCTCTGAGGGGTGAAGCCAGAGCTGCGGTCCTTCTGAGGCCCCAGCCTCCCCAGATGGCGAGTGGAATGGGCTGCTGGCCGCAAGAGTTGGCAAGCGCATTCCAGACCCTATAAAAAGACAAACGCCCTGGCTGCCAGAGGCTTAGGCTCCAGCCTCGTGGAGGACACTGCGGCAACTTGAACCCCAGGAATGCGACAGGGGCCTGGTGGAGCCGGCTGATGCCTGAGGGGTGGGCAGCTGCCCTACAGTCCAGGAGGGGCCAAAGGGGCGCCATCTTGCCGAGCCTGTCGGGCCCTGCCCTGCCCTGCCCTCAAGGACAGCAGGCACCATCTACTTAAGCAAAATCTAAATTATCCGGAACTTGGAAATAAAGCAAAGAAAGGATGCCATATCTTTGTAATATCATGTTGGAGCATTTTATAATAGGCCTGGCCAAGGATTATTTAATTATCCAGGTCAGGGTTTCTCAACCTCAGCCCTAATGATATTTTGGTCTGGATACTTCTTTGCTGGTGGGAGGGGGGCCTGTCCTGCGCATTGCAGGGCCCCTGCCTCTACCCCACTAGAAGCTAGTAGGGCACATCTCTGCCCCTGCCCCTCCCCTTCACAATTCCAGTTGTTGCCAAATATCCTCTGGGGCAGAACTACTTCCCCTCCCCAATCCCTTGAAAACCACTGACTAGGAGGGAATGTAACTTTGTTTAGCCCTCACTCTTCTGTCCTCTAGAGATGCAAATGAATTCTGCCTGATAGGAAGATAATCTCAATGGTTAGAGTTTTATTGCCCTGTAGGACATTAACCAGCTTGGTATCTAACCTAGCAATCCTATTCCATCATTCTTTCTCCAGTATCATAACTTCTGCTCCTCCAACTCCCTTTAACCCAGCTTCACACGCCTGCCTGTTCTCTTTTGAGTTGAACTAATCTTTGATATGTGTTCCTTCGATATTTTACTTACAGTTGTGTTTTCACTTTTTGAACATCATACTTTGACGTAGGACTGCTTTGAGGGTGAAATGAGATAACGTAGCAAAAGCAATCAGTTTCTCATGTCTGCCCAACAATTAGTAAGTCTGATGATTGTTTTTGCTTTTCCACATTGGTCCCCTCAGCCTGGCCCAGGCTGGAGTGGTAACCCTGCCCAATAAAGGATGTAGGCCTGCCCATAGAGCCACCTGGGCATGCGCAGTGATCTAACCTCTCTGCGCCGCAGTTTACTCCTCTGTACAAATGAGAAAAATAAAAGTACCTGCCTCATGGGCATTCAGTGTGATAACACATATGAGGCATTAGAACAGTGACTGACAATATGTAAGTAATTGACAAATATTGAATGTCATTTTTGCTGCTACTGCTGCTGATTTGCTGGAGGACTGGGGAGGGTTGACCAGGAAAGCCACTAAGAAAAGTTAGAGGTTTCAAGGAGAGAAGACACAGAGTTAAAGAGAAATCAGGGACAGACGATGGGCGGGGTGAAGAGGAGTTCTTTACCTGAAATAATCTTTTGGCATAACTGTTGGGAGTTAGACCCTTTGAATCTAGAACAGCCTGGGGGTCTCTGTGACTACAGGCATTTTGGCTGGTGAGCCTGCTCTGTGGGACCTGCATGATCAAAGTTCCTTCTGTTGATAGACAAAGCACTAAAACTGAGAAGGTCTTCACTCATCCAGTTACTTCTCTTAAGTATACAATATCATCCCCATTTTATAAAGGAGGAAACTGAGGGAACAGAAAGGTTATATAACTTGTCGAAGATCACACAGCTAGTACATGAGTGGGCCTGGGCTCAAAAGCAGGTTCTAGCTCCAGAACCCATTTTTATAAACACCATGCCATAATGGGCTGATTTCAGAGCCCGGTGCCACTGTAACATCTCACGGTTGGCCAGGACCTCAGCATCCTGGATGCCCCTCTTGCCACCCTCTGACCTGCTGCATATTCATTCCCAGGACTCCTTGCTCTCTCTGGACCTCAGTTTCCTCTTCTGTTCAGGGAGGATCCTGGGCTTTCCCACTGACACAGAGCAGGCAGAGTCAGAGGGGCACCCTTAGCCCCAGGAAACCCGGGCCCCAAGTCTATTACCCTCAGCCAACGCTGGCAGAAGGGATATGGAGGGACACTGCCAAGGGAGCCCATTCCCACAGACAGCAGTCATATCCCCGACCCTGCTCACACACAAGGCAACTGAGGGGAGCCTTTCTTACCCACAACCATCCCTGCCCCTGCCCCACCCAGCCAGTCTGGCATGTGCCAAAGTGAGGAAACCTCTGTCGTAAAATGCTTGGACCTACAAATCCAGTTGCCAGTCAGTGGACACAGGCACCTGTATCTCCACACATCTGAAGTTGAACTGACCACCTTCCTCTTCCCCACCCCCACCTGCAGTCTTGGTAAGTGATACTGCCATCTGCTCTGTTCCCTTCTGAACCCCAAGTGTCATCCTCCCCCTTCCCCACACCTCCATCTCCACATCCAGTCCTCACCATGGATTCCATCTGGCAGGTCTTTCTTAAGGCCACCTCACAGCCATCTTTACCATCACTAGTGCCTTGGCCCAGCCTCCCCTGTTGCCTGCTTGGATGACTTCCCTGGGCTCCCTGCCCCCTTCCCTGCTTTCCATCCCACCCATGTCACCCCAATCCATGCTCCACATGGGGCCTGATTTTTCTAAATCCCCACTTGACCTCTCCGTCTCTTGCCTCCAGCCCTTTGCCCATGTGGCTTCCTCTGCCCAGAGTCCCCTCTCCCTCTTGGCCTTCTACAATACGCTCCTTCACAGCCAGACTACATAATGGGGAGCCCAGTATAAGGGAAAATATGGGCCCCCATGTTCAAACAGTAGAAAATAAGTGCTGATGAAGGTACTAAATATAAAGTTTTTCCTTTTTTTCCAGCCCCTTTCTCAACCTACTGTGGTGTCTTTTGATTGCTGTTCGGTGTTGTGTGGGGCAAGTGCAGACTGTCACAAGCACCTCCTCCTAGTCTTCCCTCTCCACCCTCACTATCCCACAGCCCAACATCCTGTGCCTTGGCCAGAGGTGGAGGTGTGGAGCTAGCCATCTACCCTTCACTCAGACCCACCACCTCAACCCATAGTGGACATCCGGCACCCAAGGGTGATGCAATCTCTGCTTCCTTGGAGACAATAATGGGGGAGGGTCTTGGAGGCTCAACCTCATAGGGTCGTTTACTGAATGGACTGCATCACTGTCAGCCCAGGGTAGAGACAACCAGAGCCATGTCCTTCCCTGAGACACGGCCCTTCCCATTCTCCCATTCGGGCCTCTGCCAAGTGGCCCAGGACTCCAGAGGGCAAAACATCAAGCTGAGAGCCTCTCCCTAGAGGCAAGGAGATGGCAGAAGTCAGGACCTCGTGTGAACCAAGACTCCAAGCTTGAGGTGCATGTACCATTGTCCCAATGGACTTCACTTACAAATCATAAATTCAAAGATAAAATTAATTAAAATTTCAATATGTTGACCACAGAGCATTCAGCCCCAAATGTGGGGCCCTTCTGAGTGGGGGTCCTCTGGGACTGCATAGGTTGTACACGTGTGAGCTGTCCCTATCCTCAGCCTTCAGGTCTCAGGTTAAACATCCCATCCTTTGGGAGGCCTTCCTGATCTCAAGACTAGCTTAGGTTCTCTGCCAATATGCTACCAAAATGTCCCCAAACCTTGAACCTTTCCCATTTCATTTTAATTACTTGTTTAATTGGTTTTATCATACTTACTTGTTTAATCCATGTAATGAAGCTCTGTGAAGATGGGAACTGTGTCTATCTGGTTCACAGTGATATCCCCAGTATGTGCCAGGGATATGATAGGCACTAAAGAAACATTCATTAAATGAATGAGAAAGTTCATGAATAGTTAATCCTTAGGCCTCCTTTCTTGAAAGCTATGGGTTATTCTGGATGACTGGAAAGACCCCAACCCTTCTCAGATACCTACAAAGCAGTCAATAGGGTAAGAGAGAGACAGTACCTGCTGCCCCTTTCTACTCTGACTCCTCTCATCTCCCTCTTGTTGGGTTTTGTGGACATGAACAGTGAGGAGCCCTGAGCTCGAAGCTGGCTGAGCGACTTTGGGTATCACCGACTTTCTCTGGGCTTCATAATTAAGTGGTCAGATTAGGAGTCCTCCCTGAATATTCATTTCCCATAGAGCTCTGACATGGCAAGTGGCATTTTCTGCTTTGGAAACATTTTTTATTAGGTTTCTGACTTCCAGGGAACTCATAATCCTGTCTCTATGAACTCTAGGCCTAACCCAAGGTTTTGCAACTCCAGCCCACAAACTAAAGAAAAACACACACAGGACTACATGAAACAGTTAAGGTAGCCATTTTGTTTCAAGATGGAGGATGCTATAACCTCTAAGATGTAATTTTTTTTTTTTTTTTTTTTTTTTTTTTGAGACAGGGTCTCACTCTGTCACTTGAGCTGGAGTGCATGATCCTGGCTCACTGCAGCCTCGACCTCCCGGGCTCAAGCAATCTTCCCACTTCAGCCTCCCAAGTAGATGGGACTACAGGTATGCACCACCAGGCCAGGCTAATTTAATTTTTGTAGAGACGGGAGTCTCTCTACGTTGCACAGGCTGGTCTCGAACTCCTGGATGCAAGCGATCTTCACGTCTCGGCCTCCCAAAGTGCTGAGATTACAGGTGTGAGTCACTGCACCCAGCAGAGGTGTAATTTAATATCCTCCAAGGTGGGGCAGAGTTTTTTGCAAAAGTAGTCAATGTCGTAAGGAACTGAGGCCCACAAATATGAAATCGTGAAGGGTGGGGTAGATCCAGAGCTCTCCCTGCATTCAGAAACATGGAGACTAAGCCTATGGTGTAGAATGCCCAGACTTTAAAAAATGCCTTCCTTGACAGCAAAGGTGGCATTGCCCTGCCAACATTTAATCCCACTCTCCTTCCACACTCGGGAGCTCAGAGTGTTTTCTCCTCATAGCAAGCACACATTTAGAATCCCAGCTTCCCATCAGCTCAAGATAGATTCCCATGGAAACCAGCATAAGGGAAAGGCAGAGATGTGTCAGGCCCTGGACACATGCTAATATACCTCCTCCCTCCCAGGCCCTGCAGTTTCAGTGCAGGAAAAAAAAAAAAGCCCTGTTGAAAAAGGTGGTTCCATTGTCCTGTCCCCTAGGGAGCCTGAGGCCACTGTTTCTAAGAGGGCTTTCCCTAGAAGTCTTTCTGCTGTCACCCACCACCTTGGCAACACAGCCTGTACAAGAGCAGGTTCTGGCCAGGCATGGTGACTCACGCCTATAATCACAGCACTTTGGGAGGCCGCGGCGGGCGGATCACCTGAGGTCAGGAGTTCGAGGCCAGCCTGGCCAACAAGGCAAAACCCAATCTCTACTAAAAATACAAAAATCATCTGGGCGTGGTGGCAGGCGCCTGTAATCCCAGCTACTTGGGAGGCTGAGGCAGGAGAATCACTTGAACCCAAGAGGCAGAGGTTGCAGTGAGCCAAGATTGCACAGCCTGGGCAACAGAGTGAGACTCTGTCTCAAAAAAAAAAAAAAATTGCAGGTTCTAAAGTCAGAGAGACCAAGCTGGAGGCCCTAACACAAGACTTAGATGTGGGGTGACCCTGGACAATGTACCTAAACTCTCTGAATATCAGTCTCCTTGTCTTTTAAATGGGTCTAATAATGTTACTTACCCCACAGGAGTAGTTATGGGGATTAAATAATACAATAATGTAAAATATTTAGCACAAATCCTGGCGTTTAATAAGTACTTACTAAATGCTAACCATTTTTATTATACATTAGCTATTGGGTAAGTAAGTCCCTGAACCTCTCTAGGCCTCAATTTCCTCATCCATAAAACAGAATGAGGTGGGGAGGAGGTAGGACAGCCTAATTTTTGAATATCCCTTCCAGCCCCGGCATTTTATGATTCCAGGTATGTGTTACTGATGAAGGGGTGAAGAGAAAGTGGTATTGTAGAACTCTAAAACATGTTCTTGCTTCAGATTCCTGGATAAAACTCTTCCATGAAGGCAAACTTAGTGGACACAAGTTTCTTATGAATTACATCTGGGGAAGGGAAATTAGCATTCAACCTCCGTGGTTCACTAGCTGACCTTATGAAGCCTCAGTTTCCACATCTATCAAATGGAACCACTTTATGAGGTGGTTGTGAAGATTAAATGAGTTTACTCTCATCAGGTATTAGCACAGTGCCCGGCACCAATGAGTGTGTGCTCAGTGCTGGCTGACAATATCACAGAATCTAGAATAAGCAGTTGACCCTAGAAACCTGTTGAGCCACTCAGCCAGCCCTGCAGGTGTGTGGGGATGCAGGGAGTTAAACCACCAGCACCGTCCCCCAGAACAGAGTCCACCAAGGGGGCCTCCCCAAGCCTGGGGCTGCAGGCCAGCAGGAAGGGGCATGGAAGGGCCAATCTTACCAGGCCGAGGTTCAGAGAGTTGTTGTCATCTTCTGGCATGGGCAGGTACACAGCCAAGGCCACACAGTTGGCGAAGATGGTGAGCAAGATGATCGTCTCGAAGGGCCTGGAGCCAGGGTTAAGGAGAACCCTTGGGCCACAGGGGCATGGGACTTACAGGGTTAAGGGGAAGAGGGTGCTGAGGGTCAGTTTGGACTGTGACTCTGATGCCAGGCTGGTGGACAGGCTGTTGGACACTCACCCACGCTGCTCCTTCTCTGAGCCCCTGCAGGATACAGTGAGGACCAGGTTCCTGCCTTGACAACTGGCTCCCTTTCTCAGGAACAAGTCGCTTTCACATAGACTCCTTGGAATGGTAAAGGTCTGGTCCCTGGCTGAGGGCTACTCAGCTTTAAGGCCTGGGGGTCTTCACACTGCTCCACTCTCAGTGCCTGTCCACGCCCTTGCCTCCTCCCAGGAAGCCATGACTTTCCTAGATTCTGGCCAATCCACAGAGGCTCACCCAGAGAAATGGCACGGGAGGGTAAGGGTTGATGCGGGGTAAGGTTGAGAACTCACTGAGCAGGACTGGGAATGAGGGATGGAGAGATGAACGCTGAATTTCCAGAGCCATGGGTGCATGCTGGTGTGCTCGTGCTCACGCCCGTCACACCTCACCCCTCCCAGACACACCCACCCTGCCACAGCCATTTCTAGAGGGTACCCCAGGTCCATGGCTTTCTTGACTTTCTGACCCATTAGGCAGCAAGTGTGGAAAGAGCTAGAGAAAGCAAGGGAGGAAGCGAGGCAGTTGTTTGGGGGCGGATGGGTAGGCATATTATGTAGATGGGCTTGACAGAAAAATCCCATTCTCTTCCCAGTAACCTCCAGTGTTTGAGAAAAGAGGAGGGCCACAGGGGCAGGGGGCTACGAGAGGGGAAGGTGCAGAGGAGCAGAGGATGGAGGAGAGGGAGAACCCACGGAGTAAAGCTGTTTGCAGAAGACAGGCAAGGAGGGAGGGCCTAGGAGGGTTTGATGTGGGTGATTCACCGACTGGCTGAGGGCAGTTGAGGGGAACAGGGCTGACCCTGACCCCAAGCTATCTCTATTTGCCTCATGTTTCTCTTGTCCTTCTAGTTATCCTTCATTCTCCTTCCTTCTAGGGAACAGTTGGTAGGAGCCCAGCCTTCCAGAACCCTTCAGAAATATTTCAAATATGCCCGACCCTCGCTCTCAGAACCCACTTGACACAGCCCTCCCCTTCTCTCTGTCACTCCTTCCTCCCTTCCCCAGATAACCCAGATATTTTCAGCATTCTTCCCCCCAGAGCAAATGCAAACATAGCATAAGATTCGAAGTCCCTGTCCCCAGGGTGACACATCTGAGCTAGAACAACCAGGCTTGCTTGGCCTGTGTCTTGGAGCCACTCAGACCAGGCATCTTTCAGACCCATTTCTCCCCTTGGCTCTGTCCTCAGCTGGGACCTGCCCCCAGAGGGGTCATTCCCCACCCAACCCAAACAAGGGAGAGTTTTCTCAAAGAGGCCATCGAACCTTTTGTTGGTTCCTATCCTATTCCAAAATGAGGCTGGTGCTTCAAAAACCTAGTGGCACCCCATGATAATGTGGATTTGGGCACACCTGGGAACAGTCCCCATGAAGCAGACCCCACCCATAGGTGGTCAGTAGGCATCTCTGGTTGTCACCCAGGACTTGGGTGGCCCACTCAGGCCCAGGAAGCCCCACCAAGTCCTCCTCCTCCTCTTCTTGTTCCTCCTCCCCCCTCCTCCTTCTCTCCCTCCTCTTCCTCCTCCTCCTCTCCTGCACAGCTGAGGGTTCCTTCCCCCAGCCTCACTCAATTCTGTGAGTTCACCCCACGTCTAAGTCCCAGGCCTCCCTGGCCCTCCTATAGGAAGTGTGTGCTCTGTGATCACCCCTGAATCCCTCCCCCATGATGCATGCTCCCCCCATGGCCCGGGCCCTGAAGGATACTTCCATTCTACAATACTGATGCAGGCCTTCCTCAGGGGGTTCTCCAGGGTCAGGCAGAACAAGGCCCGGGGTGGCCTTGGCAGAATCTCAGGAACCGGCTTCTTGGGCTGTTTCTTCCTCAGGCCTTCATCCTGGGGTGAGGACGGCTCCATGGCTTCCCTGGGAATCTGGCTTTCTCCTGCTCCCCCACCCCAGTGCCCTCTCTTCCCTGCGTCCCCAATGCCCCCCGCCTTGAGGACTGGGCTGGCTGAGGCTGTCGGCTGAGCCTGCCCTGCTGAGCCAGCCGGGGGGCGGGGGCAGGAGTGGGGGCAGGAGGATTACTCTCCCCACTCTCAGCAAGTAAAATTAGCCTCCACTCGGCTCCCCACTGCCGGGCCTGAGCTCCCGAGGCCAGGCAGCTGTCATTCCATCCAGTCCAGCCGGTGACTTCCCAATCTGTCCCCTGAGGAGGGTGGGGGATGGGGAGAAGAACTTACACACAGGCCTGGGATGGGGCAGGGGCAGTGGGAGAGGGAGACAGGATGGAAGGTTTCAAGCCTGGGGCAACAGAGATCATGAAGGGGTAGCGTTGGATATGGAACCTCAAACGGCAGAGTGGCCCCCTCATGTCAAAATTAGGTTTCCCCTCCTCAGCCCCATGACATTGTCTGGAGAAGGCACTGGGCAGCCTAAGTCAGGACAGCTCCACAGCACCCCCTGCCCATCTCAGTATTTGCACCATCAGCCAAGACTCCCCAAACATACCCTCAACCCACCCCCCAAGCAATCCCATGTCAGGGAAACAGTAAACCCCTCTCCAGTGGGCTGGAAGACTCCCAGAACATCCCGAGTGTACACACCTCTGGCATAGCACCTGCCTCACTGTGGAGCATCTGCTGTGTATCTTTCTTTCTCACCTCCTCCCACCCCCTACAGGTGTAAAGGTTGTGTGCTTTATCTCTGGGACTCTGTCCCCTTCTCTGCACAGTCCCTACATATACTATGCTCCCTGTAAATGATCACTGAGGCCAGGCGTGGTGGCTCATGCCTGTAATCCCAACACTTTGGGAGGCTGAGGTGGGCGAATGGCTTGAGCTCAGGAGTTCAAGACCAGCCGGGGCAAGTGGTGAAACTCTGTCTCTACAAAAAATACAAAAATTAGCAGGGTGTGGTGGTGTGTGTTTGTAGTCCCAGCTACTAAGGAGGCCAAGGTGAGAGGATCAGTTGAGTCTGGGAGGTTGAGGCTGCAATGAGCCAAGATCGGGCCACTGCACTCCAGCCTAGGTGACAGAATGAGACAGAGTGAGACCTTGTCTCAAAAAGAAAAGTTCATTGAGGCCAGCCGTGGTGGCGCATGCCTGTAATCCCAGCACTTTGGGAAGCCAAGGTGGGCAGATTACTTGAGGTCAGGAATTCCAGACCAGCATGGCCAACATGGTGAAACCTGAACTCTACTAAAAATACCAAAAATTAGTGGATGTGGTGGTGTGCACCTGTAATCCCAGCTACTCTGGAGGCCAAGGCAGGAGAATTGCTCAAACCCAGGAGGCAGAGGTTGCAGTGAGCAGGNCAGGAAGGGGCATGGAAGGGCCAATCTTACCAGGCCGAGGTTCAGAGAGTTGTTGTCATCTTCTGGCATGGGCAGGTACACAGCCAAGGCCACACAGTTGGCGAAGATGGTGAGCAAGATGATCGTCTCGAAGGGCCTGGAGCCAGGGTTAAGGAGAACCCTTGGGCCACAGGGGCATGGGACTTACAGGGTTAAGGGGAAGAGGGTGCTGAGGGTCAGTTTGGACTGTGACTCTGATGCCAGGCTGGTGGACAGGCTGTTGGACACTCACCCACGCTGCTCCTTCTCTGAGCCCCTGCAGGATACAGTGAGGACCAGGTTCCTGCCTTGACAACTGGCTCCCTTTCTCAGGAACAAGTCGCTTTCACATAGACTCCTTGGAATGGTAAAGGTCTGGTCCCTGGCTGAGGGCTACTCAGCTTTAAGGCCTGGGGTCTTCACACTGCTCCACTCTCAGTGCCTGTCCACGCCCTTGCCTCCTCCCAGGAAGCCATGACTTTCCTAGATTCTGGCCAATCCACAGAGGCTCACCCAGAGAAATGGCACGGGAGGGTAAGGGTTGATGCGGGGTAAGGTTGAGAACTCACTGAGCAGGACTGGGAATGAGGGATGGAGAGATGAACGCTGAATTTCCAGAGCCATGGGTGCATGCTGGTGTGCTCGTGCTCACGCCCGTCACACCTCACCCCTCCCAGACACACCCACCCTGCCACAGCCATTTCTAGAGGGTACCCCAGGTCCATGGCTTTCTTGACTTTCTGACCCATTAGGCAGCAAGTGTGGAAAGAGCTAGAGAAAGCAAGGGAGGAAGCGAGGCAGTTGTTTGGGGCGGATGGGTAGGCATATTATGTAGATGGGCTTGACAGAAAATCCCATTCTCTTCCCAGTAACCTCCAGTGTTTGAGAAAAGAGGAGGGCCACAGGGGCAGGGGCTACGAGAGGGGAAGGTGCAGAGGAGCAGAGGATGGAGGAGAGGGAGAACCCACGGAGTAAAGCTGTTTGCAGAAGACAGGCAAGGAGGGAGGGCCTAGGAGGGTTTGATGTGGGTGATTCACCGACTGGCTGAGGGCAGTTGAGGGGAACAGGGCTGACCCTGACCCCAAGCTATCTCTATTTGCCTCATGTTTCTCTTGTCCTTCTAGTTATCCTTCATTCTCCTTCCTTCTAGGGAACAGTTGGTAGGAGCCCAGCCTTCCAGAACCCTTCAGAAATATTTCAAATATGCCCGACCCTCGCTCTCAGAACCCACTTGACACAGCCCTCCCCTTCTCTCTGTCACTCCTTCCTCCCTTCCCCAGATAACCCAGATATTTTCAGCATTCTTCCCCCCAGAGCAAATGCAAACATAGCATAAGATTCGAAGTCCCTGTCCCCAGGGTGACACATCTGAGCTAGAACAACCAGGCTTGCTTGGCCTGTGTCTTGGAGCCACTCAGACCAGGCATCTTTCAGACCCATTTCTCCCCTTGGCTCTGTCCTCAGCTGGGACCTGCCCCAGAGGGGTCATTCCCCACCCAACCCAAACAAGGGAGAGTTTTCTCAAAGAGGCCATCGAACCTTTTGTTGGTTCCTATCCTATTCCAAAATGAGGCTGGTGCTTCAAAACCTAGTGGCACCCCATGATAATGTGGATTTGGGCACACCTGGGAACAGTCCCCATGAAGCAGACCCCACCCATAGGTGGTCAGTAGGCATCTCTGGTTGTCACCCAGGACTTGGGTGGCCCACTCAGGCCCAGGAAGCCCCACCAAGTCCTCCTCCTCCTCTTCTTGTTCCTCCTCCCCCCTCCTCCTTCTCTCCCTCCTCTTCCTCCTCCTCCTCTCCTGCACAGCTGAGGGTTCCTTCCCCAGCCTCACTCAATTCTGTGAGTTCACCCCACGTCTAAGTCCCAGGCCTCCCTGGCCCTCCTATAGGAAGTGTGTGCTCTGTGATCACCCCTGAATCCCTCCCCATGATGCATGCTCCCCCCATGGCCCGGGCCCTGAAGGATACTTCCATTCTACAATACTGATGCAGGCCTTCCTCAGGGGTTCTCCAGGGTCAGGCAGAACAAGGCCCGGGGTGGCCTTGGCAGAATCTCAGGAACCGGCTTCTTGGGCTGTTTCTTCCTCAGGCCTTCATCCTGGGGTGAGGACGGCTCCATGGCTTCCCTGGGAATCTGGCTTTCTCCTGCTCCCCACCCCAGTGCCCTCTCTTCCCTGCGTCCCCAATGCCCCCCGCCTTGAGGACTGGGCTGGCTGAGGCTGTCGGCTGAGCCTGCCCTGCTGAGCCAGCCGGGGGGCGGGGCAGGAGTGGGGCAGGAGGATTACTCTCCCCACTCTCAGCAAGTAAAATTAGCCTCCACTCGGCTCCCCACTGCCGGGCCTGAGCTCCCGAGGCCAGGCAGCTGTCATTCCATCCAGTCCAGCCGGTGACTTCCCAATCTGTCCCCTGAGGAGGGTGGGGATGGGGAGAAGAACTTACACACAGGCCTGGGATGGGGCAGGGGCAGTGGGAGAGGGAGACAGGATGGAAGGTTTCAAGCCTGGGGCAACAGAGATCATGAAGGGGTAGCGTTGGATATGGAACCTCAAACGGCAGAGTGGCCCCTCATGTCAAAATTAGGTTTCCCCTCCTCAGCCCCATGACATTGTCTGGAGAAGGCACTGGGCAGCCTAAGTCAGGACAGCTCCACAGCACCCCTGCCCATCTCAGTATTTGCACCATCAGCCAAGACTCCCCAAACATACCCTCAACCCACCCCCCAAGCAATCCCATGTCAGGGAAACAGTAAACCCCTCTCCAGTGGGCTGGAAGACTCCCAGAACATCCCGAGTGTACACACCTCTGGCATAGCACCTGCCTCACTGTGGAGCATCTGCTGTGTATCTTTCTTTCTCACCTCCTCCCACCCCTACAGGTGTAAAGGTTGTGTGCTTTATCTCTGGGACTCTGTCCCCTTCTCTGCACAGTCCCTACATATACTATGCTCCCTGTAAATGATCACTGAGGCCAGGCGTGGTGGCTCATGCCTGTAATCCCAACACTTTGGGAGGCTGAGGTGGGCGAATGGCTTGAGCTCAGGAGTTCAAGACCAGCCGGGGCAAGTGGTGAAACTCTGTCTCTACAAAAAATACAAAATTAGCAGGGTGTGGTGGTGTGTGTTTGTAGTCCCAGCTACTAAGGAGGCCAAGGTGAGAGGATCAGTTGAGTCTGGGAGGTTGAGGCTGCAATGAGCCAAGATCGGGCCACTGCACTCCAGCCTAGGTGACAGAATGAGACAGAGTGAGACCTTGTCTCAAAAGAAAAGTTCATTGAGGCCAGCCGTGGTGGCGCATGCCTGTAATCCCAGCACTTTGGGAAGCCAAGGTGGGCAGATTACTTGAGGTCAGGAATTCCAGACCAGCATGGCCAACATGGTGAAACCTGAACTCTACTAAAATACCAAAATTAGTGGATGTGGTGGTGTGCACCTGTAATCCCAGCTACTCTGGAGGCCAAGGCAGGAGAATTGCTCAAACCCAGGAGGCAGAGGTTGCAGTGAGCAGGCATCGAATCACTGCACTCCAGCCTGGACAACAGAGCAAAACCTGTCTCAAAAATAAAATAAAATAAAATAAAAAAATTCATTGAATGCCTGAGCTAACACTGAACCTTAAATGCGCTAACAGCAAATCCCACATACCCTTCCAGCAAGTACTCTGGACTAGGAGTGGGAATGAGAAAGGGGCACCAGGAAGGGTGAGGGTAGACAATGATCTAGGAGTGAGAAAATTCAACAATCCTTTTATTTAGCTCTTTGGTGCCAACACAGTGCCTATGTACCCATATGCACACCCCCCTACCCCAAGGCTTACGGTCTGAGGGAAAAAAACCACAGTCCCCACCCAACCTGGGACAAAACTAGACGACCTCGTTGGGGGGCGTGGAGGGAGTGATCGCCCCCCACCAAGAAAGCTAGAGAACGCCACCAGGGCACACAGGTCGCCTCTGCTGAGTCTGTGGGTTCGGTCCGGGCTGAACGCCGGCAGCAGCCTGGCCTCCCATCCCTTCCTCTGGGTTCCTTTCTCAAGGGGCAAGCCTGCTCCCAAAGAAGTCGCTAGTATTTGAGGCCATCTGGTGGAGAGCAGGGGCATGGTAACCGAGGGATCAAAGCCGGGCTTGCCTCCCGGGAACTCGCAGAGACTGGGCTGCGCCTGCGGCGAGGAAGGACGAAGCAGAGCCACCTGAGGCCGAGCGAGAGCCAGACCCAGGGATGATCGTCCTGGAGTGCCCCTCTGCGCCCCGGAGGGGACGCAGGACGCCCAGAGCAGTCCCAGGCCCTGCCCCTCGCTGCACCCACGGAGCTCCTCAGGTCTCTATTGCGCGCCTCGCACCCGTTGCCCTGCACTTCCTCCCCAAGTTGATGGAGGAGGGAGGGTGTCGCAGACACGGGAGCGCCGCGGACCTCCTGCAGTCACCAGCCTGCGGCTCATCGCCGGTGACCCAGCAGCCTCCCGCTGCTCCCGAAAGTGGGACGGGGCCGACGGATCATCCCCCAAGCCAGGGGCGGCCACAGGCCCGATCAATGGCAGGATTCCTCCGATTCCAAGAAAGGCGAGGGGGAGAAGCAGGAGGACTCGGATGACTCCGGTACCAGGGAGGAGGGCGCCCGGGCCTCGCCGTCGCCAGGGCGGTCGGGTCGGGGGGCGG
>NW_016812542.1:3506119-3593339 GCF_001698545.2 Rhinopithecus bieti
GGCGCGGGGCAGGGCCCGGTGC
The DNA here is from genome assembly GCF_001698545.2 of Rhinopithecus bieti. NCBI lineage: Eukaryota > Metazoa > Chordata > Mammalia > Primates > Cercopithecidae > Rhinopithecus > Rhinopithecus bieti. Next base: position 3,506,142 of record NW_016812542.1, read on the forward strand.
CCGGGAGGCCGCGGGCGGCAGGGGGCGTCGCGCCGTCTGGGGCCGAGCTCAGCAGCTCCTGCAGGTACTTGATGTAGCGGATGGCGGCGCGCAGTGTCTCCACCTTGCTAAGTCGTTTCTCTGCCAGGGCGCCGGGGAGGTGGCCGCGGAGGCGCGCGTAGCCCTCGTTGACGCACTTAACGCGCTGCCGCTCGCGCTCGTTGCGCTTCTGGATGAAGGCTGGCTCGAAGGGGTATTCGTAGACCCCGAAGGCGCCGGGGAAGGGCACATAGGGGAACACCCCGGCGTAAGCGTCGTAGTAGGGCTGCTCGGCTGGGCCCGGGTACAGCAGGAAGGGCACGTTGCCCAGGGGCTCGGCGGGAGGCAGGGGCGCCTGCCGGGGAGGGGGCACGACGCCCAGATGCATGCAGCTGGGGGGCCCCAGGGGCCTCCGGTCCACCAGAGCCCGGCAGAAGTTATTGTTCATGGTGCCACGTGGAGCTGGACCCAGAGTGAGGCCCCCACCGAATGGCCCCTGCTTGGGGTCTGCACGGTCTCGACCACTGGGGCAAGTCACATCGCTAGCAGCAGCGCCGGGGTACCAGGATTTGCTAGGGCCTCTTTTCGCCCTTTAGGGTGGCTTCCAAGGACTCCCTAACACCAGCCATCGTTCTAGACAAGTGTGGCCCCTCTCAGGGGGTCAGTGCACGCCTTCTCAGATCCAGCCCATGGCGCCGCGGAACTCTGAGGGCCCACACCTTGCTCCGCAGCACCCATGGGCACGGCCACAGACCCGCACGCCTTGCCTCTTCCTGCTGCCCAACATGGGCACCTCAGGCCTAAACCCCAGGCTCCATGCCCTCCACCCCCACCCCAGCGCCTGGTCCTTGGTCCTCACGGCCTTCGGGATCCCTGATCCCTGGGCTGTCCGGGGTGCCCAAACTGATGGCTGTTGTTAGGAGTGCGCCAGCTCAGTGGAGGGAGTCCCGGGGAATATTTCTAAACAAGAGGAGAGGAGAGTGAACATATCAGTTAAGAAAGGCCTGTATTATGGGCTTACTTGTATCATCTCCACCCGCAAACGGGATTGTAAGCCTCATGAGGAGAGGGGGTTGGCTACTGAAGGGGCACAGATCTGGGTTAAAATCTTGTGCCCATCCCTTAATAGTCGGGTGACCGCTTTGAGTCGTGGTTTCCGTAACGCAAGGGCAAGGGAAACATCCCTGACGGGAAATTAATAAGCAAATCAACTGTGAAAATATGTATGCAAAAACACCTCCTAAAGGGCATAGCTTATACAAATGCCCAATTTTGTCACGCCCCTTGAGAGTGGGGATTAAGTCTCATCACTGATCCCTTCCAGGGCCTTATATCTAGAAGAAGGTCTGAGACTGCCTATTGAATTAGCAGCAGCAGCCATCAGCCAACGAGGGAAGCCAACTCTTTATGGAAAGGAATGCCTCTTTGATAACAAGGTAGGTGGTGTTGGTCTGTTCAAAGCCCTCTGCCTGGCAGAGACAGTCATCAAAGCCTTCCCTGCCCCAGTCCCTATGGTCTGAGATACACCCTCTCACCCCACCCTGTGTTTCTCTGTGGCACCTAATGGGGGCATCTATTCTTTCACCTGTATGTCCTGAGCCTAACCCAGCCCCTGTCAAGTAATAGATGCTCCACAAATACATGTGGAATAACTGAGAGAGAGGATTAGGCAGAAAGCTGGGTTTGTTAGGGTGGGACTGATTACACGTAGCCTTTCATAGGATTTAGGAAGCTGTTATTTCGGAAATAATTGGTGTGTGTTGAGTTTAGGTGCCACCAAGCTTCATTGAATGTGGTTATCAGATCCAAGTTAGGTGCCATTTTGTCTAGGAAGCCTCTCTGATCACACTCCCACCTCTTGTGTGTGTCTACAGGGTACCATAAGGGCTATATTAGCACTTATCACATGACTCTATTTTTTTTCCCACTTCATAAAAGATGCTCAGGACTTAGCAAGTGAGTGAGTGATGGGCAGCGTGACACCTTGGCCACTGGGCACGGCCTCTCCAAGAGACAGAAAGGGGCTAGCTCTCTCCCTGACAGGAGGAGTTCATGGTAAACTCAGATTCCTGAGAATGTCTCCTTCTGCACCCTCTCACCTCTGTCCTTATTGCAGGCCCTGAGTCTGTTTCCAGCTCGCTTTGTCCTCCACACTAAATGAGGACCAAGAAAAATTAACAATGATTCTAAGCATCATGGAGACTTCGATGTGTTCTCAAAAGTGAAACCAGGCCGGGCGTGGTGGCTCACACCTGCAATCCCAGCACTTTGGGAGGCTGAGGTGGGAGGATCACTTGAGGACAGGAGTTCGAGACCAGCCTGGCCAACATGATGAAACCCTGTCTCTACTAAAAATAAAAAACCTAGCCGGGTGGGATGGTGGGTGCCTGTAATCCTAGCTACTTGGGAGGCTGAGACAGAAGAATCGCCTGAACCTGGGAGATGGAGGTAGCAGTGAGCCAAGACCATGCCACTACATTCCAGCCTGGACGACAGAGCAAGACTCCATCAAAAAAAAAAAAAAAAAAAGAGTGAAACCTTTTTGTCTGAATTTGTGACAATTTGTGAAACCATTTGTCTGAACAAATGTCTGAAACCAAAGGTCTGAGAATTCAGGACAAATTCACATATCCCTCCCCTTCTCAATGGCCTTCAAAGCCTCCCCGTTGCTTTCAAGAGAAGGTTCTAGAAAATGTCTCCCAAACAGACCCTCAGATCTATCAGGTCAGTCTTCTCTGGAACTCTTAGTTCTCCTGATCTCACACTTGGCTTGTGCTGGCTCTGGTCCTGGGGGCCCTCTCTACACCTCTCTGCTTTACCCAGAGTCCTGCCATCCTTGATTCCAGCTCCTGCCCATCCTGACTGCCTGAGCTCTCCGACTTCCAGCATGGGTTGTGCATTCTTCTATGTCTTCAACCAGAATGTAAGCAACCGGAAGGCAGGGGCTAGGGCTTTTATTTCTCGGGTAACGCCTATCAGTCCCTTGCTCAAAATGATTTTCTAGCAGTTCTCTTTTGTTGCACAAATTTGGGATCCAGACTGCACTCTCCCATATGACCCCTGTCTATTCATATTTGACTTCATTATTTAAATTTAATTTGATAGGGTTCAGAAGTTTATGACAATTTTAACAAGTGCAACTTACTATTTGTTCATGTTGATTTAATATTCATAACTTATTTTCCTCATATACTATTTACATTTTTTCATACAACAATTCAGAAAAGTGATTCAAACAAGAAACCTCACAGTTGGACTATGTATTTCTTGAGCCAATTCTGTCTTTACTGTTAGAAAAGAACTGATAGGCCAGGCGCGGTCGCTCATGCCTATAATCCCGGCACCTGGTGAGGCCAAGGAGGGAGGATCACTTGAGCCCAGGAGTTTGAGACCAACCTGCCAACATGGCAAAACCCTGTCTCTACGAAAAACTAAAAAAATTAGTGGGGTTTGGTGGCATGTGCCTGTGGTCTCAGCTACTCAGAGGGAGGCTGAGCGGGGAGGATGGCTTGAGCCCAAGAGGCAGATGTTGCAGTGAGCTGAGGCTGCACCACTGCACTCCAGCCTGGGCAACAGAGCAAGACCCTGTCTCAAAAAAAAAAAAAGAAATAACTCATAACCTACCTGCCAGATAGCATGGGGGGTACACAACTGCAAGGGAATTGTGTTCTGCGTCTATCACTGAATACCAGAAGCTGAGGAACACAGTGTAGCATATTACCATTAAGCGGTATGATTTTCATTCAGTAAATATGTACAGAGGGTCCTGGATATCCTGGTACTGCTCTAGGTATTAGGATAGAACAGCAAACAAACATTGTAGTGAAATAATAATAATAATGATAATCATAGCTACACTTATTATTCATGATGTGCAAGACACTGTGCTAAGAGCCTGATGTGAATCATCTCATTTAATTCTCATGCCATCCTTGAGAGGTAGGTGCTAATATTGTTTGGTTTTACGGGTGAGAAACTTGAGGCACATGAAGGGTAAGTCACTTTTTAAGGACCCACTGTTAGGAATTCATGAACTATATAAAGGCTAATCCACAACCTCAGTTTCCCACCTCTTCCCTCAGTATTTCTACTAGTGGCTTCTCATCTGATCAAACGATTGGAGAGGTTTACACTGACCTAACAAAATAATCTTAGTAAATTATTCATGCTGGAGAGGAATTACGATTATAATTATAATTCCTGGAGGGGATATCCCGCTGAAGATTCAAATTATGATGTTGTTATTTAACTTCTGCTAAGAGAAGAGCTAAAGGTCACCCTGGTCATCTTTTGGGAGGGTAGCACCCCCTTGAAGATGTGTTTGGCGGGTGGCCCATGGAGTTCTGCTGCTGGGAATACGCGGATGGGAGTATCATCAGATTGAGTCAAGGAGCAGGAGCCCGCTTGCCTGAGCTTAGAAAACCTGAGCAGAGGCCCCAGGAGGATCTATCAGTAGCAAGAGAACCTACTCATTGGCTAAGTTCATGGGACTGGGCAGAACCAGCTATCAATAGCGCCACAGTGTGGTGGTGAGACGTAATGGCGGCAACAGATTGATGAAATTCCCATCCACACCCCACGGGTGTCAAAGTCATCACTTCCTGTGACAGCTCCCTTTGGGGACTGTGGGTCCCTAGGTCTCCTGGAAAATTCAGGGTAAGAGAAGACCCCTTGGGAAAAGCTATTGAGTTTTCTGTCAACGTCTACTAATTTTCTCCCTGTGTTTGTTAAGCAATTCATATCACTTAAACTTTCACTATGTACACATACATAAAATATGTATCAATATAATTAGATGTATTTTGTTGTTTTGAGTTAAAAATAGCAATTGCATCAGCATTAGCAACTTACTAGATAAAAATGTGGCTCTGAAACAGTGGAAGAGCTTTCCCTCTACTCTTAGCCCCCATGGTGACTGCTGAAAGACCTAGTTGAATGAACCCGTTGATTGCCTTGAGTAGGCACAGACTATTAGTTGCAGGCAGTGCTGTCCCCCTTTTTAAGGGGCCCTGGTTCCTCTCTGGGACAGAAGCCACTCCTTGCCCTCAGCAACCCCGTTCATCACCAGCTGTACTCTAGTTTACCTTGCCCTGGGAAGCAGCCGAGCAGATGTGCTTGGCAGGAAGTAACTGCTGTTCCTCCCCGGAGCTTTCTTCATGGTGCAAGCTACCTGAGCTCTTATGCCTGCAGTCTGTGCTCAGTTGTACCATGTACAGTTAGTTTGTTTAGGGCCAGCTATCATCAGTTATTGTGGAAAGAATTTTCTAATCCTCAAATCTGACTTGCACCAGAGAGGGTGCATTGCCAGCGGGGGTCTCCCGGCCCTCCTTTGCAATGCCTTGCTGCTTCTAATTGTGTAGCATTAGTGTTTGCCCCACCAGTATTAGCCCCTTGTTGTCCCTATTGCCAGAGGATCTCACTGTCCACACTCCTGGGGATGGCACATTATCATAACTTGCTGTTAATGGTTTCATACTCATCCCCTGCCCATCTCTCCCAGGCCTCTCCCTGGTTCTCAGTGTTCACCAGGGCCCTGTCTCCCCACCCTCCTCAGTCTTATACTCTGCATGGGCAACAGGCAGCCGAGGGCCCTCTCCCCAGGGCTCTCCCTGTCACTGCTCCCAACCCAGGCTGTAAACTGTGAGCCCAAGAACTCTGGTCTTATCCTTCTTTGAGACACACAGTACAAGCTCAATATTTGTTGATTGACACTGGTGGGAAGCCCTGGGGAGGCAAAGGCAGATGTGAACTCTGAAGAAGACAACATAATTCTACCTTTCCTGCTTTTCTCATTGTCTTTAGTGGGACTGGAAGCAGAATTGGGGGTCTGAGGTCAGGAACTGGCTGAACATGTCTCTTTCAACAGGGAACCCATGACTCTGAAGGAGGTATTGGGGAAAGTGATTCCATAGTCTTCTTCTTCGCCTACCACTCTGAGAGATTTCTGAGAGTTGACTAGTCCATAATGCTGCTTTTGGGCAGCAACAGGGAGACTGCTTCCATAGCCTCCCCTCTACCCCCTGCTGCCAAAACTGGGAACATTTATCAGGAAGCCAAGGACTCAGAATGACAGAACTCATTAGCTTTGTGGAGTTCTCACTCATCCCTCTGCCTCCAGGCAAGATGGTTTCTAAAACCTTTCCCCTAAGGGCTCCATAATTTGAGAAATGCAGCTCCCCACATGACCCTCCTTGGATACGCACATTAGCATTCACCCTTGGAGGGCACATTAGCATCAGAGGCCCTGGGAAGGCCCACAAGTAAAGAAACCTGTTTGTGTTTAACCCCCAAATTCCCAATGGGACAGAACACTTTTTATAAAATGGTCTTAAGCCCACTAACATCAAATAGAATACACTTCAGGAAATTCTGCCTTTAAATCTTCAGGGTACATATATCAAAACAAACAAACAAACAGGGGCCGGGTGTGGTGGCTCACACCTGTAATCCCAGCACTTTCGGAGACCAAGGTGGAAGGATCGCTTGAGCCCAGAAATTTGTGACCAGCTTGGGAAACTTGTGCTTCTAGTCTTTTTTAAGTCTTACTCACCCCTACATTTTCCTTTAGGAATTCAGTTTTGTATATGGTTTCCAATAGGGTTCTGTTTTGATTTTGTAGACCAATAATTGGCAGTGTCAATTTATTTAGCATTCATTAAGCAGGCCATCTTTTTATCACTAACTTGAAAAAAAACCTCTCATTAAATATCATATTCATCTTTCATTAGGTTCTGCATACTTGAGTAGAGAGCCTATCTCTACTAAAAATAAAAACAATTAACTAGATGTGGTGATGCATGCCTGTAGTTCTGGCTACTTGGGAGGCTGAGGTGGGAGGATCAGCTGAGCTCAGGAGGTGGAGGCTGCAGTGAACTGTGATTGCGGCACTGCACCTGGCTGGGTGACAGACCCAGACTCTGTCTAAAAAAAAAAAAAAAAAACCAAAACAACAACAAAAAACCAAATAGGAAATCTTACAATCTCCCCTGGGGGGTCTGTCACATAACCTGTAAATATTTCTAGAAGGATAACCTCACCACCCCCACTGTATACATAGTGAACACTCCAGACCACATATTCAACATAAACAATCATTTCAGAGTCTTGACAGGTATAGTTTCAACGTTGATGGGAGAAGGGGCAGCCAGGCCCTGTGACCATGAGCCCACATGGCACCTTGCTGGGTTAGAAAACGATGCTTCATGCTCTGGGTGGGTGTTGTGTAGGCGGGATTCCGGCCCCACTTGCCACTTAGCCTGCACTGAATGAGGGAGTACTGTCCATGGGCCCCAGAGCCTGCTTAGCCCCTCACACTGCCCTCCACGCCATCCTCCCTGCCTCAGGTTTGGAAACCTCTGTTGCTCCCCAGCAACCTGGTTGCATCCAGTTTCACAAAGAGAAAAGCTCACAGAGCTTTGACATGGGCTGACCAAGCCAAGTCCTCAATGTGGCATCACTTTGCTGAGAGTCTTAAAGAAGAGAAACAGGGTAGAGAAGGAAGGGCTAGCGTGGATTAGGTGCCCCCTGATGCCTGGTGCGTTGCGGCGTGCTCTGCTTTCCTTATCTCGTGTCATCCTCACACCTGAGAGAAGTTATTACTGTTCCTGTTTACAGGAGAGGAAACAGGCTCAGAGAGGCTAAGAGAGATGCTCAGGGTCACACAGCTGATTGAATTTACCCGGGTCTCATTGGGTTGACATATGAGGACTTTCTTGGCTAGTCAGGGGTCCCCAACTTTTTTATGAGTAGTGATTGTTACAGGATCTCCTGGGGGTGGAGTTGGGTGAGGAGCTTAGTCCTTCCTAGTTACCTGAATATAACCTGGCATTTGCAATGCTCTGGAGTCATGGGAAGATGTTCCCAGAGGCAACCACCCCCAATTCCCAGGAAAAATATCAAGCTTCTACCTCCTAAACCCTGAGAACGGGCTTTAGATCAAACTGGCCTGGATGAATCCTGGCACTGCTCTTACTGGCTAAGTAGCTTTAGGCCAGTTACTGATTTCTACAAGCCTGTTTCCTCATCTGAAAAGTGAAGGTAATAATACCTACCTTAGAGGTTACTGTAAAGATAAATGTAATGTATGTGAGCCATGTGGCACCTAAAAGCAATTGAATTAATGGTAGCTGTTATTGCCGGTAGGGGATGAGTGACCTTCAGAAAAGCTCCCAGAAGCTCTAGGACCCTTGGATGTGGCTAAGAGAAGCCCAGGATGGCAGGTGCCCCCCAACATTGTTCCACCAACATTGCAATGGACACAGCACCAATGCTCACACCCAATAGCTTCCCATAGTCACATCTGTCCTGACAGAGTCTAAAAGGAAAATTCTATGCATCAAATGTCTGTTTTTTTCCCTCAAATCTTTGAATGAAAAGGGTAACTGAATTCAAATAATTCTAATAAATTGAATTTACTCAACCATGTGTTCTATTGCCTGTCAATCCACTTACCAAATAACATCTCTTGAGCTCCTTCAAGGAATCCTTCTGTGGGCTGGGGACCCAGCACAGGACAACCTCAACTGCTGCCCTCAGTTTAGTAGAGGAGAAAAGGACCGCATCTTAGTGCCCACACACACCTGGCACTTACCTATATGCCAGATGCTGTTCTAAGTGTGCTACAAAACTCTCATTAGGACCTTATGATGTCAGGACTAATGGTATCCCCAACTTACAGATGAGAAGAACAAGGCACAGAGTGGTTAAGCAACTTGCCACAGGTCACACAGCTGATAAATGTTGACCTGGGATTCAAGGGATCCTTTCTACACTCTGGGACTGGGTAGGCATTGTCATCCTGTTCAGGAACGAGTCTTTCGTAGCCCAGAAGAATAAGACTCAGATTCAGAAGAAAGTCCATTCCCTACATTACTGCTATTACCCCACCCCACCCAAGGGGAGGAGGAATAGTCTATGGCTCAGGAGCCCGACACCTGGGCTCTTGTCCCAAAGCCACCAGTAAGTGCTAATGTGACTGCACAAATCTTACCATCAGATAAAACTGCTCCGTGCTTTGCCTTTCGGGGAGTAGAAATACCTTCTGAGGAGTCCAGCAACCTCATTGGGGGGTGGGTTTTGGGGTTGCAGAAGGGAAAGGTGAGACCCTGGCCAAAATTATGACTAGGAACCCAGTATTTAACTTGCTCTCTCTGGCTGAAGTGACTCATACTGCTGTGCAAATGCAAGTTGCTACGATTTCTGTTCTCATCATTGGTTGCACACAGTAGGTGCTCAAGAGTGTTTCTGAATGCTTATGATTAATCAATGTTAATTTCAAAGAAGTCAAAGAGGAAGGAAAAGCCTCCTATAGACACAGTGAAGTCATGGTCAGAATGAACCAGGTAGTTCTGCAGAGGAAATCAGTTTGAACCCTGGAAATTCAAGCTGTGCCTGAGCCTCCATTGATGAGGAACAGTCAGCCTCAGAGCTGGGTTCACAGGCTGGGAAGCCAGGGAGGCTGGGGTGGAAGGGTGGGTACCATGGAAGCTGCCCCCAAGGGTGCTGCCTGCCAGCCTTTGCCCTCTGAGTCGCCCACCCGTCATCACGGCTGTCTCCTCCCCAGCCCTCCTGCCCTAGGCTCCAGTGCCCACCTCAAGCAGAGAGTCATGCCCTGGGGCCCGTATTATTGCCAACTCAGGGGAACAGAGGAAAAAGGATTCTCACTCCCTTCTCTACAAAAAGGAGTCTCCCTTGTAGGTGATGGGTATTTCATGGGGGAGAAAAGCCCTTAGGTGCCACAGAACAAAAGTTTGAGGGTTCCCAAGGAAGATGGGCCTGGTGGCCTCTCCAGATCATATTAATAGATCCAGAGAATTTGTAGGTGGAAAGTGACTGCAGCTGCAAGGCTGGAGGGGAGATGGCGCCCGTAACGAGGGAAGGAGATTCATGAACTAACATTGCTCAGCACTTGTGGTGCTTCACACTCTCGATCTCATTCGGGCCTCAGGGTGTCCTTGTGAAGTGGGTGTCTGCAGACCCCACTCCACAGGAGGGACCGAGGCCAGGAGAGCCTGGACCTTTGGCCAGGGTAGACCATGGCTCTGGTTCTCCACTGCCCCCATCCCAGGTTCCCCCGCTGGTGGCTGAGGCCCTTGCAGCTCCCTCTGTGTGTAGGCTGTCACTGGGATTCTCCAACCTGTCTCATGCATACAATTACCTGTATTTTAGAGGGAACTGGGGTTCTCTGAACTTGTCATACCTTGGCTTACGACCAGGGACTCTGGAGCCAGCCAGATGTGTGTGAGAATCCTGGCTTTGCCACTTCCCAACTATATGACCTTGAGCAAGCCTATTCCATTTCCTCTTCTGGAGGCTGGGGAGAGCAACAGCACTCACTTCCTAAGGTTACTGTGAAGTTCAAGGAGATCGTGCATGAGAACACCTTGACGTGCTTCGTGGCTGGGAAGTGCTCAGTAATCAACAGCTGCTCACACTCCCAGGCCTGGCCTCTAGGTTCCCAGCAGTCTGCCATCCTTCTCTCCAACATTCTCTTCCCCCATATCCCCACATCAGCCCTCAGCTTCAGCATGAACACAGCTCTTTCTCTTCTCTCAAGCAGCCTCGGCATTCTCCCCTCTACGCCCATGTTCACAGAGTTGCTCTTTACCAGGAGAATCAGCCCCTTGCCTTTCTACTCATCCAACTCCTACTCCTACTTCTGGAACCCGTTTGGGTCTTTCTTTGTCCACAGAGCTTTGCTACCCTCTCCTGTTTCTGCTCCTTCTCCTCCCTGAATCCTAAAGCCTTGGCGTGTTGGCTGTCAGTGGTCAGAGTTGGTTGGCGTGCTCTCGCCTTGCTCTTCACCTTGCTGTGCATTTGTGTCTTGCTCTTTCAAGGAGCAGGAGTTCCTTGAAGGGCAGGAACCTCATGCCCCCTCTGTATCCTGTGGGCCCAGCCCTGCGCCTGATACACAGGAGGTGTCCAAGAAGTACCTGATGTGAAGGGGTAATTGAATGGCCGCTGGATGAATGGCAATTGAATGGGCACAGGTGAGTGTCACCAGTCCATGACTGTTATAGCAAAGCAGGTGGTCTCACGAGCCGTGTCACCTTCATTTAATGTCTGTGGTAGAGCAGTGATGCAGAGGTCTGAGCCTGAAAATACAAAACTCATCCATCCAAACTGCCTCCTCTGGGAGCAAGATAAAAAGCACAGGCACTGAGTGGGAGGAAATGCTGTGTTCTAATGGGGACAGAATCTTGGCTCACACCATAGGGAAGGAGACTGTTATTTACTAGGCACCTTATCATGTGCTAGCAATTTATTTATTTAATCTCTTCAAGTTCCCTTAGCTCTTTTTAAAGTTAATTTTCTTTTATTTTCCTTTTTTTTTTTTTATTTAAAGAAACAGGATCTCACCTTGTCATGCCAGCTGGAGTGCAGTGGGACGATCATAGCTCACTGTAAACTTGAACCCCTGGGTTCAAGTAATCCTCCTGCCTCAGCCTCCTGATTACAGTTATGCATCCTCATGCTGGGTTGTTTAAATTTTTTTTGTAGAGACAAAAGCTCAAACTTCTGGCTTCAAGTGATCCTCCCGCCTCAGCCTCCCGACTGGCTGAGATTACAGGCATGAGCCACTGTGCCCCGCCCTCCCTTAAATAACTTTCTACTCCCATTTTATGGATGGGGAAACTGAGGCTCAGCGAGCTTAAGTGAGTTTAAGGGGGATCATATTTTAGTAAATGGCAGGATTAAAACAACAAAAATATTTATAAAACATTTATTCTATGCCAAGTACTAGTCTAAGCACTTTACCTATTTGATTCTCACACAGTGCTGTGAGCCATATACTATTATTAACTCACTTAACAAGTGAAGGGACAGAGACCTAGATATGCAAATGGCCTGTGGTCCCACAACAACTAAGTAATGGAGCTGGGGTTGAACCTCGGCGATCTCTCCCGTGGCCAGTCCCCTCACCACTGCTCTGCACCACCTGAGCCTGCTCCCAAGTTCAGACCCAGGCCCAGCTCTCCTCCTGCCTAGACCCTTCACATCGAGCAAGTCCATGGGAAAATGCCCGCTCAGTGGCAATGGCCTTGGCAGCACAGCTGGTCTCGCCTTCTCCCCGCACTGGTGGGTGCCATAACCCCAGCCAGCAGGTGGCTTGGCTCTGTTTTCCTTTCCTTTGGGTAGGAAAGCCATCAGGGGTGACTAAGCCCTGAGTAAACAGTGTTCCTGGCCTCCCTCCTCCAGGCCGGGTGGGGCCATCACTATTTCAGGATCAAACTCGGGCACATCCCTCAGCCACCACCTTCGCACGGTTACCTCTCTGGGTTTGTTCCTCCAGCAGCGCTGTTCCTGATCAGTGGGTCTTGAACCTCCTTGGGGGACTGCGGAATCTCCGGAGCTGCCCGCCTGCCCAGCAGCACCTTCAGCAGCCTCTGGCCGGGCTTTCCTGCCACGGCACCAGGAGCCAGGTACACTTTACCTGATTCAGCTTCAAAAGGCAACACACCCAGAAGGGGAGGGAGGAGGGGCGGCAGGGGGTGGGGGCTCCTCTGATCTGGGATCAGCTCCCGAGGAGGAGAGAGGGCCAGTCCTGGCCTCCTGTGATTGGCTGCCCTGAGTCTGGGCAAGCGACATGCAGCTCTGGGCTGGAGCGTAGGAGGAGTGGGGATGCTGTCCGGGGCGCTGCCCTGCTGAGAGCCAAGGGAGGGTGACACATCTGGCCCAGCTGCCAGGGAGCCTCAGATAGCCTCTGGATGGAAGTCTGTGCAGCAGAAGGGACTTGAATTAGCACGTAGGAAATGCGTCGTGAGCGTGAAGGGCAAGAGACCAGGAACACTCAGGGAGTCTCTTTTTATGGGGGAAGTCCTTATGGTCAGGAGAAGACAACACTCTCTCTGGAGTGGCTTTAATGATACCAGCTTGGAGGTGGGGACTGTCAGGTGATCACTGGCCACTCCAGGGGTTGAACCGGGGACTAGGAGGGCTGCAGTGGCTCTCCAGAGACACAGTGCAGGGCTGGGGGAGGGGGCACTTGTGCAGCCAGCCTCTGCAGGGACTGCAGGGGAGCTGCACTGCACAAGCACAGAGCTGCCTGAAGCCAGAGCTGGAGGGGCCCATGGAGGTCACCAAGGCCATCCTCCCCAGTGGCCAGCTGAGGAAAGTGGCACCCAGAGAGGAAACAGGTGTGTCCAGGGATACGCGGCCCACTAGATGAGCCTCCGGCAAGGTGAAGGCCCGGCTCCGTGTGGTGAGGCCTGCGGCTCTAGGGAGGAGGCCTGTGCTGGGAGCTGGGAGACCTGTGTTCTAGCTTCTGCTTCCCCACCCTCCCACCCTCACTCCACGTGGAACTCTACATTGTTTCTCTGCAGACAGAAAAAGCCTAGGGGCTGGGCTGAGATACCAATAGGGACCTCTCTTGGTGGCAGTGAGGAGGCCCTCCTTTCCGCCACACAGACATGTTTAGGAATGACAGACAACCACAGCCACTGAGCACTCACTACACGTCAGGCCCTGCTCCCACGCACCACACGCACACTTATCCCTCCCCACACCCCCTGAGAGAAGTTACTATTCCCATGTTTTAGCTGGGGAAATGGTGACAGATTGATTTGCCCAAGGTCACACAGCTAGGAAGAGTCAGTGCTGGCAATGAACCCTTGTGGTCTGGCTCCGGGGTCGACACTCCTGGCCACTGCACCACAGTGTCTTTCCCGGTGTGGATCCATTCGGGACCTGGTCTGAGCTGCGCTCTCACCACTGCAGCAGCAGAGCCTTGGGCAAAACCTCTCTTCATGCTTTTCAGCCCCAGTCGGTCAACAGGCAGAGTGACATTTAGAGATTCTGCAGTGTACCAGATGCAGGATCTGAAGGTCCCTTAGAAAGTGATTGGCTCAGGGCACCCAAACTGGCATCGTCAGCACACAGCTGCCTCCACGGTTTCTGCCATTTATAGCACCATTTGTACTCGCTGTTTTCCTAATGATTTTCTTTATATATGCTCACTCCCTGGCCCCTTTCTGCTTGTCCTTAGCATTAATATCCACAAAATTGTGAGGTGGATGTGCTAATTATGTTTTTTTCTAATACACATTAACGTAATTACATAACTACTACAGTAAAAAGTGTTCTTCTGGGCACCACCTAAAATCGCCTTGCATGTGTACACCATGCTTTGCAAGACCACGGGCTAGTTTAATGTGCTCTATCTGGAGAGGATATCTGGAGAGGCTGAGGCTCAGAGAGGAGGCCACCCTGCCCAAGATCACACAGCGAATAGCAGCAGAGCCAGGGTCAGGGTCCCGACTCCCAGCCTGGAGCCTTGGCCTCCGTGTCCACCTGGAGACAGGAATCAGAGGAGCCCCCAAACCTTCAAGAGCTCAGGCACCCTCAGAGCCAGCCCTGCCTGCAGCCTTGGCTCCGTGCTCAGTTCCAAGCCTGGGGGCAGGGGAGATGGAGGAGAAATTGTCCCACCTGGAAGTGTGGAGTTGAACCTCAACAAGTGTGGGATCTAGCTGAGGGGTCCGGGTTTTCTGGAGCCTAAAGTTCCCCTGGTAACACTGAGTAGGAAGTCCCTGTTGAATCTGCAGAACCTTGACTTGATGGCTGCAGGTTATGTGGTGATAGTAATAATAGGGACGTGACCAAGAACAGCCGACACTTGCTGAGTGCTTACACTGCAGAACTGTTCTAAGTGCTTTACACACATTCACAACGCACTCCCTCCAACAACCCAACACAGTCAGTAGTTGTAGCTTCATTTTGCAGTGAGGAAACAGAGACATATGGAGTTTGAATATTTATTCTAAGCTGCCTAGCTAGTAAGTGGCAGTTAGGATTTATGCCCAGGGTACTGGGCTCAGTGTTTGTGCTCTTAGCCATGCCACTTATTTCACTAGGTGGAAGATGGGTTTTTTAGGGAGCTTTAGGCCCCAGTGCCTCATTTGTTGAGGATTTACTACAGGCTAGGCCCTGAGGCCTGGTATTATTAGAGATGAGGAAACCGGCTCAAAGGGGTTCAGGCATTGCCAAGGGGAAGAGCTGGGTTGAGAACCCAGGTGGCTTCCAGCTTTCAGACCACACTCTGTCCACGGCACCTACTGACTCCATGCAACCACACAGGCACTGCCTGTGCACTGGGAAATACATGCTCCAGTGTTAGACAGTAAATGCAGGCTTGGGGCATCCCCCCTCTACCCTTTCCATCCCTTCTTCAAGCTCAGCTCCCGCCTCATCCCCTAGGGCAGGGTCTGAGCTGTGGGAGCCAGTGGGGAGATGAGGCAGCTCCTACCCAGGACACAGAGCCTCATGGGGCAGCCTGGGATTCGCTGCCTTCCTGGTACTCAAGACCTGGCACCCACCTAGGTGAGCACACACCTGGAGGGTCTTTCTAACTCCCTCACTTCCAAGACTCCTGCCAATTGGTTCTGGGGCTAAAGGCCAGAGGAGCAGACAGACCATGGCCTCGAGGCCCTACAGGTCTCAATAAAGAACTCATGCCTTAGGAAATGGGGAGCTCCTGATGGCTCTGAAGGAGGGAAGTGACTTGGTCTGATTAAAAACATACTCTCTGGCACTCCTGACAAGAACTGCAGTATCTGGTGAGAAATGGGGAGGCATGGACTGGGGCAGTGGTAACAGGGGCTGCGGGGAGGGGACAGATCTGAGGACTATTTGGAGGTAAAATTGGTGGGACGTTGTGAGTGATTGTACAAGAGAAGAATCAGGAATTGATGACCTTCAGGTTTCTGGCCTGAACAACTTGGTGGGTGGTGGTACCACCAGTTAAGAATATAAAAGAAGCTGCCAGGCGCTGTGGCTCACACCTGTAATCCCAGCATTTTGGGAGGCTAAGGCAGGCAGATCACTTCAGATCAGGAGTTCAAGACCAGCCCGACCAACATAGTGAGACCCTGTCTCTACTAAAACTACAAAAATTAGCCAGCTGTGGTGACACGTGCCTGTAGTCCCAGTTACTTCGGAGGCTGAGGCAAGAGAATTGCTTGAACCTGAGAGGTGGAGGTTGCAGTGAACCAAAATCATGTCATTGCACTCCAGCCAGGGCAACAGAGCAAGATTCCATCTCAAAAAAAAAAAAATATATATAATATAGTAAAATAACATAGTCTATATTATATATAATGTATATTAATAAATAATTATATGAACATAGATGCATATTTTATTATATATAATATATAACTGGCTTCTTTTATATTATATACCATTTATATATAATCATATATTAGAAATTAAAAATTATTCAATTATATTATCTGTAATATATATTATATATAAACATAAAATAATACTTTATATATAATGGTATAATATAGTACTATATACGTAATATAACTATATAGTTTTATATATAAATTTATATTATAATATATATTAAACAGCTATTATTATATACTATTAGAAATTATAATTTTTAAATTATATATAAACATATATCCATATTTATATACTTACATATAAAATAAGCGCAATTTCAGGACCAAAGATGAGTTGTAATGCTTGGCTCTGAGGTGGCTGCAAGGGGCACAGTCCAACTGGGAGGCCCAGATACGTAAAATTTGGCAGCTCAGGGGCTGGTTACGGGCTGGGCTAGAGATACGAGATGTTTGAATAAACAGCCAATGAAAACTGGCAAATAGAGAAGGACTTCCAAAGAGAAGTACTGTAGAAATCAATTTTAGATTGAGCCAACGTAGGCCCTGAGCCCATGGAAAGCCTGGGGAGCCGCAACATTCATGGGGACACGGAAGGGACCTAGTCAGAAAGGCCCAAGAGGCCACGGTCCCAGAAGCCAAGTGAAGAGTGTTATGGGGGAGGATCAACACCACGCAATATAGCAGAGAGGGCCAGAAGAACCAAAAAGACCACCCCCTGGGCCTGGTGGGTACCAGAGCCAGCTGTGACCTCGCTGAGCACAGTTTCAGACCGAGCGTGGAGGGCCAAGGTCAGCTGGCAGGCAGAGGGGAAAATGAAACGCCCGAGTGGCAACAGAGACAGGGCAGGAGACTCCCACTGTAACCAGGGGTGGACCTGGTAGCCCGCCTGGAGGGTTCCTTAGGAGCAAAGACTTGAGCATCGAGTTAGCTAGGCTTGAGGAGAAGGGCCAGTAAAATAAGGGTAACAGGTTGGAGAAATGATGGAGGTCCCAGGGCAGTATTGGGGCAGGGGATTGGAGAAATGGAGGTGAAGCGCCGACAGTATTGGTTGGAGATGATGGGGTATCCATGCAGTATTGGGTGGGTGGGTGGTTGGCTTTGAATAGGAACACGCTATCCCCAAGACTGAGCAAAGGCAGTCAGGATGAGTATGAATGAAGAATGATTTAACAATGGGGCTGAGTTAAGAGATCACTCCATTTTCTTGAAGTCATAGGCAAGATTTTCTAGGGGAGGGAGATGAGGAGACAGGAAGGTTGCCTAGTGGCCTCAAGAGTGAGCCTCACGGGAGCATTACTGGCCCTCATGGGGGAAGGGAGGGGGTGGAGGCCATGCGCCTGCTGGGGCACCCTCAGCCTCTGTGGCAGCACTGCGCTGCCCAGGGAGGAGCAGGGAAGTCAGGCTGGGCGGGGTTGGGGTTTTGCTGGCAGATGCGTAACAGTGGATGCCAGGAAATGAGAGGAGGAGGAGGAGGACTGAGTCGGGCTAGGTGAGGAATGAAGGAAAGGCCACGAGGAAGCAGGCTGGCCTCTCCATCAGCCTCCCTTTGAGCCACACGAGGGATGAGTGCTGGCCTCTAACTGTGGAGACCAATTCTAAGGCTCAGGCTCCCAGGGCCAACTCCAACCAGTTGTTTTTCCAGGTAGGACCAATCTATTACAGAACAGCATGGTTGTTGGGTTTGAGGGAAGACAGGATTTCTGAACACAACAGCACGAAGTTCTGTTCCTTTTTTTTTTTTTTTTTGAGACGGAGTCTTGCTCTGTCACCAGGCTGGAGTGCAGTGGCACAATCTCAGCTCACTGCAACCTCCACCTCCCTGGTTCAAGTGAGTCTCCTGCCCCAGCTTCCCAAGTAGCTAGGACTACAGACACGCACCACCGCACCCAGCTAATTTCTGTATTTTTTGTAGAGACGGGGTTTCGCCATGTTGGCCAGGATGGTCTCGATCTCTTGACCTTGTGATCTGCCCATCTTGACCTCCCAAAGTGCTGGGATTATAGGTGTGAGGCACCACACCCGGCCAAGTTCTGTTCCTTTTACATCATACGAGACAAGGTGAAGAATGTCATTTCTGATCTTTTCCGTCATTGGCTGCAGGGGTCTTCATCTCTGTTCCAGATACCAGTCAAGCAGTGCACTCACCCCTTGGTGGGGATCTCCGTCCTTTCATATTCACAGAGAGATGAAGTGCACTCTGCCACCGTCTGAAAATCGGGTTTTGTGTGTGAAGTTGAGACATATTGAGATGTTTGGTTACTGGCTGAATCCTTAGTAAAGTGAACAGTCACTCCTAATCTTTTATAAATGTTCATATACTGGACTTAAAGTTCGGTTTATTTATAGTTAACAGCAGTTGTCCTGAAAACTACCAAAGCCAGGTTGGATCATCCGCAGGACTTACCGAAGCCTCAGAGAAATGTGGCACTCAAGGTTTCCCCCAGGGCATGTGGTTTTACAGGGGAGATCTGGCAATGTTAGGCACCAATTTCTGGCCTGGTTATCCTTGGTAAGTTAATACACCCACCTGCCCACCTTTGGAAAGTGCTGCTTTTGTGTGCCTCTTGAAAGAAGGGCATCCCTATCCTGAAAGAATAAAAGAGCCCACTGCAGCTTCACAGCAGTACTTGGCCCTAGTAGGCGCTGAGTAGCTGCCAAGTAAATGAACCAGTAGAAATGTTGTCAGTACCAACTCCCCTGTCCCAGCCTTGCATTTGGGGGAACATCTATCTTTTGCTAGCCCTACCACAAACTTCCCAAGTGGACTTGCTCAGGACCCCACAATGCACTTGGTCCTCTCTCACCTGGGTCTCTTGTTTCCAATGCCAACCAGTCTCTGCTCCTCCTGGGAGCCCCATCTGCAGGTCACCCCAGTCCCATCCCCTTTATGCTTCTGTCTCTGAACTTCAGCAAACTACTGCAAACTGACCCCCTACCTCACGTTGTTCTCTTGCCTCCCACCCCTCTCCAAAAACCCAGCATGGGGGCCCATCTGTAGGATATTAAGATGAATCAGGCACTGTTCAGTTTCAGAGGAATAGCCCACAGACATGAAGCAAGTAAAATCTCAGGATAACTCCCAAGGGCCGGTTCACCATGCTCCTTGCCCCAGCCTACCCACCTCTTTCCTCATCAGGTGAGGAGGACTTCCAGCAAGCCGTGGCCTTGGCCTGAGTGCACTGTGGTTGGCTCTGCCACAGCCACCTGGACTTCCCAAGGCTCTGCCTGTCTGGACCTAGCAAGCACAATGCTCTCTGTCCCCTCTGGGATACATTTACCAGGTCACTTGTGAAAAATTCCCAGTTCCCTAAATCTCTTAAAATCCAGCAAGTGAGAGAAATAAAACAATTTAATGATGGCTTCTTGATTTACACACAAGTCTAAGACAAGAGAAGGACAAAATTTTCTCTCCATGCACCGGTACAACGAAGTTCAGGGACAAGAGGCGACCCAAGGACAGGGGCTGTGGTGTTCAGATCCACGGTCAGCCTCTTGAGTCTCGTGTTCCAACCAACCATCTGGCTCAGCGACTGTGGACATTGGGGAGAGGAGGGACTGCCCAGCCCCCTCAAGTGTGGGTGAGGGGACCGGCAGCAGAGTATGCATGGGCACTCCATGCCCCAATGGGAGAGGTGCACAGGGGACAGGGAACACCAGCTTCCAGGTGCGTCCTGAAGACCACAGTGGGCTCAGGGGGCCCAGCTCTACCATCAGAGCTGTCCTCAGGGCTGGAGCTGGGGCTGAGAGGGAGGTGGTGATAAGAACCACTGCAGAAAGGAACACATGCTGAATGCTGGGCCATGCTTTCCTCCCAGACACTGAGTTCCTGAAGACCCAGCTTTATCTTCCAAGGGTAACAACATTCCCAAGACTCGGAGCTGGAAGGTGGCAAGAGTGGAGCCAGGAGAGACAGACTGCATCTACTCCTGAGGCCGCCTCAAATGTCTGCACTCCCTTCGGGCCTGCCTTTCCCCTCCCTTCAACCCCAAAGACCCAAGAAGACAACAGAGATCGGAGACCGCATCCCTCTTCCCTAATCAAAATAGTCAAGTACAACATTTCTAAAGTTAGGGAGGAGGAGGAAAAATGCCATGGGCTCTTAAAGGGAAGACTGGCACCGAGAGAAGGGAGAAGTAGCCCCCCGCTTTGTCCAGCCTGGAAGCTGGCAGCCATGGTGTTGAGGCCTTGACCCAACCATAGGAGCCCATCTAGCTGAGCATCTTGTGCCGATCGAAGACTGTCTTCCGCTGCTCCTGCACCTGCAGCTTCCACCGCTGCTGGGCACCTTCCACGCGCTCCAGGACTGTGTTTGCTCGGGGTCCCCCGAGGGATGCAGCAGCTGCTGCCATAGAGCGAGCATCCTGTAGTGGGAAGAAAAAAAGAGAAGATCTGGCACAGCAAGCCAGAAGGGTCTCGGGTCCTGAAAGTCTGACATGGAAAGAATGACGCATGAGCAACCCCAAAGCCTGACCTTCCCCAGACTGGGAGGCTGGGCCTCCACAAGTGCTGTGGGCTGAGGACCTTGCCTTGTCATCTGCAGAGCTGAACAGTGTGCCAGGTCTGCTGGAGGCCTTAGTGTCTGTAGCATCTGCAGGATGGGGTCCCTGCCCCTCCCTGGGGCCTGGGAAAGGAAGCACTCCAGGAAGAGTAGGCTCTGCTGGGGCCCCAGTTACTGCCACACAGATAGCTCAAGTGAGGTTCCCAGCCTGAACTCACCCCTCATCATGCTCCATTCCACTATTTCTAACTCTCAAGAAGGATACTAAGCATAGGCTTCAAGACCTCACTTAGGCAGAGGATCTGATGACATTCGTTGTTTCAGGAATGTACTGAGGTGCCCCCAGGGCTAGTACTAGGCTAGAGAATTCCCTTGCCCTCCCTGCCATTGCCCAGGGAATGGGAGGAAGGCCCAGGGGCTAGGGTCTGGCTACCCTGAGATGGCAGCAGTCTGCTTCAGATGGGAGAAGGTGCCTACTGAGGAGTCTGCACAGATCCAGATCCACGGGATCTTAGTTTCCCTGGGAAAGAGGGATGTGACATCACTCAGGGAGTCTGGCAGGGATGGAAATTCAGAGCCGCCCCAGCATTTCCTTTGCAGAGCCCACTCTGGCCCATTCCCTCCTTGGATAGCCAAGGACAGCTCCGCTTCCTCCCTATCTGCCTCTGCTGATCCCCTTCCCCTTTGCTTTCAGAACTGTTGCTGCCGTCAAAAGCATCCTCCCCTAATTACCACTTCTCTGCCTCTGAAGCTCCGGAGCCTCTGCATTTCCTGCAGGACCTGAACCTGATCTTTGGAGAGAATTAGAGCTGAGGGCCAGGCCTGCACCCCCGTGGGGATTTCCTCCCTAGCTTTCCCTGCCTCTCATCTCCTGCCACACATCTCTTAAGGGATTAGTGCACTTCTCTAAGCCCAGAGCCGCCCAGTAAATGCAACTTTGCTTCTAATGCCCCAAGCTGGCACGGCTTCTGTCACCATGCAGCTGCCAGGCTGGGGCGAAGGGGGGTGGTGAGGTGAGGGTAGGGTGGACAGATAATGAGCTGGCAGTGAGGAGGCTGGGAGACGATTCATCATCATCCCCTTGGAGCTCTGAGGACTTCATCTTGTGAGCGCTCATCTCTAAGCTGCATTAGAGATGGATACTGCCTTCTGGGAGCCTCCTGTCCAGGTCCTGAGGAAGGCTTCCTGTGCCAGGCTAGGTGAGGCTCAGGCAACACCTGAAAGGCAGGTGTGGCCATGTCAGGCAGGGGGCACACTGAGCTGGAATTAGGACCCCTGGGTTCTGTTCCTGGGCTGGGGACCACCTGCCCCTTCTAGCCTCAGACTCCCTAGGCCTGTGTCCCAGGTGGAACTACAGGTCCACAGCAGGGGCTGGGAAGGAGCCATGGCCTCAGTCACTTCTGAGGCAGTGTGTCCCTGAACAAGTTACTTTACTTCTCCAAGCTTCAATTTAATATAATAAATACAGTCATTGAGACTTTTTTCTGCTCTACAGTCTTTAGGAATTATAGTTACCGAATATTACCTGCTCCCCCCCCCCACACACACACACAGTGAAAAGGAAGTTTCATAAAACAATACTTAGCGTAATGCATTCTGATATTCTTTGCTCTGTTCCATTTTATTTTATAAAAAATCCTGGTCATGACTCACAAAATTCATTTCCTGACCTAATGGCTTGTTTGAAATACACTGGTTTAAGATTAGTAGATGGGTATGGCAAAGTTAAATAACACACATATAAAGCACTTACTATCCTGGCTGTCACAGAGCTAGGGCTCAAGAAACCTTTGGTTTCTTTCTTCCCTAGGAGCAATGACTGATATCAAAGCCTAGCTCTGGAAGCCAGCAGGCAGTAAGGCTGGCAGCCTGCTGCCAGGAGAAAGCCTGTGAGAACTGCTATGCTGCTGCCCCTCCTTCCAGTTCCATGCCTTCCCTGTTCACTGTGCTGACTGAGCTGGCCACAGTGCTAAGACCAAGCCTCCACCCAATCCTGCCTCTGTGTGGCCGTCTACATGAGGTGGACACTAAAGACCCATCTGGGAAGCTATGGACCCACCGGGACTTGGTCATCCTGGCTCTGGGGGCTGGACTGCCTTCTCTTCTTCTTTCCATTCCCACTCTCATCCCTTCTGGGACCGTCTTCCTCATGACAGGGCTCCAGTGTGTGTGGGGTGGGGTGCTATGCTTGGAAGGGTGGGGCAGTTTTAGCCCTGCCCTCCTTCCACTGCTCTGCATCTCAGGGGAGCGTCTTGAGAAGGGGAAGCCAGGGAGAGCCCAGAGCAGAGCATTAAGGGAACATGCTGAAATTCACCACATTACCACAGTATCATTTGTTTTCCCTTCATGTAAAGTCTTAACAAACAGCTCCTAAGTGGGGGAAAGCTGCCACTGAGAGGCTGTGTTTCCATCGCTAATAGTCTGATTAAAAGGTATTAAAGCCTCCACATCTGTTTCACAGACAGCCCAGAGTGAGGCCTCATCCTTGCTTGCTCTGCAGCAAGTATGGTGGGTAGCAGCGGGAGAAATACCACCAATTCCTCCCCTCTCCCCCTGAGTCTGGGTCTCCGGTTAACTTGGGAACAGAAGGGCAGTTAGGAGGAGAGGCGGGTGGAGCCCCTCCCAATCAGGGGAAAGAGCTTGGACGTGGATGGGTTCCCAGGAGGTCCCCAGAGGGACCAGACCAGTGTGACTGTGAAAAGTGCCACTACGTGCCAGGCGCTCTGCTAGGCACTTTACACAGATTATTCCCAGGCTTACAACACTGGCAAATGGGTAAAACCATCCCGTATCGTAGCTGCAGAAACTGAGGCTCTGAAAGGTGAATCATCTTGCTGCCCAAGGCTGCATGGCTGTTTACTGGCCAAGTCAGAATTTGAACCTATGTATGTATATCTCTTATCCTAGGACCCAGTTGGATCCTTCTTTAGCAGGTTTCTCCTAAGAGGGAGCCAGCATGGACAACCAAAGAGACAGGTTGGTATCTTTCCCCACAGCTAGAGCAAGAACAAAGCACCTCTAAAGGAACCAATACTCAGGACATCAAGCGAGGCCCTCCTCTCCAGCACTGGGAGGACCCAAGTAGCTGTGTGGATAAGCCCAAGCTGATCAAACTAGCCCTGAGCCCTTCAGGCCATCCCAGATGAAACCCTCTTCAGTCTGCCCAGAAGCACTGGTACTGAGCTGGCACTAGACTTGGCCCAAGTCTGATGACGAGAACACAGGGACAGTGAGAACCCCACCTCAGGTGGCTCTCCCCTCTCTGGCTGCTCCTCCTCCCTCCTCCCCAATCCCAGACACAGGAACGTGACCAGGCGGTCTCGTCACTTACCAGCCACTCAGCAAAGCATGGCCCTAGTGTAAAGCCCTTTAGCAAGAGGACTATACAGCCTGAGTTTTCCATGTTTGACCCAAATCCTTGCTGCTGTTGCTGCGTCCCCACTGCATCTCTGCGGCGAGGCTCTCCCTGACCCCTGCATGCTGCGGCCAGAGCCACCTTCCTACGACACACCAACTCATGCTGTTTCCCTGCTCAAAAACCCCAGCTGGGACCCAGCTGCTCACAAGTAAAACCCTGCTGAGCATGACATTCAAGGGCACTCCCAGCCTCACCTGCCCGCTTACCCCCGAGCCTCTGGCTACACTGGTCCATGCATCCTCTCTCTACCTGCGGTGATCGCCTCACTCAGGCCCTTGTGCACTCTGCCCCTCAGGCTTCCCTCCAGCAATCATGATGCTACTTAAGTGTTAACACCTGATTGAAATAGCACATTCTTAAGGATGAGCAAATACTTGTAAAGCTTCCACGCACACATTCACAACAGTTATGCTGAGGTAAAAATGATTATGTCTATTCCAGATTTAGAAACTAAATCAGGAGGTTAGCACCACGGATAGTAAATGGCAGGGCTCAGCCCCTCCCACGACTGTGATTAACCACAATGCTGTGCTGCCCCACTGGAGGCTCTAGAAGCATCTGTTGAATTGCACACCTTTCTATTCTGCCCTCAGGGGAGGAGGCTGTCTGGACTGCCCTCATCAATGTGTCTGTTCCGTGTTTCACTGTCAGCTCCCCAGGGCTGGGGTCCTCAGCACACAGCTGCCACCCATGTGCGGACAGGAGGGGAGACTGCTCCCCAGGGGCCCGAGTCTTCTCCCCGGTGCCTGCATTTCCAGTTCCCATCATCATCATCGCCTTTCCTTGATTTCCCTGTATACTCTCTCCCAAACGGGGCCCAGAACTCTACCCACTGCCCCAGGAGGGTGAGCACTTTGAAGACCTCTTCAGAGCTTGGGCCCATGCTGTGAGCAGCGACATCCCCAGCCTCAGAGAAACCATGTGTGTCTCTTCAAAGAGGGCCCAACCTGCACATCTAAAACAGCTCTGTTTGCCGTTTCTGCCCCAGCAAACATGCTTGCTTCCTCCTTTCAAAGGACGTCTGAGCCCAGGGATTACGCCTAATGCTGCTGGAATCCCAGGGGAGGCAGCGCCCAGCAATCAGGGCCCACTGAGGCTCTGCCAGCGCTTTCAAAGGGAACATGACAGGCTTTCATCTCCCTCCATGAACAGGGCTGAGGCTGAGGGGGAGGCCTCCCCTTCCTCTTCCAGTTCTTTACCTCCAGGGCAGGAGAGCTCCTGGCCACAGGAATTGGGAAGAGGGAGCCAAGGGGTCCCTAACCTGAAAAAATGCCCTGACTTCCAGATCTCACCCCTAACTGGGTCCCAAACTCCTGGCGCATAGGGTCTGAAAGTTCCTGGAGCCTAGGGAGACTTTTCCTTCTAAAGTCACCGAGTTGTACAGGCCTAGGCGAGCTTTCAAGGAACTCCAAGAGGCCATGTCCTGACTTTGTTCCTCTTGGGGTGAAACCCAGAGACATGGCTACAGCCTAGGTACTCCTGCCGCTCCTCTGAGTGCCTGCCCCCCAGCCCCATGTTTCCCCACATCCTTTTCCTCTGTGCACTGAGAGGGACAGTAGATTACCCCTTGTCGTCCAGGACTAGGGCCCCGGCCTCTGTAAAGGCAAGTTCCTTGGGTTCTGTCTAGTCCCAATGCCTTGTTCATCCTCCCTGCAGTTCAGTGGTCACTCTCCCATCCACCCTGACCTGGCACTGAAAATCCCCCTCTGCCAGGAAGCCTTCCTTCCCAGACTAACACAAAGGGAAGGGTAACTTTCCGACCCCTTGTCTAGTAAAGAGGCCCTCCCAAGGCATCTGGCTTCTTCAGCTGACCATCCATCTCATGAAGCCAGATTTTACTGCCAGCCTTTATGTTTCCTGCTGGTTCACCTGCATTTGGCCATCTTGGGGCTTAAATCCCCGAGGGCAGACATAAGGTCTGGGCAAATCTCAACACTGTACCACCTGCAGGTTTTCTGAATACACTCAGAAAAGCAGGGTTGCTGAACCACAGACATCTGTGACCTCCAGACCACACAGAATCACAGGAGGTGAGGGGATGGAGAGGTGATGCCAAAGAATGGGACCGAGGGCACTTCCTCACCCAGCCAAGGGCACCCAATGAGATCTACCTGCCCCAGGCCAAAACCAGCCAGAGTTGGCTGCACCCTAGGTTAGGGTATCAAAGAGATTAAACACAACCTTTTATGACCTTTTAGAACCTTGGGTGAGAGGTGAGGGCATGTCATCCTGTCCATCCCAGGGCCGGAATCTCCCCTACTGCAGGGAGCATGGCTCGCCAGCTTCTATGTGCTGCAGCCTGTCACAGCCTATTGTCCTCTCAGGCAGCCCTGCTACAGGTTAGCAAATCTAACCCCTTCTTCCTCCCAAGGCTCATACGAACAGCCTTCAAATGAGGAGCACCCCAGGTCTCCTGGGGGTAAGAGAGACCTGGGTTCATACCCAGGGACGGTAAGCTGCCCTCCCTCCGGCTCCCTGGCTAGGATAGCAGGAGACACAACAAGGCCATGCCCCAGAGCCATGCATTCCACGGAAATCATTGGGCTGCATCTCTCAATTACTACCCCAGCCAGGACTGCAATTACCACATTACCCCTAATCGCTGAGTGTTTATTAGCGATGCTCCTCCCCTATCAGAGCTGCTATTACTCTACATTAATAACCAGGTAGGCACACGAGGTTTCCTCTTGAACACAGACCACCCAACTGCCAGTGCCACCACCTCCCAGGCCCCAGCTCCAATGGGGCGAGGTTCATCCCCTCTGCTCCACCTTCGGCCAAACTCATGTCAGCAGGAGGCTGGGGGCAAACGGAGCAGTCCAGGCATGTGCGCAGGGTGGGGCAACACAGCCCTCGAGAGCAGGCAGGCTCCCTCCCTGACCTGCCCTTCTCTTCACTCCTCATGCTGGCCCAGACCCACATCACCCAGGCAGCTTCACACTTAGACTTGAGCCCCTGGGTCCTCTTTTTGGTGAGGAACTGGCTCATGGTCTTGCAAGGGAGCCCAGCCCACCTACCCCATAGTTAGACCACACTGTCTACAGGAAGACTCCTAGCTTCCTCCTTATACTGTGTTAAATCTCTCTGTCCCTAGGTGAGGCTAAGCTGTCTCCTACAAACTTCTGAAGGCAGCTATCATGCGTCTCCTTTAGTTGTCTCTTTTCCTTTAAGCTAAATAACTCTCAGTTTCTTCAACTAATTCTCCAAGGCCTAGCTGAGGCGCTTCCCCACTAGATATTCCTTATGCATATGCATGAGTTCACTCAGGGCATCCCTCCATCAGTCAATAAACAGGAGTATCTTCCAGCAGCAAGGCCCCGGGGACAGAGCTCAGTGTGGAAGCAGCAGCCAACCCCGTCCGCCTCGGCTCCACGCCTCTAAGCAGCCTGCTCTGCTGTCTCATGCGCCCAGCTAGCTGGTACATGAGCGCGTAAGTGGGGAGCCCGAGGCACACAGGGCTCACTCGGGCAAGATTCCCCTAGACCACCTGGGGAGTGCGGGGCTCATCACAACTCTGCTCAACATGGAGGTGCACCACGTCTCACTCCTACCAAGAGTCCTTCACCTGAGCCCTCCTGTCCCCCTGGGTTTCCTCGCCATGGTGTCCATAACTTTTTAGTATCAGGATGAATGGGAAGACGATGAGAGCGCTTGTTAACTGCGCTGGGCCTGGTCCAAGCCCCGTCAGCTACCCACCATTGCATGAGCTCCTGGAGGCCTTGCAGGCCGTCTGGGGTCAGTGGTTCCCCACTTTCCATATCAGATAAAGCCAAGCCCCCTTAGCTTGACATTTAGGACCTTTAATAATGTGGCCTTAATCTACTAGCCAGCTCTCTCTGCCACTGTGCAAACACCCTTACCCTATGCTTGCAACGCTCAAACTTCCTCACACGTACGTGGCAACGTCCCCCGCCCGGCACCACTGTCTACCTCATTCCTCTTCTGCTCTGGAAATCCTACATTTCCCTCCAGACCCTGGAGCTCTGGTTTGCATTGAGCAAGTGTTCAACAGATGTTTGTGGAATCACTTGACAAACAAATTAACTTGCCGCCTTCCAGTCCGCCAGCAGCTTGTCACCCATGTCTGAGCATGCGGGGAATATTATGTGTATCTATGTGTGACTGGCCCTGGTTGGCTGCACCCCGTCTGCCGGGAAGCACAGTGCAGCAGGATGACATGGCTCCCCCGGCTTGTGCATGGAGCCTGCCTGATGCCTGGTGTCCTGCTTCATCTGGAAGGGCAATGGGCAGGTCCCTGCTGAGTCTGGGTGGTGTGTAGGACATTGACCAGAAAAGCAACTTGAAGCGTGTGGGGGAGGTGGGCCCTAGACCTAGGTGGCGCTCCTCTGGGTTTTGCCCTGGGGACACACATGCAGGGGCCCAGGGCCTGGGCACTCAAAGCCCTCTTACCTCATTCTCCTCCTCATTGTGCAGTTGCTCGGTGTATGCATCTGGCTTTCGGATCAGAGGGTCCACCAGCATCAGGAAGGCCATGTAGAGCAAGAGGGCACCCACCACAGACAGGTAGATGACAATGATGACCTGGGGAAGAGACCAGCGTGCCCGTGAATCAGCATCTGGGGCCAGGGCTAGAAATCCGTTTCTAGTCTCGGGCCATCTGTGCCTGGCTGGCAGTGACTCCTCGAGTGGTGCGCTAAGAAAGGACTTGGAGGCAATGTGGGCTCAGAGGGAAAGCATGCCCTGAAAGGAAAGGGAGGGCCTACTCCACAGAGGAAGCGCTCTGTCCTAACTTGAGGGAATCTGCACAGCAGGCATCAGGGCAGCAGGCAGATGATAGAGTAAGAAGTCTGGAGCCTGATGCCCTGAGAGGCTCGCGGGGTAGAGGTGGGAACACAGGGCCTCCCTGGCTGTAGAAGAGTCCATGATGAAGGGTGAAGCCATCAGAAACTAAGAGCAAGGAAGAACAGGCTGTGGAGAGGCTGGAAAGCTGAGACCAGGAAGAATAAACCTGGGCTGGTGGGCTCATTGCTCCTGTGGAGAGCAGGACGGATGGGGCACGCTGACCCACTCACAGCACGCCCCTGCGCAGAGTGGCTCGGGCTGGTAAGGCGTGCACTGGGGGTGGAGGTCATGCCTGCCCTCCCACCAGCCCCTCTGCAAGGAGGGGAAAGCCAGGGCTAGAACAACAACTCCATGAATCTCTTACATACACAGTGCTTCACAAGCTGGAGTCATTTTCTTTTTACAGAAAAGATAGATTTAATGAGGCAAATTCAATGTTTCTCAATGTGGGTGCTCTAGGATTTTGGGTGGGACATCCCTGTAACGGTGTTGGTAACACACCTCGGTTATTGGAACCACAAAAGCACCTTCATCTGCTTCTAAATGCCCTCTGTGGGGCTGCAATCATCGGAGAACTGCTGGGCTAGGTCACCCAGGATCCCAAGGCTACCAGACGGTAGAGGTGTGACTCGAACCGAGACTTGCTGACTCCCTCTCAAATGCCTTTCCTAATTCCACAGTGCCTGGCCATTGCTGGCTTCTGATCTCAGCCCTGCCCTGCCTAGACTGTGAACAAGAGTGAAAAAAAGAACTTCAGGACTTTCAAGCTGGGCGCCCAGCTCAGTCAATAGCCAAGTTCCACTGGACCAATGTCCCACCTGATTGGGGCACCGTGTTCACGCCTGTTTAAACAGGTCAAATAATCAGACCTCACCTGCACCCCAGGAAGGCAGAAGGAGAACAGAGGCTGGGTCTTCAATAGGCTGAAGCTGAGGGGTGCCTCCTAGGCAGGAGGACTGGGGGAAATGGGAGGGATTAGGAAGTTGTATGTGATGAGGTCCCCATGCCAGGAAGTTCCCTCCCGGCCAAACAGGGAGCAGTGGCGACATCTGGCTCTGAATTTCAGGTCTCAGGCGTCTGGTCCCTGGAGGGTGAGGCCCACTGGAGCAAGTTCAGAGAAGGAGAAAGACAGTTGCAGGAGGGGCTGCCTCAGGTGGGAGGATGAAAGGAGTTGAGTCTGCACAGGGCACTGGCTGGGAGCGGTGGAGGACAGACAGCTGCTTTGTCCCTGAGTGGTGAGAACACAGAGGAGCTACAGCACAGGGCTCCCTGGAACAAGCAGGAAGGACAGCAGTGAAGACCACCACCCCCCAAAATGTGCCTCAAAAGGAGAAACCTGATGGAGGACCCGGCAGTGCCTTTAAATATGAGAATTATTTTCCAATGCTATCTACAGACTCTTCAAAGGATAAGCAGAAAAAAGCTACAAACTGGAACAGAAAGGGCTACATTAGGCCGGGCATGGTGGCTCACATCTACAATCCCAGCACTTCGGGAAGCCAAGACTGGAGCATTGCTCGAGGCCAGAAGTTTGAGACCAGCCTGGGCAAGATAGTGAGACCCTGCCTCTACAAAAAAATTTTTAAAATTAGCTGGGTGTGGGGATGTACACCTGTGGTCCTAGCTAATCAGAAGGCTGAGGTGGGAGGGCTGCATGGGCCTGGGAGGTCAGAGCTGCAGTGAGCTGTGATCATGCCACTGGACTACAACATAGGCAACAGAGTCAGACCCAGTCTCTAAAAAACAAAAAAAAAGAGAGAGAAATGACTATGTAATCAGTGAGCACTGTGTGTGCCAGGCGCCTGGTCCAGGATTGTTAGAACCTGGACTAGGAAGCTGCACTGGGAGGCTGGGGGTCATGGGGGTCTCTGCTAGGGCGGCTTCACAGCCTCCAGAAGACACAGGAAGTTCTGCCTGGTGCAGAGGAATGAACAGAGACCTCGTGACGTCTGTGGTGGTGACTGTGTCTACCATCTCTTTCCTGAATTCACCCAAATAATCAATGAGAACAAGGTTCAGGAAAACACAAAAGGACCAATCTGATGTTCTTCCAGCACCCAATACCCAGCCCTAGTTCACAGCTCTGATGCTTTTTACAGGAGCTTAGTCACTTTGGAAGCTTAATTAGACTAAGCTCCAGGAGGGCAGGCCAACCTCCCCATTGGCAGCATTCGCCCAGAATATAGCAGGCACCGAAAAGAGATTTACTGGATGAACAGAAGAAGAGAGAGGAAGGAAAAAATCTGGAAAGAATGCAGGGAAAAGGGAGTCTCCAGCAGCTCTCCCAGGGCTCTCCCCTCTCACTGTAATGGGAACCACTGGAAAGAGAGCAGAGAAGGGAGCTGGCTCCAGGAAAGTGTGGGATGTGGGTCCCGGTGTCTGTACTAGGCCAGCCTAGAAGCCAATCTCATAGCCGTTGGAATGTTCCAGAATAAAGTGAAAAACTGTGGGTGCAGGCCAGCCTGCGATTGGGGAATGGAGTGTGGGAATCCCACTGGCTTCCTGAGACCCTGGCATTACCTTGATGGTGGTGGTGCTGCGCTCCTCGTACCTGCACTCACACAGCAGGCAGTAGGCCTCCACGTCATGGCCAGGCACCGGCATGGGCTCCACCACGTGCAGGCAGTTGCTGCAACAGAAACAGACAGGGCTGTCGAGGCAGGGCCACCAGGTCTTAAAGCCTCAAGACCAGGGAAGCAGGCAGCCAGGGGAGCTGAGAGGTAGGGACTGGGCAAAGGTGAAGGGTGCCCCCAGAGAGGACTGAGGGCTTATAAAGGATTAGACTGGCAGAATCCCTTCCCAACCCAAAGCCTCATAGCCCATGCCCCTTGCACATCAAAACCAGTTCTCCAAACTGCCTACAGTGTTGGCACCAAAACCATCAACGTTCCCAGAGTTCTACCCCCAGCCGCCTTCCTCATCTCATGCTATGTTTTCCCTGCATGTGCTCGTCTGTCCCAAAGATTCAACTCAGAAGCTGACGGATCTTAGATCAGAATCTCCAGCCAGGGCCACTCTCCTCTATAAGCTACAGGAGTCACTATTTGCATGTCCCATAGAGACCATGAACTCTACACCCGCCCCTGCACACCCTTTGCCCCCTACTCCCTACTCCTGCAAACTGGCTCCCCATTCGCAACGGCAGAGAACACCTCTACCATCCACTTCACTGTCCGGGTCAAACCCTGGAAATCATCTTTGACACTGCCTTCCTCTCATCTATGAATCCACCAAAGGCCAGTGATTTTACTTCCCTAAAAATTCCTCGAATTCATCTCCTTTATTATTTCCCACTGCTGTGTCTTAGCTCAGGCCCTCATCCTATCTTCCTTGGACAACTGCGCCAGCCTCCGCACTGCCCTCCCGCCTCTAGTTTGGCCTTTCTAACAGGTACTACCTTCCCACGGCAGCCGAGTAGTCTTCCAGAATGCAACTCTGGTCATGTCATTCCCCAGCTTAGGCCGGGTCAGTGCCTCCACAGAGCCCCTAGGGCCAGGGCTAACTCAATTGCTCTGCCAGGGGTCCCAACCCAAGTTACTACAGTTCCATCTCCTGCTACGCCTCCCTCACCCACTTTCCCATCCTCCAGTCACATGGATCTGCCAGGCTGCTCTCTGAATAAGCCACACTCACACTCTTACCAGGAGGGCATGGCTTTGCCACCTCATCTCATCTTTTAATTCTCAGCTCAGCTGCCTGTGCCCAACAGCCAGCTCCTCCCAACCCCCCGCCAACGCACTGCACTGGAATCCAATCTTTATTTGTGCTGTCTCCCCAGGAGATGTGCGTTCCTTGAGCACAGGGTTATGTCTTATACATCTCCATATTCCCAGTGCCTAGCTGGGTGCTTGCCAGAGCAGGCTCAGTAACTACGTGATTCCTAAAGGAAGAGCAGACCCACTTAGCCCACTTTCATCTAACAGCACTCTTGAATAAGGTGGGATAAAGATCATAGGTTCCACATCTAAAAACAGGGAAAGAGGCTTAGGAGGCAAAGTGGCATCTCCACAGTGGTGGTGAGGCCAGAAACCAAATCCAGATCCTCAGCCACATGTCTTTACTTCTGACTCAGCCTCAGTGGGGCCTGGGCTGGTACCTGGCTTGTCTCAAGCCTCTCATTCCCAGCCTTCCTCAGATCAGCATGGTTCCAACCCGTTGGGTTCATGCACCACACTGAGAAAGCAAAAAAGTCTACAGAACGCACTTCATCACTACCAATGGAAAAAACCAAACTCCTCGGAGGTGTGCAGAGGTGAAGCAGGTGTCATGCTGCAGCACACCTGGGCTCTGTCCTGGCTCTGCCACCAAGTGTTCATATCCTGGGCCTGTCCTCCTCTCTGTGAGATAAAGCAGTTGTACCAGATAATCTTTAAAAGGCCCTTCCAGCTCTGACTGGAGTCCTGCAAGAGTCAAGCACAGCTCCCTTCTGAGCTATAGGGCTGGGTTTCTGGCAGAAGCATCAAGGGTGTGTGATATAAAGATCATGTGTTGGAATAAGAATGAGATGTGCTCTAAAAGACTCTGTTCTCCTAAGAATCCATATGTAGCATACAAGAGTTTATCTAAACCTTTCATGATCCAGTTCCATCTCTGTGTCCAACATGCTACTTACTCCCTGCTGTGAGGTCTCCCCTGTTGTAACTGAAAGTACTGCTTTCAGGCCTTGCACGCTGTTTCCTCTGGGAGGGAGGGGTTGAGGGGCAAGGCCAGGGTCACCCAGGGTGCTTGGTTGTCATTCCTGTCCAGAGGGAATGCCATCTTCCCTTCTCCAGGAAGTCTCTACAAGCCTCCAGATTCCTCCCTTGCGTGAGCTACACTGGGTCTTGGGTCTAAGTCATGCCAGTACTGCAGTGGGATTTATGGATTTCTCACAAGGCCAAGGTGTCAGGGGCAGTTTGGAAGGGCGACCTGAGTTCTTCACTGTGGGATCCTGCTACCCAGGGAAACAGCAATAAGGAGCTGAAATACTTCTGCTGTCTCCAACTCTCCCACGATAGTGGGCAATTTATTTAACTTCTCCAGGCCTCGGTTTTCTCATTTACAAATGGAGACTGAACTTGGTCAGTGTCTTCCAAACTGTACTCTTTTGGGACCCATAGGAACCACTGTACTGTGGGGTGGTAGTCAGGGAGGGGCTGAGGGACACTTCCCTCTCAGCCAGAGCAATTCCGACTTTACGTTTTATAGACTTTGTTTCCAAAATTGATTTTGTTTGCAGAAAAGTTCTATTTTAACAAGTCTGAAAGGCAAGGAACTAGCCAACTTATTAAGTG
The DNA here is from genome assembly GCF_001698545.2 of Rhinopithecus bieti. Lineage (NCBI taxonomy): Eukaryota > Metazoa > Chordata > Mammalia > Primates > Cercopithecidae > Rhinopithecus > Rhinopithecus bieti. The sequence goes on from NW_016812542.1 coordinate 3,540,279, forward strand.
CCTTCCTGCTCTGGGAGTGTCTCTAATAACACATCTCCTTGCCAGACTCACCAATGGGGCAAAATTGGGGTTTCTGCCTTTTTTGCATATATGGTTATAAACTCTCAACACTAGATGGCAGGATACCAGTAAACATAGGAACATACATGGCTTGGCCATTAAACCTGAGGACCGCATCTCAGATGATTCTGGCTTTACTCTGCACAACCAAGGGGAAGGGTGCAAGTGTTCTCTAGCAGTGGACCAACGTGACAGCAAAGTGAAAACGTGGCAGAGACCAGAAGACCCACTCAAACTGGCCTCCTGTAGCCTAGCGCTGAGGTACTCAGATCAATGTCAAGGCCCCACCCTACCCTTAAGAGGCTCCAGGCAAGCACATGATGACTCCCAGTCAAGGTCAGTGTCACTGGGTCCTAGAATCCTGGAGTCTTTCCTCCAGCCTCACCCACCACCCTTAATGGAACTGCCCTGAGGTTCCTGATGTAAGGCTATTCATCAGGCAGCCCCTTAATTCTGACTTCTAAGGGAAAGAAGGAGATAAACTATAGCCTGAGAGGTCTAGACAGGACTCCATCCTCTGCAGGCATCCAACCTTGGGTTTTCAGGCCATCTATAGCTCCAGGACAGAGAGACTGTTCCTAAATTTGCAAGTGTCTGCCTGCACAAGGAGTGTGGGATATAGCCTTGTTATCTGGTGAAGGGCTAAGACAGCCCATCAAAGTTTTTACTGATGCTATTTGAAGTATAACCACAAGATACAAGGGGGCTACTTGGACTCCTCCTAAGTAGAAGGCCAGTGCTTCAGGAGGAGCCCGTTTTCTCAGTCTGTGGTGTAAGTCTGACCATGACTATCTATGTGGCCACCAGTAAGGCATGGTATCAGCTAACATTAATATCACTAATGTTAAAGACATTAATATCAGCTAACGTTTATATAAGCACTTACTATGTGCCAAGTATTGTTCTAAGTGCTATAGTTACCTGTGCACACACACGCATAACACACACACAAACACATACTTAACACTCAAAATACTGCCACTATTTACAGTAAGGAAATCAAAGTGCAGTGGAGACTAAGTGATCTGTCACACAATTAACAATCGGCTGGGCTAAATTTGAAGTCAGGAAGGTTGAACACAGAGTCTGTCTATCTAACTAGACTGCCTCTCAGAAAACCACAGACAGTCTCAGAGTTGGAAATCCAACTAGCTTCAAAATTCTCGAGTGTTGCTCTGGATCAACTGCGTCCTAAGCACCAAAGGAAAGAAAGGTTACTGCTTCCCCCCAACCTCACTCCGTATTTGAACAACCAAAATAGGGGGGGGTGGTACTGGGAATCTGTATTTTCTCAAAGCTCATCTGCTTTCAGAAAGCAGGAGAGGCAGCACTGACCCGGACTCCTCATCTGATGCTGGTTTCTTCTATAGTGACCTCAGCCCATCTGTGCTTGGGGCCCTTCAAGGATGGAGATTCCTGACTCCCAAAACTGTCTAGATTAGAAATGCTCCCTCAACTCATGCTTAAGTCGGTTTCCCTGAAGCCTTTATCCCTTGGCCCCAACTCTATACCAAGAAACCCCACTGAACATAACTGATCCCCACCAGTACCTGCTCCCACAGGTCCCACTTCCCATAACATGCCAGGTCTTAATCAATCATCGTGTGTCCCCAAGTCCTCTCCTCTTTAGGCTCTCCTTGCTTCCTTAAGCCATTCCTTCCAGGACAATGTGTTGAAACTTCCCTTCACCACACTAGTCTCCTTTCTCTGAATGAATTCTGGGTTATTCTTCTCTTTTTAAAAGTGAAGTACCCACAAATGAATTCAAGACTCTAAATTATTTCTTTGGGCCTCTGTCTCTGCTATTATAAAACAGGTGCAAAATCCATTCCACTTACCTTACAAGGATGCTATGAGCCTGGCACAGAATATCACATGTAACACAACTTTGCAAAAGCATTAGGTATCCTACAGTATGTGGTCAGAATACCTACCTCTCCCAACTTCTCTACTACCATTCTGTATGCATCACTAAAGACCAATATTCAAAGCAAAACAACAAAATCCGCTCCTCCTGGCCAGGGACCACCCAGCTGGAATTCAAGACACCTGGGTCCTGTTTCCATAGACAATTGACAACTATGAAACTGGTTCTGTGACATGAATAATTACTCCTTTGAAAGGCTCCCCACAGGAATGGGAGAGCATGCTTATCCTCCAGGGTCCAAGAACTCTAGTAAACACCCATAACTTCAGCTGGGTATAGCAGCCAGAGGCCTGTGTGTAATGCCTTACCAGTCCTTCTGGGACACATTCTGGTTGTAAATGTGCCCACTGATGTTTCTATAAGGTGGACAGATGCATTTGCACCGGATGTCTTCAGAACTCTAGAAGAGAAAGCACATGTCAAGTATGCAGAGACCCTGCCTGGGTTCAGGTTCTAGCAAGGTTGTCAACTTTCTGTTCCCCATCCTGTTACGTGAACCGTATCTATGCTCTTGAGCTTTCTCCATCCCCAAGTTCAAGTCCAGCAAGGACTGCCACTATAGGAGGCAAGCTACAGCACAGGGTCCTAAAGACAGAAAACGTCCAGGTGGCAAATGAGACTCACAGAAAGTTGTCTAGGCCTGCGAGTCCCAAAGTAGGTACTTAGAGGAATCGGGGGAGAGGGAAGAGGGGAAATGGGTGGGTGTGTGTGTATGTGTGTGTGTGTGTGTGTGTGTGTGTGTGTAGCAAAGTGGCAGTCCTCTACCCCGGACCCCACACTTGTGTGTACACCTCTGTCCAGTGGACTTGGCAGCCAGCCTCTTCCCCACATTCCATCTCCAACTTCTTTGGTAGGATTGGGGAAACATAAAGGGCAAGGGTAAACAAGAAAAAGTGGGTCATTTCTGTGGGCATACTCAAGCAACCCCTTTGAAAGTTCTTCCCTTCTGGAATGAGTAAGAGATACCACCATAAATGTCCTTATTAATTAGGAATTCTGAGGAGAGAATGGAAGCAAACCCCTGGCCTTAACCTTACTTCAAAGCCTGGATGATCTTTAGTTCCATAGATCTACCCAAACAGCTCCATAGGAATGTAGCCTTAAAGAATGGAAGTTATCTCAGGAGTCCTAGAACTTAGGTGGGTCACCCTTAATAATGGAAACTTCAAACTGTATAGGACTTTACACTGACAGGGCATTTTTACATTGTTATGTAATTTGATTCTCCCCAAGCAGAGTAATAGATACAACTGCTACTACAGGTGGCAGTACTAGCACCCCTAAAACAAAAATTCGAAATGCTCCCAATCTCAAACTTGTTAAGCACAGACATGACCACAAAGATGATGTTAACACTGCAGAAAAGCACCTACAGACATGGTAAAAATGTGTCATGGGCTTCTTGAAATACTACAGCAGAGTGCATTCATAACAGAACAAGAAATCGTGTCAGTCCATAAAATCAAAAAGACTTCTAAGACAAAAGCTTGTTAATGAATCAGGTGACTGGCAAAACATTTTAAAAGCCATCTGGCAGAATGCCTTCTCATCTCTAGAGAACCCACTTTCTGGTCCCTCTACGGCTTCAAATACTACTTCTCACCTAAAAAAAATACTGTGCACAGTAACCTTTAATCAAAACACAGCATCACAGCAGGAGACAGAAAGCCTGATGCTGCTGTGTCTAGCAGCTGATACAGGTATTCTGGTGATGCTACTGTGCTTAGTTACCCTGAACACATCATTTATTTTCACTGTATTAATAGTACATCATATTTTTTACTGTTAAGAATTTATTTGTAAGAAAATATTTATCGGTAGCACATAAATTCATTGTCAGGAACCGTGGTGATGCCAACCAACCAGACTATCCACATGGGTGCCTAAGATAGTGACACCTTTGCTTTCTGATGGTTCAGTGTAGATAAACTTTGTTTTATGCACAAAATTATTGAAAATATTGTATAAAATTACCCTCAAGCTATGTGTATACAGCATATATGACACATAAACGAACTTCAGGTTTAGACTTGGGTCCCCAAGATACCTCATTTTGTATGTGCAAATACTCCCAAATCCAAAAATATCTGAAACGAAAAATACTTCTGGTCCAAAGCAAAGAAAGGTACGGAGAACTTAGATAACTTCTCCAAACTTCCTTGCTGGAAGCCACCACTGATCTGTCTGATCCAGAGTGAGTCAGTGCTCTGTGCCCACCCTCTTCCCCCGCACTATCCTTAGAGAGGCCAGCAGCCTTGAACCTGAAGACTACTAAAAAAAGTATGGCCCATAGGTGAGTGAGAGGCAGGCTTAAGGAGCAACTAGCTACCTCTGAGTCAGCCCTGTAGACAGGGTGGCCGTGCACGGTGGTCGGCGGTCGTGACCAGGTGCTGCAGGCTCACCTCCCTCACCTTGTTGGCTTCAGCTGGGGGCACCAGCAAACACCCGACCACAGCCACCAAAGATAAGAGCTTCATGCTTATCAAGCTTGCTGGGCCAGCAAAGCCGGACACCTGGAAAAAGAGATAAGGAGTCGGAGAAGGGGAAGGTGACCACGCCACAGCCAGCACGCTAGGCCTTTAACCATCCTGCCAAGAAGTGGGAATGGGGTTGGGGGCTGGGCTCCAGGATTCCAAGGCCTGCTAAACTCGGTCGCCAAATCCTGCTTTCCATCCCGCACAACTCTCCGGCTCTCCGCCGGCCACCTGGTGGGCCCGGCAGAGGGGGCCTCGAGAGGACACCGCTGCCAGGGGCCTCCAGTTCCTTCTCAAGGCCCGGCTCTGACCCGCGCATCACGTCCCACTGCCCTCCGCCATCTCCGCCTCTGCCCGCTCCGCAGCTCCTCCCCGCTCGGGCCCGACGGGAACTTTTGGGTGCGAGTCTGGGACCCCTGCTCCGACGGCGAAGGCCGGTGCCCACCACGCCCAGAGGTTTTAGGCCAGACTGGGACCCCCAGTACCCCGCGACCCCATCCCCTCCCCAATGCCGCGTCCACGAACCTGCAAGCCCGCCGCAGCCGCAAAAGACCCAGCGGGCCCCGCCCTCTCCTAGCTTCTATTGGCTGCCAGAGGCGCTCCTTAGCCCAACCGCGCTGTCGCCATGGCAGCAAGACCCGCCTTCACCTGGGCGTGGAGACTCTTGCGCAAGGGAGAGACGGGCATTTCTCAAACCCGACCAAATCAGAAAAGGGAACGTCAGCCTTCCAAACTCTTGGGGAAGGGTCTTGCCTTTGTGTGGCCTGAGAATTCCCACTGCAGTGCTTCTCTCTTCCTTGTATCTTAAAACTCAGCTTGTTTCATCTTGCTGTTTTAGAGAGAAAGCGCTTTATGCACTGTAAGCTAGTAACAGCAACAAAAACGATATGAGATTGAAGGGCTTTGTCCTCATTCAAAATCTGGAAATGTTATTTAGGGATCCACGTCTTTGCTACAGAGGACTTTCTGTGCGGCAACGTCTCTACCCCTACACACACACCTGAGAAGGAGAAATCGAGGGTTGGAGAGGGGTTGGTGTGGGCTGGGCCTGTGAAGAGTGTGCACAACAGCGTCCATAGCCTGGTCCCCCTACCCCATGCTGGTGCTGGGCCTGGCAAAATGGGGCAAAGTGTGCATGGCCAGGATGCAGGGGTGGGGGTCCCCAGTTGCTATGGGGCAGGTGTGAACTTCTTGCCAGCTGTGAAGGAAAGAGGCCTCACCTGAATTCAGGGCACCAGACCTGGAGTGAGGACACCAGGGCTTTGGCCCTGGCCCTGCCCCTGCCCCTAAGCAGTTGTGCTAGCCTGGAAAAGATACCTCCCTTCTCTGGGCCTCAGCTTCCCTTACTTCACTTATCTGTAAAATGATTTGGTTGGATTATAAGATCCCCTTCAGCTTTGATATGTTGGGATTCCTTAGGGGTGGGTGGGAGGGGTATCAATATGGCCCAAACTTGAGGTTGGTGGCTGGATTAGCATATAGGCTGGGTCCAGGTGGAATCAAGCCCCTCGAAGGCCCTGTGAACTGAGGTGGGCACTTATCTGGAGGCCATTAAGTTTGTGTTCCTCTCTCCTAAGCTTATGCCTTATTTCTCTTTATTTCCTTGCCACCTGGCAGAGTGACCTGCGCTTGGTGAGTGCTCAGGAAGTGTTTGCTAAACTGAATTATATAGAATTAAACCTAGTTGGCAGGGAGCAGGGACAGGAGGCCTGTGGTGTGATGCAAAGGTCAGGGGCTTTGGAGCTAGAGTGACCAGGGCAGGAATCCTGGTTCTTCCCTTCCTAGTTGTGTGAATTTGGGTGGTTTCCTTTAGGACACCGCCTTTGGGTCTTTGGAAGTCTTTGGAATCCTTTCGGAAGTCTCGGTTTCTGTGCCCATAAAATGGGATTAATATTACCAAATTTTCAAGGTGGTTGTGAGGATATAATGAGTTTACATGTGCAAAGCACCTAGAACAGCATCTGGCACAAAGAGGAAGGCTCTATAAATGGCAATGTTAGCTCATTGTGGAGGTCAGAATGGCTGCTTTGGTGAGCAAGCTCAGGCAGAGACAGGATGCCTACCTCGTGGGGGCAGAAGAGATAGTTCAAGTACTGGAAAAAGATACTTCGTCCCCCCGTATACATTCTATGTGGTGGTGGGGACTTTCACGGGGACAAAAGCATGGGACTGAGTCTATCACCTCCAATGGATGACCCTCTGACAGACAACACTAAAGATGCCCAGTGCTGAGCTCACCATCTTCCTCATCAAACAGAAGGGAGGCCTTCCACTGTCATTCGGCATTTCTGCAGCTCCTAGATTATGGCATCAAACTATCTTTGACTCCTTTCTCCTATTTCCACATCTTGTCTATCCAGGTGTCCCCAAGAAGTAGCTATTGTCACCCTGCCTGTATCTTTCCTCAGCTAGCATTCTGCTCCCTGAAATGCAATCCCTTCCTGTGTCCTCCTAGTTTCATCCTATCTTCCTCCAATTCTGCTTTCAGCACATCGCTCATTGCTCAATAATCTCTGGTAGCAAGCACCCTGTTGCATCTAATTCAGACCCCTCCACTTGGCAACCAAGCCAAGTGGTTACCATTTCTGCGCTTCCCCACCCCATCTCATCGCTGGTTACTCCCCCCATTGGCTGTCCCTACATTTGACTTTGCTCATTGCATTCCTCCATAGGATATTATCATGCCCAGCCCTGCCAGTCCTTATCTTTCATCTAATTCAACTCTCTGCCCAAGCACTTGCCTTGCAGAAGCTTTTCCCAAATAGTCCTACCTGACCCAGGGCACCTCATTCCCATGCATCCTCCATGTGCCCTGCGTTTATGAGCCATGCCAGTGAAGTGAGTCTGAACCTATTCATTCAATTTAATTCCATAAACATGTGCCAAGCACTATCTGTGAGCCAAACTCCAGGGCTCACAGATGCTAGGTACCCCAGGGATACAATAGACAACTCACATGTAACTCTGCTTTCACGTAATACACAACCTAATAGGAGACCAATCACATGGTCGGAATGTAGCATAGAAAGTGATGTGTTGTAGAAGTGAAGCAGCCTTGTTGTCTGTGGTGACACCCAAGGTTCGTTGTCTCCAGGCCATGAAGATCAAGGATGCAGACACACAAAGAGTGAGGTTGAGAGTGGAAATTTAATAGGTGAAAGAAAGAGAACAGCTCTCCGCTACAGAGAGGGGTCCTGGAAAAATGGGTTGCCGATTCGAGGTGAAATGAAGGGGGTTTTATAGATGAGCTAGTGGGGAGATGGTATCTCATCTACACAGGGCACCTCAAAAAAGTTAGCACCAGGTGTACCATCTGCATAGGGCACAAATCTCTGGCAGCCCCCAGCCCAATCTTTATTATGTAGGTGGCTTCTCTGCCTGAGCTCTCCATGTTGCCCAGTTCTTTCTTACTGTACATGTGCTAACAAAAAAGGGAAGGTAGAGCCCCATGGTGAACATGCCTGGCCCCCCTGGTAGCCCTTTTCTATGAGTGCAGCTGCCAGCATTCCTCCGTGCAAGCTTCCAGGTTCCTTATATATGTTTGCAGCCCAATATTTCAGGCTGCTGTGTGTTAGAAAAGAAATGATTTCTAGGACTGCTTCTTATTAGAAGGGAAGTTCTGCTAAGGCCTTTTTTGTCCTTGCTATCTGCCTAAATAATTTCTATCTCCTGTATCAGAAATGCTTTTTTCCTTCAAAAATTTTTTGAGCACTGTGCTAGGTGCTGGGGATATCTCAGTAAACAAGACAAACCCTGTCCCTGTTCCCACTGAACTTGAAGTTTATTGCAAGAAAATGACAAATCAACAAGCAATGACAATTCAGGGTGGTAAGAGCTGTGCTGGGGGAAGGCTGCAGTGGCACTTGGGAAACCTAGACCAAGGGCCAGGGGAGCCCAGAATGGTGGAGAGGGGGCTTTGAGGGCAGTGAGGGCTACTTGGGCTGTGCCAGAGTGGTGGGGGCAGAACAATGTCACACCCCCAAATGTCCACATCCTAATCCCTGGAACTTGTGAATATTGTCTTACACAGTAAAAGGCACTTTGCAAATACAATTAAATTAAGGTCCTTGGTTGGGGAGAGTGGCTTGGATTATCCAGGTGGGCCCAATCTAATTAGATGGCTCCTTAACAGAGGAACCTTTCCTGGCTGTGGTTCGAGAAGGAGATGGACATGGAAGTAGGGTCAGAGAGATGCTATGCTGCTGGCTTCAAAGATGCAGGCAGGGGGCCACAAGACAAGGACCGTGGGTGCTGCAAAAGCTGGTCAAGGCAAGTCAATACATTCTTCCCTAGAGCTTCTAGAAGGAATGCAGCCCTGTAGACACACTGATTTTAGTTCAGGAACACCTCTGTCAGACTTATGGCCTACAGAGCTGTCAGATAATACATTTGTGTTGTGTGAAGCCACCAGGTTTATGGTAATTTGTGACAGCAGCCATGGGAAACAAATACTGCCAGGAAGAGGACGGGCAAAATTTGGGACACAATTCAGGAGCAGGGTGATAGGAGGGCATTCTGGTGGGGGGCGGGGGCGGTGTAGGGAGAGCAAAGAGATGGCACTGGGGAAGTGCAGGGAGAGGCATGTAGAAAAATAGCTAACGATTCAGTTTGGCTTGATGCCAGGTTGAGTGTATGGGAAGGGAGGGTAGGGAGCTCAGTGACATCAGAGTCAGAATGTGAGCCAGGAGGGAGCAGGGAGCCCTGGCTCAGGGCTCATGGAGAGGGTGGAGACCAGGTAACATCAGCAATGCACTCTCTCCAGCAGAGGAGGCCTAAGGAAGCTCTGGAGCCTCCCACTGCTTCCTCTCAGGACTTAGCCTTCATCCTGCCCCAAGTTTGGAGCTCTAGAACTCAGGCCAAAACCCATACCCTCTAGTTCATATCTGCTTTTATCCAATAACCCTAAAATCAGTTTGACTTTATGAGGCGAGGTCTTGGCATCCGTGCCACAGCTGAGGGTCTGGGTTCCTCCTCACTCCCTGTCCCTACCATTGGTGCTCTTGGATAGGGGATGAGCGCTGTCATTACTCCCAAATGGTGTCTACTCTCCCTGGCATCAATTATATGCCCCTGCTTTTCCTCTAATCCCCACTGAAGCTTATCTGTCCAGTGTCTCATAACCTCAAGCTCCTATGAGATGATTAACTTCCTAATTTTTGCATTAGCAACCATGTCTTAGACACACTAAAAGATCATCCAACCTAAACAGAGAACAAAGCTGAAATGACAGAATACAGATATGTGTTAACACTCTCAAAGGGGCAGTAATGTGGGGGTACAAAGGAGCGCTTGACTCACCTCCTATAGGACATTGCCCTCTAGCCACAGATGGCAGGTCAGGTGCCTGACAATGTCTTTGAAATAGTATGGGCACCATCCTCGGATACCTGAGTACCTCTTATCTCTCTGGCCATAACAGGATTTCTCAGGCATCAGGGAAATGGGGGCACTGAGCTCAGGGCAGAGAGTGCCCGGCTGTGTAGTACCCTTTTCTAGCTTGGCAAGGCCCTGGATAGGCACACTCTTTTTGGCTGGGGTCCCCATATTTGCCTTTTTATACTCATACACTGCACTCTCAACACCACTTGACTAAAGCAACTCTTAAGCAAACAGCAATTACACTTTAAAAAAAAAAAAGAGATGAGGGTTTTGCTATGTTGCCCAGGCTGGTCTGGAACTCTTGACCTAAAGTGATCCTTCTGCTTTGGCCTCCCAGTGTTGGAATTACAGGCATGAGCCCATGCGCCTGGCTGAATTACATTTTAATTGAACAAAACTTAGAATAAAAGCATTAGTCTACCTAAAGCTTAATAAATGACAAACACTGCCTGGTTTACTATTTTTTATATATAAATGTACATACAGATGTAATATGCACACCCATATTTAAATTGATATACTAGACCCAGTTTATGTCAGGCATTCTACCAGCAGTTGCCCATTAGGCACCCTGATGTGCACCGTCCTGGGTGCTATGTGTTCTGCTCCCTCTGTTGTATTTTTCTTGGTTCAGCTCCCACCACTGCACATGTTCTTTTGGTTGTAGACTTCATGGCACTGCATAAATAGAGGATTAACAGCTCACTTTTTGGTTTCAATGTTCTTAACTTCATCAAATATCTTGGGTTTTTGTTTGTTTTTCAGCTCGCAGTAGTGAGTAGGAGGCAGCAGCGTAGGGTTGTGGTAAGGTCCTGGGACCAGAAATCATAAGTTCCGGCTTCTAGGTTGAACTTACTCCTGTCAAAGCGCTAGCCCATTGGGCCTCAGTTTCCCTCTGAAAAGATTTGTTTAGAAGAGCAGTTTTTAAACTTTCAGGTCTTGTGTCTTTTTACATTCTTGAAAATTATTGAGGTTAGGCCAGGCACGGTGGTGGCTCATGCCTGTAATCCCAGCACTTTGGGAGGCCGAGGCAGGTGGATCACCTGAGGTTGGGGGTTCGAGACCAGCCTGACCAACATGGAGAAACCCTGCCTCTACTAAAAATACAAAATTAGCCGGGCGTGTGGCGCATGCCTGTAATCACAGCTACTTGGGAGCCTGAGGCAGGAGAATTGCTTGAACCCAGGAGGCAGAGGTTGCGGTGAGCTGAGATCGTGCCATTGCACTCCAGCGTGGGCAACAAGAGCGAAACGCCATCTTGAAAAAAAAAAAAAGATTGAGGTTATATTGGGGAAAAAATTTTTTTAAAAATTAAGGACCTTAAGGAATTTTTGTTTATCTGGGTCCTATCAATATTTGCAGTATTAAAATTAAAACAGAAAATTTAATCATATTTATGTAACAACAATGAATTCATTATATGTATAAGCACCTTTTGGTGAAAAAAAAAACAACCATTTTTCTCAAAGATAAAATTTAGTAAGAAGAGTGGCATTAATTTATATTTTTATAACCCCTCTTACCATCTGGTTGAATAGAAGACAGGTGCATTCTCACATCTGGTTCTGCCTTCGGTCACTTGCAATATCACATGCCATCTAACTTTCGGAAAACCCCACTATATGCTTGTAGGAGAATGAGTGAAAAGAGCAAGTAACATCTTAGTATTTCTAGGAAAACAGTTAGAACTTGTTTCCCTAAAAGAGTCTTGGAGGCCCACAGAGTCCTCAGACCATACTCTGAAAACTGCTGCTTCAGAAGGCCCTAAGTTTCCTACCAGACCTGATATTCTGAAGTCTTTCTGATAATACTCTATGGTAGCATTTTTCAAAATACGCTTCAGGGAGTATGCTCCCAGGAACAGTATCATGGGATGTTACTGTACGTGGGATGCAAACTGCCTGTGGGGAAAATGTGGTTTCTATGAATAAATTACTTCGGGGAACCTTAAAGTAAATTAAATAGGCACATTTTACTTCAGAACTTTTCAGATGCTTTGATGTGATAAGACATATTGTGACTCCCTTACAATACATTATTGTGTCTAGTGTTTCCCACAGTTTTGACCACAAACTCTTTTTTGAAGAGCATCCTTCAAAACTAGTGTACCAAGGAACACACTTTGGGAAGTGCTGCTCCAGTGACTTCTACATCTTTTCCCTGAGTATTAACAGATCGGGTTCTATCATTTGGAACGAATTTTCCTCTAAATAAAATTCTACTTATGCACTTTTTGGTTCTTTTAATGCAGATACTTTATGATAGCCATTTCTAAAGCTAAGAGAACTTCAAGTTGCTAAAATAGATAAGGTGCATTTGGCTGAAAATTAAGTGTAAAGAATATTAGTAACTATGTGAATAGTAGTATATATTTGTTGGGTGATTGAATAATAATTCCATGTATTGAGCATATACTACATGCCAGGAACCTTTTTTTTAGGAGTGATCAAGAGTGTGTGGTATTAGTGGAGGTATAGACATATAGAACAGAGAACCCAGGGATAGATCTAAGTAAATATGCCCAGTTGATTTTTTTTTTTTTTTCCTGAGACAGGGTCTCTGTCACCCAGGCACAATCATGGCTCACTGTAGCCTTGACCTCCAGGGTCTTGAGTAGCTGGGACTATAGGCATGTTTTACCATGCTGGGCTAATTTTTTAATTTTTATTTTTTGTGGAGACAGAGTCTTGCTATATTGCGCAGGTTGATCTCGAACTCCTGGGTTCAAGCAATCCTCCCACCTCGGCCTCCCAAAGTGCTGGGATTCCAGGTGTGAGCCACTGTGCCTGGCCTTATGCCCAACTGATTTTTGATAAAAGTGTACAAGCAATGAAGTGGAGGAAAGATAGCCTTTCAATGAATGGTGCCGGAACAACTGGACATACACAGGGAAAAAAAAAGAACACTGACCGAAGTCTCATACCTTGTAAAAAATGTAACTCAAAAAGAATCATAGACTTAAATGTAAAACTGAATAGAAAAAAATCATAAGAGAAAATTATTGGAATCTAGGGCTAGGCAAATAATTCTTAACACCAAAAGCACAATCCACAAAAGAAAAAAAATGATCAATTGGACTTCATCAAAATTAAAAACTTTTACTCTCTGAAAGACCCTGTTAAGAGAATAAAAATATTTGCACATGACATATCTAATGAAGGACTGGTATGTAATATATATGAAGAACTTTTACAACTCAACAGTGAAAAAAAGATACAATTAGAAAGCAGGCAAAAGACATAGACATTTCACTAAAGAGGATATACATATGGCAAATAAGTACATGAAAAGATATTCAACATCACTAGCCATTAGGGAAATGCAAATTAAAATAATGAAGACAGAGTGTGGTGGCTCATGCCTATAATCCTAGCACTTTGGGAGCCTGAGGCAGGCTTGAACTGCCTCAGGAGTTTAAGAGACCAGCCTGGGCAATATGGCAAAACCCTGTCTCTACCAAAAATACAAAAACTTACCTGGGTATGGTGGTGCACGCCTGTAGTACCAGCTATTCGGGAGGCCGAGGTGGGACGATCACCTGAGCCTGGGAAGTTGAAGCTGCAGTGAACCGTGGTCATGCCACTGTACTCCAGCCTGGGTGACACAGTGAGACCCTGTCTCAACTAAAAAATAAAAAACCAGGCCGGGCATGGTGGCTCACACCTATAATCCCAACACTTTGGGAGGCTGAGGCAGGCAGATCACCTGAGGTCAGGAGTTTGAGACCAGCCTGGTCAACATGGTGAAACCCCGTCTTACTAAAGATACAAAAATTAGCCGGGCATGGTGGCGTGCGCCTATAGTCCTGGCTACTTGGGAGGCTGAGACATGAGAACTGTTTGAACCCAGGAGGTAGAGGGTACAGTGAGCCAAGATCACGCCACTGCACTCCAATCTGGGTGACAGAGTGAGATTATGTCTCAAAAAATAAAAGTAAATAAATAATAAATAAAAAATATTTTATAAATAAAAATAATGAGCTATCACTACTTATCTATCAGAATGGCTAACTATGTATCTATCACAATGGCTAAAATAAAAACAATAGTGACAATTCCAAATGCTGGTGAGGATGTGAAGGGATTGGCTCACTCATACATTGCTGGTGGGGATAGAAAATGACACAGCCTCTTTGGAAAACAGTTTGGCAGTTTCTTTAAAACTAAACCTGGAACTACCACATGACTCTAGGCAATTGCACTTCTTGGCATTTAGCCTAGAAAAAAAGAAGACTTATGTTCACATAAAAATCTGTGCATGAATGCTTGTAGCAACTTTATTTAAAATAGCCCTAAACTGGAAACAACTCAGATGTCCTATTATGGGTGAACAGTTAAACAAACTTCAGTACATCTGTACCGTGAAATAGAACTCAGCCAAAAACAAACAAAAAAGGAATCAACTATTGACATATGCAACAACTTTGATGAATCTCCAGAGAATTATGTTGAGTAAAAATACCAATCCCAAAAGTTTGCATACTGTATGATTCCATTTATATAAATTCTTGAAATGGCAAAATTGTAGAAATGGAAAACACATTAGCAGGTATTAAGGAGGGGGTGGAGGTGGATATGACTATAAAAGACAAAGTAAGGGATCCTTGTAGTGATGGAAATGTTTTGTATCTTGATTATGAAAATGTTAATAACCTGGTTTTAATACTGTACCATCATTTAATAAGATGTTATAAGTGATCTTTGTATATTATTTCTTATAACTACGTGCAAATCTACAACTGTCTCAAAAGTTAATTTTTTAAAAGCCTACCTGAATTAGTCAAGATGCTGACTTGCAATCTAACTCAAATTTGCTTTATTAAGCTGAGCCATATAAAATTGCCAATATTTGACTGCTTTCAGCTTACAAAAATGGTGGTTTCATATGGTTCAACCCAATAAATACAATAAATAGTAATGCATTAGCACACATAACTGGGAAATTAATCTGTAGAACCAGCTTCAGGCACAGTGGGAGCCAATAGAGAAATGGTATCCTGAGGGCTCTGTCACTGTCTCCATTTCTTGGCTCTGCTTTCCTCTGTGAACTTGCTTTATTCTCAGACAGGATCATTTCACCTCATTGGAAAGATGCTGCCAATGACCTCAGTCCCGCATTGTTGTGGCTTATGAACATCAAAGAAAAAGTGACCATCTTTATCATAGCATCCATGGGGCCTATCTCAGGGAAGACTCTAATTGGCTTTGCTTGCGTCACAAGTTGATCCATCAACCAATTATTGTGGCCAGGTTGATGAATAATTCTGATTGGCTGTCTCCGTAGGGAGGGTGAGACACCATAATTAACTGCTGTCAGGCCCAATCGGATGCTAAGCAGGGAAAAAACAGATTGCTTGTTTTTCACAGGAATGGATAAGGAAAGGACAATGGGTAACTTGTTTTTTATTCTACTTTTCCATTAAAATTTTTCCTTAATGAGCATGCATCACATTTTATCACTTATACACACACACTCATTATCATAAGGGTAATATTTAGGAGAGATAAAAGTCCAACATGAGTTGAAGTCTGCCAAAATTCTAAGAATACTCAAAAGGGCTCTTTTATAAAGTTATATTAGTAACTTAGAGATAGAAGAAGATAAGAAGATACAGGTTTGCTACCTGGAGCCAAGCATATAATGCTTATGGTGAATACAGAAAAAGGAGAACAGAAATGCAGACAATGTTTTATGTCTATGGTTTCTGCCAAAGAGAATTGTCTTTTAATTTTCTTTCTTTCTTTTTTTTTTTTTTTTTTTTTTTTTTGAGACAGAGTCTTGCTCTGTCACCAGGCTGGAGTGCAGTGGCGTGATTTCGGCTCACTACAACCTCTGACTCCCTACCAAGTTCAAGGGATCCTCCTGCCTCAGCCTCCTGAGTAGCTGGGATTACAGGCACGTGTCACCATGCCCAGCTAATTTTTGTATTTTTAGTAGAGATGGGGTTTCACCATGTTGGCCAGGCTGGTCTTGAACTCCTGATCTCTCGGCCTCCCAAAGTGCTGGGATTATAGGCGTGAGCCACTGGCCTGGCCAATTGTCTTTTAATTTTAAAGGGTGGGACCTTGCTTACCCAGAATGGCAGACTGAAATGGAGGCCCTGATTGTAAGCAATTGCTCTCCACTCATGTCCCCTGATCACTTATGCATGGAGTCCTAATTAGGGAAAAGGATTTAGACTGTCAGGAGCAGGGGAAAGCAAAAAGAAAAAGCAGAAAAGCTATAAGTCTGCCTTTCTTAGTGGTCTAGGACATATAGCCATCCTGTGCAAATAACTCACCATCTTTCTGTGCCTGACTTATCACCAGACCCTCAGCTGATAGAAAAATGCAAGTTAGCTCACTGCAACCTTGGCATTATCAATATTGCATGTAGCCCCCACCAGAACACAGCACAGGCACCATCCTATAAAATCCCAGCAAACGTTTGTCTCCTTGCAGTCAGCTCCTCTCTTGCTAATTTGTCTGTTGCTTTCTTGCAATGTGTTTTTCTACTTTCTTTAATAAATCTGCCTTTCTTTCCTATGACTGTCTTGGTATATTCCTTTTACCACCCACACCCACTGGCCCCAGTTAGTCACTGCCCACGATACTATGTATGAGCTTCACAATTTTTTTCCAAGTCCATCTAGTATTGGACTTGGAAAAAAAGACTATGAATCTTCTTTTTTTTGAGACAAAGTCTTACTCTGTCACCCAGGCTAGAAATGCAGTGGCATGATCTCAGCTCACTGTACCCTCTGCTCCCTGGGTTCAAGCAATTCTGGCGCATCAGCCTCCCAAGTAGCTGAGATTACAGGCACCTGCCACCATGCCCAGCTAATTTTTGTGTTTTTAGTAGAGATGGGGTTTTGCCATGTTGCCCAGGCTGGTCTCAAACTCCTGGCCTCAAGTGACCCGCCTATGTTAGCCTCCCAAAGTGCTGGGATTATAGGTGTGAGCCACCATGCCCAGCCTGACATTTTATAGTTTTATGAAAGACTCTTCTACCAGCGGTCAAAAGGGAGAAAATAAACCCCAGTCCTGTCATATATTTCGTTTTTTAATTTTTTTAAATGGAGGTATAACAGATCTACCATAAAGTGTATAAGCCCCAGTGTACAGCTGCATGAATTTTTACACTGGAAAACTCAGGGCTAGGAGCCAGGATCCCTGGTTCGGCCACAGCTCTGCTGTTAAATCTCTGGGTGATTCTGAGTAGGGCAACTCTTTCCTTCTGAATTTCAGTTTCCCTAACTGTAAAGTGAGAGCACTAAACAAGATCATTATTTTATAAAGTGTGCTATGTGTATGCAAGGCAATTCTACGTGTATTTGGAAGAGTTTTTTTATTTTGATAGAGATGTATTTTTTTATTTTTTAAACCTTCATATCGAGTTACAATTTGCATAGGATAAAGTACACAAATCTTAATTGAAGGGTTCAGTGAATTGTTACTGTAACCACCTGATGGGTTCTTCCTTCCAGCTGCACAAACAAAATCAGTTCCTAAAGACCATGGCGCTGCAGTAAACAAAGAGTTTAATTGATGCGGGGCCAGCCACACCATGCGGGAGACAGAGTTATTACTCAAATTAATCTCTCTGAAGGCTCAGAGGTTAGGGGTTTTTCAAAGGTAGTTTGGTGGGCAGGGGGCTAGGGCATAGGGAATGCTGATCGGTTGGGTCAGAGATAAAATTACAGGGAGCCAAAGCTGTCCTCTTGGGCCATGTTGCTTCTGCGTGGGGCCACAGGAGCGGTTGGCGAGTCCAGGTGGAGCATGGTGTTAGACATGGAAAAAACTTGAAAAAGCTGTTCTTGGGTTGTACAACAGCGACGTTATCCACAGGAGTCACTGGAGAAGTTGTATATCTTGTGACTTCCAGAATAATGACTGGCAATCATTTATGTCTACACCTTAGCTGAATTCAGGCTTCTCTATCCTCCTAGCCTGGTGGTCTCTCATATAGCTTTGCAAAGGTGGTTGAGTTTTGGGGATGGGCGATTATCCTTTAAACTATAAACTAAATGTCTCCCAAAGTTAGCTTGGCCTAAGCCCAGGAATAATTAAGGGCAGCGTGAAAGCCAAAGGCAAGATGAAGTTTAGCTAGATCAGATCTCCCCTACTGCCATAAGTTTCTTACTAATTTTTGCAAGGATGGCTTCATTACCTATACATAAACTTGTGTAACTATAGATGTAAATCATTCCCAGTTCCCCCAGGAAGCTCTTTGTGCCCTAGTTACCTTCACTATGAAGGTAACTAGAATTCTGAGTTTTTTCAACATAGATTGGTTTTGCCTGTTCTTGAACTTCCTGTAATTAAATCATATAGTAACTACTCTTCATCTGTGCCTGGCTTTTCTGGGTCATTATTATGTTTGTGAAAATTATCCATATTGTTCTATGTAGCAGTAGTTTATTCATTTGCATTGCTAAATAGTATTCCATTGTATGAATATACCACAATTTAGTTATCCATTCTATTGCAGCTGGACATTTGTGTTGTTTCCAGTCTTTGGCTATTGCGAACAAAGCTACTACTATTGTAAATGTCTTTTGGTGAACATGTGCACTCATCTCTCGGGTATATACCTAGGAGTAGAATTGCTGAGAAATAGGGTACTCAGGGTTATCACTATACACAATCTTGTATGAATCTTATATGAATATATACAGGTATATTTTAGGGGAGGGGATAAAGATGATCTTAAACTTTTCAGATTCTTACAGAGATTTTCTAATTTAAAAGGTTTTAGGCCAGGCATGGTGGCTCATGCCTGTAATCTCAGCACTTTGGGAGGCTGAGATAGGTGGATCACTTGAGGTCAGGAGTTCAAGATCAGCCTGGCCAACATGGTGAAACCCTGTTTCTACTAAAAATACAGAAATTAGCTGGGCGTGGTAGCAGGTGCCTGTAATCCCAGCTAATTGGGAGGCTGAGGCAGGAAACTCGCTTGAACCCAGGAGGCAGAGTTTGCAGTCAGTTGATATTGTACCACTGCACTTTAGCCTGGGCAACAAAGCGAGACTGTCTCAAAAAAATATAACATAACAAAACATAAGATAAGATGGTTTTTAGTGTCCTGGTAAACAAAATCCTGGAGCGGGGCGTTATTTTATTTTATTTACTTATTTATTTTCAAGTCAAGGTTTCACTGTGTCACCCAGGCTGGAGTACAGTGATGCTATCATGGCTCACTGCAGCCTTGACCTCTTGGGCTCAAGCGATCCTCCTACCTTAGCCTCCCAAGTAGCTGGGACTCCAAGCTTGTGCCATCATGCCCAGCTAATTATATGTTACCTTTTTTTTTTTTTTTTTTTTGTGGAGACGGGGTCTCACTACGTTGCCTGGGCTGCTCTGAACTCCTGGGCTAAAGTGATTAGAGGGAGGGTTTTAGAATGCACACATTTGTATAAAGAACTTAGATGAGGAGAGCGCACATGCTTAGAAAATTGTGGAAACTGCAAAGCTGTGTGTAGGTATAGAGGTGGGTAGGGGAAGAGGGTACAGGAGCAGGGAATATCAGGATCCAAAAATATACTGTAAGGTTGAAATGAAGGCTGAATCTAAGTTTCCCACTTACACAAATATGAGTGGGACAGCTAAAAGTAACTGAGGATAGCTTAGTGAATAGCACAAGTGTAATGTGACTGACAAGAACAAACAAACAAGCTAATTTGACCTCAGGCTGAATTAGAGGAACTTAGGACCTAAGAACTCATTTTCTCTAGAATAAGGGTAGTGGTGATCCACCAACTCTGCACCAGTAGCCTACAGCTGGGTGCTCTGTTCCATGTTAGGGACACATGCTCCAAGGAACACAGACCAGAATGCATTTAGAGGATAGTGGTCAGTGTGGTGAAGGCCTTGAACCCTGCCACATGAGAAACAGCTGTAGGAAATGGGACATTGTCCTGAGAAAGAAAAATCTTGGTGGTGATAGCAGTCTTTGGCTATCTGAGGTGATGTCATGTGGAAGAGGAATGAGTTGCCCAGAGAGATTTCTTGCTGTCACTGACAGTGTTCACAATTTTTTTTTTTTTGGATGGGCACTTGCTGAAGCTATTTCAGAGGGAAATTAAATATCAGATGAAAAGTTTGATGAATGACTCTGAGTTCCCTTTTAACTCTGAGATCCTGTGAATCTGGCTGTGTGACCATGAGTTGGTCACTGAACTTGGAACCTTAGTTCTTCATCTGTAAAATAATAGAGTAGACTAAGGATTCTTTAGCGCTGAACACAATCTACTGAGTTGCTGCCCAGAGAAGCTAGGTGGTATTACATATTCCCAATCTTCAGCTGTGACTCCTGCAGTTAGGGTGCTTTGGTTGTAAGCAACAGAAACTGACTGTTTAAAGAAAAAAAAAAAAAAAAGAGTTTGTTGGAAAGAAGTGGGAAATTCATATAATCTATGAAATGACTGAAGAACAAGACTTGAAGAAGGCAGAAACTAGAGCGTCCTCCCCTGGTATGCCATGGGGGTGCATTGGCTGTGATAGATTTTTCCCTTATTCTTAGGTCACTATTCAACATTCAAAGTCCAGATGACAGAGTCAGTCCCTTGGACCTAACTTGGCCTCAAGCCTGCTCCTCGGCAGGAAGGTCAGGACACCTTGATTGTCGGCCCAAGGTCATTCCCCAAGATGAAATCAAAAGCTATTACTAGAACAAGACCAAATAACATGTCCCCTACAACCTCCACCCTTTTCTCTCCCATTTATGATAGCACATCAGACTCAAGAGAGTGAGCAGCATTATGGTGGAAATAATCTTCAATCTATTTCAACTTACCTTTAAAAGCGAAAAATGCACTCATCTGGATGCTCACATTTTTACCAGTAGTAGTCCACGTGACATGTCATAACTGGGTGCTGAAATGCTGACAAGTCTGAGAACACGACTCCCCTAGGAGACAGACACGCTGATGGGCTTGTGCATTCACAAACAGATATCGGATGCCTACTATGTGTCAAGGCCTGTGCTAGACACCGAGACTCATTAAGTCAGTGCAAAAAATGGAAAGGTTAAATGTTTGCCCCCGGGTAAACGCAAAGGGCAAGTGCATTGCATCAGGGTTAAACAGGGTGGGGTTGGCCAAGGAGGGATTCCTTTCAGGCTCGGACCTCGCAGCCCAAACGTGGCCCGCCCTAGCCCCACCCCCGAGTGACCCCACACTCCAGCCGTCCAATCCCGTCGCCACCCTGTCCAGTCTCCACCACGGGAGGCTCCACTCCGGGTTCAGGCCGCCTGGGGCGTTTGCATTCCTCTGTGGGAGATGGCGCCTCCCAGAATGAGAACATTTGTGTCCCGGGCCAGCAGGTGTTACCTGAGTAAGATTGAGATTCTCTCACCAGGCGACAAGGCTTGTTGTGCCCGAGACAGGCACAGCTCAGATTCCCTCCCCGTGGTAATTAACCCAGGGAAAAATGTAACCAATCCCCGAGACTCGGGCCTCCAGCCAGCCGCCCGCTCGCTCCGTCCTTCCCCACGCGAGGGCCAAGCCTGGAAGGATTGCGCGGGGCGGGGGGCGGTGAGGGCGGCGGGTGGAGGTGGGAGGGCTTGAGATGGATCCCGGCTGGGAGGACGTCCCAGGACCCCTGCCGGGCGGCGGGCTAGAAGCGTGAGGCGAAGGTCATGGAAAGCCCGCGGGGACCCACCGCGGGGGTGCGGCCCGGGCGTCCCGGGCGCCGCGGCGATTTACCGCGCCTGGAGGTCACCGCTCCGCATCCCAGGGCGGGGCAGGAGGCTGGGTCCTGCTGATCCCAGAAGACATAGCAGCACGGAGACACTAATCCGCTGTTTTTACACATAAACACTTCACACGAGAGAGATTACGTACCTCACATTGCAGTCATAGAGGGATCTGTGGGTGTTAGAGGCTTTCAGCTGCTGCTCTCGGGTGCATTGTGGGACAGAGCTTAGCAGGGAGGGAGCAGAAGCCGCGGCAGCCTCGCGGGTTCTAATCTCCCACCTGCCGCTCGCCCTAGATCATGGGGTCTCCCTGGACCTCAGTTTTCTCATCTGCGCAGTGGGTTAAGCTAAAACCTGTGCATCTCTTTGCCTTTTAAGGATAAAACTGAGACTCCAAAGAGTGTTTGGAAAAAACACGTCAGGAGTGTGCAAGGGTTTCTTTGAACTGTGGATCTCATATCCCTGTCTGGCCTGCACATTTGCTCACCAAGGAATGCCAATTTCGTGGTTTTTTTTTTTTAAATGGTGGTAATTGACTTGAAGGAAACCAACCTAATTGCTTGGCTGGATGACTGTAGAGAGGCAGGGGATAACCAGGTGGAAGAGGGCTGCTGCTTTGCAGAGATTCTCTCAGGGAAAGAAGGAATGGGACTAAGGCCTGGAGTGTGATTTTTTTTTTTTTAATTTTTTTGTAAAGATTCCTGTGATCAGAACCACTCTTGAGTCTGCTGAGTAGAGTAGTAGACCGGAAATCATTTTGAACCAAACCTCTCATTTAACAAATAAGGAAAGCGAGGCCCAGATAGGAGAAAGTGACTTACCCAAGGGCACACAGCTGTTGGCCAGAGGCAGCTCTGGGATTACTTTGAGGCTGATTGAAACTACCTTCCCTGACCTGGACTTTAATCTCATCTCCCCCAGGCTCCACTCCATGTGAAACCAGGTTTTAGGATTTGGGCCTTTCCCTCAAAGAATTCATGGAGTTGTTTACTACATCCAAAGCATTTTGAATTCCTCTGGTTAAAGGTACTCTCTATCACTATGTCTCTCAAATGAGGCAAGGCAGGAGGTTTCAGGGGTTAAGGAGTGAGTACTCACTGGTGTGGAATTTAGCAGAGGTGAGATTTTCATGGGCACTGTGTACTTTATCAGTTTACAACTTGCTGTTAATAGAGGCCATTAATCACAGCCAACTGCAGCTGGCTTAGCCTGGGACAGGGACTGTCCAGCCATGATTAGGAGGGGCAGGCGCAGGCAGGAGTGACCAGGGAAGGACCTCCTACATTTACCCTTGAGGCCCGAAAATCAGTCCTAGGAAGAAGACAGTGGAATAAGTGCTCCCAACATGAAGACACTGGCACATATAAATGGTGTCTCACTGTCTCCGGCTGAGTCCTTCCAAATGACCCAAACTGAGTAAAATGCCTAACACAGTGTCTGGCACACATTAGGTGCTTAATGAATACTCTGGAATTTGAAAGGCCTTGCCCCAAACATCAAGATAACATTTTATTCCCACGTTACAAGCATGGAAACAGAGGAATAGAAAGGTTAAATTATTTCACCCAAGTTATAGAGCAAGGAAGTGGCAGAGCTGGGATTCAAACTCAGACCCTCTGGCTCCAGAGTACATCCTCTGAGCCACCCAGCAGGGATGGGCCTGGGAAGAACTTACTAACAGCCTAGTTGTCAGCCTCAGACTCCATCCACCCAAAATATCCTCCCTCCCTCTAGCTGGGTGTGTGCAGCTCTTGCTGGAGAAGGGGTGACCAAGATGACCTCTGGAGGCCCTTGCAGATTTACAATCCTCCAATCCCCCCCTGGAGAATTCCTCCCTCTCAGACTTCACTTGCTTCTCTTTCTGTACTGTCCAACAGGCCGGTCTGGGCCTCCTGACTGAGTTCAGCTGTCACTGTGGGACAGAAGAGGAGTGTGCAAACCCTGTAGGATTAGGGTTCTGATGAGGCAACCATCAGAAGACATCACTTGACAGGGCCTCTCTATTTCATGAGTCATGAGGGCTGAGCATGGAGCCCTCTTCCTGCTCCTCCAGAAGCCCTGGCCTCCCCGTGACCCAGCCCTTCTTGTTTCCACCTGATGCTTCTCTCACAGCTGCCATGATTTCATAATCTTTTGTTATAACCTTCCACGTCATCCCTCCATCATCTGATCTCAGCTCACACAGAGGGCTAGGAGGTACAAAAGTCCACTTCCTGTTTCTCAGCTGGATGATCCCTCCTCCATGCCCAACTGAGAGCTCTTCTTACAAATCTCCATAGAAGGGGGTTCTTCATGTTTCTTGTCAATGTTTTTCAGTGTTGACGACTTATAAGTCTGGGGCATTTGGTGAAATGGAATTTCTGGGGGAAGGCTTTCAGGGATTTGTTGGGGCATATATAAGGATTTAAAGTATTCAGATAATCTAGCTCAGGGGTCTGCAAACTTTTCCTGTAAAGGCCTAGATAGTGAATAATTTAGGCAGGTTATACAAGTTCTGTGGCAACGACTCAGTTCTGCTGTTAGAACACAAAAGCGGCCACAGGTGATAGGTAAATAAATGAATGTGACTTTTTCCAATAAAACTTTATTTACAAAACTAGACTGTAGACCAGGTTAGGCTTGTGAGCCATATAGTTTGCTGGTCTCTGATAGAAGTGGTTTAAGGTTGGGGACTGGGTGGGCACCCCAGTAGGCAGCAGTGGGCAATTTCTGTGTAATGCCGTTGGCTGGACCTGCACAAGCATGGGACACCTCCCTCACCCCTCCCACCAGAGGTCATCGGTGGACAGAGGCCACTGGGAAGTACTAATCAAGGGTCAAGATTGCTCTTCTGTAATGGAGCTGTGGGGTGCTGTGTCAAAAGGGAGGAGGAGACCCATCGGTCATTTTTTTTTTAGAAGGCGCCTAACTCTGCCACCCAGGCTGGAGTGCAGTGGAGTGATCTCGGTTCACTGCAACCTCCACTTCCTGGGTTCAAGCAATTCTCCTGCCTCAGCCTTCCAAGTAGCTGGATTATGGGCATTTGCCACCATGCCTGGCTAATTTTTGTATTTTTAGTAGAAATAGGGTTTTGCCATGTTGGCCAGGCTGGTCTCGAACCTGTGACTTCAGGTGATCTGCTGGCCTTGGCCTCCCAAAATGCTGGGATTACAGGCTTGAGCCACCGCACCTGGCCCCCACAGGTCTTCTGACCACTGTATTCAGTCCTGATCTGCCCAGCCTTCTCCCTAAGGAAGGAGACCCACACAAATCTCAATGACGAATGCGTTTATCTTCTCCGGCTGGAGCAGCAGCAGCAGCTTACTAGGCCTTTTGGATGCACTTCGGAAGAAATCCGGAAGCAGAACCTCATTAGATTGTGTGTGGCTGGTGAGGTGGTTTTTGCTCAGGACAGGGTGCCCAACAGCTCTGAGAGGTCTTTGGTGAGGAGGGGCCTCAAGGAATTACCTCAGATGTAATGGACTTATTTCATTTCCTCTGGGGCATCCCTCTTTCTTCCACCTCTAAGCCTCTGCATATACTGTTTCCTCTGCTGCTTCTTCCATCTTCTCCACTTAGCTAAGTCCTTCTCATCCTGTCAGCTCCTCCAGGAAGCCTCCTCAGATTGCTCTCCTCCCTCAGTTCGGTTGATCTTCCTGTATGTGCTCCCATTGAGCTCTGATTCATAGTCTCCCACTAAAGCCTTTGTTATACTTCTCTGTGATCACTTGTTTCACCTGTATCTTCCACTAGAATGTAAGTTAGACTGAAAACTCTGTGAGGACAAGGACCCCAGCATCTTGCACAATATCTGGTCTACATAAGTAGCTCAATAAATATGTATTAAATGAATTAATGAATTTCTCTCACGTCAGTGGGCAGAACTTTCCTTTAACTATTGTGAAAATGAATGCGTCCATCACATTCTCTGTAAACTTCTCAAGAAGTTTGAGAGAGTAAAGATCCTTTCCTGTGGTTATAGAACCAACCTTTCCCTTTCAGCTTTTGTTCCTATTAGTATGTGTGCCGCATGTTCCAAGAATTGTTTGAACAGAGGCAGACACCTTGTTTCAGTGGGCCTTCATTTGGAGAGGAAAGTGATGGGAGGAATATTTTCCTGGACTCCTCCTGGCAGGGGAACTTCCTGTCTCCCTTTATTCTTAGGCACCATATTATTTCTCCGTGACTTAGTTCCCCTTCATAAGTATGAAGGTATACCCAGAGCTCTAGGAGGCCAAGGGAGGAGGATCACTTGAGTCCAGGAGTTCGAGGTTGCAGTAAGCGATGATGACTGTGCCACAGCACTCCAGCCTGGGTGACAAAGTGAGACCTTGTCTCTAAAAATAAATACATACATATACACGTACATACATACATACAAAATAAGTACAAAGGTACAGTGTTTTGTGTGCGTGTGTGTGTGTCTGTGTGTGTTGTTGTGTGAAGGAACCCTTGGTAGAGTGAGTATTTACCTTGGGAGTCGTTTGAGGGGTTTTCTTTTGAAAGGGGTGTTCCTGAGCTCATTGTGTTCTTCAGAAAATTCCAACTGTAACTGGGATTAGGATTTTTACACCACTGCAAATTAACTGCAGACCACCCCCAACCCTCCTCTCCCACCAGCTGGGGAACATGGACTGGGCTTGCAGCCTAAGGGTTCTGATAATACCCCTTGGACTCAGCAACTGTCTCCCAAGGAGCAGCAAGAACCTTCCAGATGTCATCATACCAACCTTCCCAATTTCCCCAGAAAGGAGGAGAGGCGCCCAGATGTGTGTTGCAGAGTCAGGGAAACTGAAACACAAGTTGAAGAAAATCAGGTGAAAGGAGCCAGTGAGAATTTGAATTCAAATAGCAGCCCACCCTCCCTTCTGTGCACCGCCTTGCTCTAGCCGCACTGCTGTGTTCCTCAACGCCCTCAATGGGGCCACTGGAGGTGATAGCTCTGCTGCCCCCAGGCTGGTCAGTGCCCAACTTGTGGGTGGACAGGGGGTGGGGAGAGGAGGAAGGAAAGATGCGTTTCCAGCCTGTTCAGGCATCCTCCATGCCCTTCTCTCCTTATCTCTTTGGAAAACCTGTATTGATCTATTTTCACCCTTTTCTTTGGGGCCAGCCATAAATGGCCCCAATCACAGCCCTTGGGTAGTGTCAGACCTATGACTCAGGAGTTGTTGTTTCTCTTGATTTCAGGATTTTGGGACTTTGGTGGGATAATCTTTGAGGAATTCTTGGGGGGCAGCTGGAATGAGCCTGCTTGGAAGCTCAGCTAGGCCTTGGTTATGAGCAAAGCATGTTTATGGGATATTAAAAATAGATTGCAAGCAAATATATGCATCTCTTTCTATTCCTGGCCCTTTGTCTCTGGCCTCTGGCCTCTCACCTCCTGGGGTGGCCCTCAGTACAGGGGTTTGATTTGCCCAGGTCCCCTTTAGACTGTAGAGCTTCCGCAACCCCCTGCCCTTAAGACTTGCCCTCCTTACCCATAGTTCCAGGTTCTTCTCACCTCCTCTCCTCACCATAGTGTCCCTGGCAGAAAAGCTAACAATTAACTGAAGGTAATTAATAGCCTGGGCAGCTCATTCATTGCTAGAGCTGGAGAGGTACTAAATCTTCTCCAGCCAGTCAAGGGCAACCTCCTGTAGGTCATTTAGTAGGGGAGGTCCGTGTCAAGTTCTGAGACTGGCCTTGCTGGGTGAGAAGCCTCACCCTAGCACCTGTAGTCCTGAGCTGGCCACTCTCTGACTGTCCTGTCCACACCCCTCTCCATTCCTCAGGCAGTCATTCGGTAAACATGTGATATGTTTAGTCTGCTCAGGTCTCTGCCCTTAAAGATCCCATCTCCTGGCAAAACACCCAGGGCTGAGTAATTCCTGGGCAGAACCCAGGCTGAGGTGCTGTGGGGATAACCAGAGGGAGAAGGAGACACCGTCCTCTCCTTAGGGAGCTCACAGGGATTGTGTATTGAGTGTGCGGGGGGGTGGGGTGGGGAGGGGAATGGATAAGACATGCAGGCCTGGTCTCTGGAAGGCATTCATGTGATGCTGGAATGGCAGCAGATGGAGGAGGAGATAGAGAGGAGAGGGCAGGAGGAAACTGAGTCAAGAATAGTTAACCACGGAAGGTTTCTGGCAGAGACAGTTCTTTAATAAGCTTTGAAGAATGGCACTTGACAAAAAGAAAGAGATCCAGATTCAGAGCAGATTAAGTGACTTTAAAATAGGCTCAGAGGCAGCAAAGGGGACCTTCTATTGGAAGGACTACAATAAGGCTCTTGCAGGTGTGCTGGGCTAGAATAAAATTCTAGTATCACCAGAATTTTCTCTCTCCAGATTAGACCTAGGAGAAGAATGATGAGGCAAGAAAGGTGTCACATTTCAGGGCAGGACTTACAATCTTAAGACTAAATTGTCTGGTGCCTAGACGTGTGTGTATGTGTCGTATGTATGTGTTTACACACATGTTAGACAACCAAATGTGTGAAGTTCTTCTATGGGCGAGGCAGTGGAGAAAGCAAGGAGTGTGTGCACATATATGTCATAGGTAGCAAGGTGAGCTGTGTATGGGGGTGAGCGTAGGCTGTGGCCAGAGCTATGAGACAACCTGTGAACATGTGTGAATCCCTGCTGAAGACAGGGATGGTGTGTGATGGCCTGGTGAGGGAAGATCACTAATTTAAAAAGAAGATGACAAAGCCAGGCATGGTAGTGCACACCTGTAATTCCAGCCCTTTGGATGACTGAGGCAGGCGGATCACATCAGGAGTTCAAGACCAGCTTGACCAACATGGTGAAATCCGTCTCTACTAACAATACAAAAATTAGCCAGTTGTGGTGGCACATATCTATAATCCCAGCTACTCAGGAGGCTGAGGCAGGAGAATTGCTTGAACCCTGGAGGCAGAGGTTGCAGTGAGCTGAGATTGTGCCATTGCACTCCAGCCTGGGTGACAGAGTGAGACTGTCTCAAAAAAAAAAAAAAAAAAAGATGACATGGGTCAGAAGAGGGGCATCCCTGTATCTCTGTGCCCCCCTTTCTTGTGATCCCCTCTCTTTTTCTCCTTCAGACCCCAGCCATGGTCTGCTCTCTGGTTGTCCCTGAGGTGCATTCATGCCCTGCCGTGCACCTCCATGTGCACTGTTCTCCTCCTTCAGCTTTGCTCTCACATACACATGCCCCTTGGTATGGTTTGAATGCCCCCTCCAAAAGTAATGTTGAAATGTAATTGTCATTGTGGTGGTATTAGGAGGTGGGGCCTTTAAGAGGTGATCAAGTCATGAGGACTCTGCCCTCATGGGAGAATTAATGCCATTATCTTGGGAATGGGTTAGTTATCATGGACGTGGGATCCTGATAGAAAGGATAAGTTTATCCCCCTTTCTCTTTCTGTCTCATGCACTCTTCTGCTTTCTGCCTTCCATCATGAGATGACATTCACCAGATGTTGGCGCCATGCTCTTGGACTTCCCAACCTCCAGAATGACGAACCAAATAAATTTTTATCATTCATAAATTACACAGCCTGTGATGTTCTGTTACAGCAGCATAAAACACACTTAGACCCTCTTCAAACCCAATATCTCCACCCTCCCTCATCCATTTCTACCCTGTCCCAGAATCACCAGGCTACAAAAGAGGAGGAAGTCAGATATAGACCTTCGATTATTGGTGCCCAGGGAAGAGCACAAGCTAACAACTCCATGGCTCCCAGTATTTCTGATGTGAAGTCCATCCCTACAATGCCAGTGAATCAATGTCGTTGGTGGACTGATCTCAGAGGAGCACCTACACTAACATTAGCCACAGAAAAGCCCAGGTTCCATTTCTCTCTTCTTTTGGCCCCAGCCTCCATCTTCCATGTGACTCTCCCATCTCCTCCATGTGACTCTCCCATCTCCTCCCTCTCTTTGGCCCTGTGATTATCCAGGCTGCTGCCTGAGTATGTCCTTCTCATCTCCATATTTCCTTCCCCTCCACCTCCATCACCACCTTTCCACCACTTTCCCACTTTGTCTGTGGCTGCAATTCCTCTCTGGCCTCAGCTGCAACCAACCTGTCACTTTGCTGTGGAGTCAGAGAATTGCTAGAGAGAAGTGGAGAGGGTGGGCGAGAGAGAGTTGGCTTAGGGGGCACAGCAGACACAGCTTCTCAAGATGTTTAGGTTTCATTCCTTCATCAAATATTGCTGAACTGAGCTCAACACAGGAAACTCATCAGTGCATAAAATACACATACAATTCTTGCCCCATAGAGTATTCAGTTTAGTAGATTAGACAAATTCTTAAAAAAATAACTACTCAGTTACATAATGATAAACTGTGACAAGTCAGTAAGTCCTTAGAATCTACCTACAAGTACATCTAGAATCTGACCTGCTCACCATCTCCACTGTGACACCGTTGTCCGAAGTGTCATCCTCTCTCATTTAGATTATTGCAGGGGCTGCATATCTGGGTCTCCGACTTTCCACCCCTTTTTCCCTTCAGTCTATTTTCAACCCAGCAGCCAGGCCAGTCTCTTAAAAACATGAGTTACAAATTGTGATCCCTCTGCTCAAAACATTGCAACTGCTTCCCATCTTATTCAGAGTAAAAGCCAAGGTCATTAGTATGGCCTTATAGCCCAATGTGATCACTGGCCCCTTTGCTCTCTGATAATTCTCCTCCCACTTCCCCTCTGCTCCCTCCACTCCAGGCTCATGGCCTCCAGGTGGTAAAAGTGGAATTTAAACCTGGGTCGATCCGGTTCAAAAGTCCATGCTTCTTCCACTAATAATATTGTCATCCCTTCTTACAAATAAGGAAACAGACATTCAGTGAGTTTAAGACTAGGCTGTAGTCACATGACTAGGAAATGTCAGCATAATTGTAAATCCTGAGATAGTCTCCATGACATTTCTTCCAGAGGATCATAAATGTCCCCCAGTGTGGACCAGGATATGATATTGTTGACAGTTCAGGTCCCTTCCACTGTACCAAATTCCTCATAATTCTCATTTCTACCATAGCTTGTGGTCTTGGTCCTTTTAGCTTATGGTCAGTTTAGAGTGATCTCAGAAAGTCAACCAGGAAATGAAAATTTCTCTTCCTTTACATTCTTATGCTACCAGAATGTAAGGGCAGTGTTTTTCATCCCCACGAGTTTTTAAAATAAAGTAGAGGGTAGCACCTGGGAAGTCTGCTCCCAGCCTCTTGTAGAGAGGGCACTCAGGGCACTCTAGGAGATTCAGGAGATGCCAATGAAAGCTTTCATTGTATCATCAGTGGAGCCATCATGAGAGGACAGCGAAAAGCTCTTTAGACAAGAAAGCCCCAGGAGAGAACCAGCAGGCTCAGGACACCATTTTCCACTCATGTGGGTCAGATCACACCCATGCAATAAGAAGAAACGGGAAAGAAAGTCTCAGAGAATTTTCTTCAGCATGGAGATGAACTCCAGTGTTAACTATCTTCAGGATGGACACAAGACTGAACCAAGAATGGATCTCAGGTCTTCAGGTTCTCAGTTCGTGAAGCCACCGTACTGGCGCGCTGTCAAGCGGTTCCTGATCGAGTTCCTCCAGGAACACAAATCATTCACCAGGCAGCAAAGCCCTTTTCCACCCTAGGCATTAGTGAGATCCAGCTGGCTCAGTCAATCTCCCAGGAGCAAGCATCTAACAACCTAGGCTGACAGGTGGCCCCCTGGGATATTGTCTAAGTTAGCCCAGGGACCGCCTGGGACACTTTCCAGAATTAACTGCAGGGAGAGTAGGAGGAATGGGAGTTTCAGAAAAAGGGAAGCTGGGACATAAGAGGGAGAAGCATGCTCTGGCTGCCTGAAATCACTGGTTGATGCTGTCTGGGCATTTGGACAGAAGAGCACCAAAGCTTGTCACTGAGCTAAACAAACCAAAGGGTTTGTCGTCTTTTCTCTGACTGGTACTAATGGCATTCCTCCGGTGGAATTCTGTTCTCCTCCTCCTCCTCCTCCTCCTCCTTCTCCTTCTCCTTCTCCTTCTTCTTCTTCCTCTTCTTCTTTACGTTTGTCTTTCTCTCTCTTTCTTCCACATGCTGTCTCTCCTTCCTTCCATCCATCCCTTACTCCCTTCTTTTTTCTTCCATCTTTTCTGGTTCTCTAGAAGGAGGGAGGAACAGAACAGGGTTGGTGTCATGCACATCTCGGTTTCTTGTTTTATAAATGGAGGAGCCCAAATTTTGAGAGGCCAGGAGACTTGTGTGCCAGTTCCATTTCCAGATCCGCCACTGCATTCATCAGTGCTTACTCTGTCACCTAAACTTACTTTACCTCTCATGTCCCAGGTTTCCTATGTGTAAAGCAGGGATAAGAATCCCACCTTACAGGGGGGTTGTGGGATTGAAGGTCTCCATACAAGTAAAAGCCCAGCATGGCACCTGGCACTTAACCAGGGCATAAAGCCCTGGTAAAGGGCTTCACGTTCACCTGAACTCTGTCATTCACTGGATTCTGACAGTGGCACAAAACTTCCAGAACATGGGATTTAATTTTTAGAAAAAAAACTCCAAATTTATTTGGGGCGATGTTTGAGAAATTAAATGAGTAGGGATTAGTTGTGGTAAAAACATTTGGGAAGTCAAAAAAAGATGCAAATTTAAAACAGAAAGACCTCATGGAGCAAGGTTTTCCACATTGCATAGAGCCAAATGCCTTGCGTATCACCAAACATACCCCAAATCCTGGTTCTAACTTTAGAGTGACTGATGTTACTCCAGCACTCAATGGTTATTTCCTTTTGCTGCTCTTTTGTACTTGTGTTTGGAAATATTTAAATATTTGAGGAAGTTTTAACACTTTGCATCGCAAATTCTGATTGAATCCTTGAAGCACCAGTTGTTCTTTTCAAACGAAAGTCAATAGAGAAGTGAGTTTGGCTTTCTACTGTGGAGCCCTTTGAGTCTTCAGTTGTTAACCAATTCTCCATTGCTGTTCAGGAACTGGGAGGGTGGACAACTTTCGTAAGCCATTTCGTGACTGTAAAACACTGTGGTAATGCAAAAGTCAGGACTGAGGAAAGAGAGAGTTTCTTTATTAATCCTACATCATGACCCTACTCTCAGCCCCTAGCTTTAAGGACCAGCCATGGTATTTCTGTTTGTTTGTTTGTTTGTTTGTTTGTTTTAGATGGAGTCTTGCTCTGTCACACAGTGGTGCGATCTAGGCTCACTGCAACCTCCACCTTCCGGGTTCAAGTGATTCTCCTGCCTCAGTCTCCCAAGCAGCTGGGATTACAGGCACCCACCACCATGACTTAGTAATTTTGTATTTTTAGTGGAGACAAGGTTTCACCGTGTTGGCTAGGTTGGTCTCAAACTCCTGGCCTCAGGTGATCCACCCGCCTCGGCCTCCCAAAGTGCTGGGATTACAGGCGTGAGCCACTGAGCCCAGCTCAGCCACATTTCTAACTTGGCTCCTAAAGTGTGTAATTCCATTCTCACTCAGAATCTCATTGTTCTCTTTTATGTGGAACCTCTCTCTTCCGTGTCTTCCAGTTTTATTATACAAAGCCTTAATAGACATCTTCTCCCCTCTCATAGTTACAGTTACAGAAGAGTCTCCAAATATCTCCAGACTTAAAATCAAGTTGTGGTGGTAAAGAATCTATTCTTCCTCACCCTCCCCTACTCCCTCTTAAATCAGAGTCAGGTAAACTATTTGCAGATTCTCTCAGGCCTTGTTCATTTAATAAATGAATGCCAAGCACTATTCTCAAAGTCAGTGAACAAGACAGAACCCCTCTCATGGGGCTTGCAATCTAAGTTGCATTTTACGTGGGGAGAGAGCCCATAAACCAATACATGCCCTAAAGATGGATGAGCTAATTGCAATGACAATAAGTGCTAGTTACTTTGCATTGGACAAAGGTCACGTTAAACCAATCTGAAGATGAGTCAGCTAGGCAGAAGCTATAGCATGCACAAACACCTCTCTACAATCCACAGTGGAAATGGTAAAATGGAGTGAGATAATTAAAGAGAGAATTGCACAGTGCCAAGTGCCTTGCACAGTCACCCGCTGTAGATCCATGATACCTGTGAGCTTCCATTTCTGCTTGTCATAGATAGGACTGGCTGTCGGAGCCAACCATAGCAATGACAGATACACTTAATGGTGACCTGATAGTGGAGATCGTGTCTCCTCAATCAGAGGACTGAGGTTTTGCCTCTGCCATCCTAGGTGGAAGCCTGAGGCTAAGCCTCCTGTGGGCAGGAACTGTCTCCTCACTAGCCCTCAGGGGAGGGTCCTGTCCCCATGTTTCTTAGGCAGGGGAGTGTCAGCCTTTTCCTCCCCATGGCTGGGCTTCCCAAGGACTTGAGGTGCCAAGCAAGTCCCAGCCACTCCCTGCCCAGCCCTCAGCCTGTTCTGCCCATGGTGTTCTGCTTCCACGGCCAAGCCACTGGGCAG
Source organism: Rhinopithecus bieti (assembly GCF_001698545.2). Taxonomy (NCBI): domain Eukaryota; kingdom Metazoa; phylum Chordata; class Mammalia; order Primates; family Cercopithecidae; genus Rhinopithecus; species Rhinopithecus bieti. Next base: position 3,574,188 of record NW_016812542.1, read on the forward strand.
GGATGGGGTTTCAGCCTGATCTTTACCACCAGCTGTGTGTGGCTGGGCTGCTGGGAATTTGGGAAATTGGTGCCAGAAAGAGGACAGATGATCCAGGGAAGGAGCCACGCTGGAGTCAGGGGGATTGTGTCACATTGTTGCATCCCCAGGGTCCCTTTCTGGGCTGGCCAGGGAGAATGAGAAAAGTTATGTCCCTGGAGATAAGTTATGTCCCCATCAGCCTCAATTTCCACCTCAGGTAAATCAGTCCCAATTTCCACCTCAGGTAAATCAGTCCACAGGCATTAAGCTTTCCCTGAGCGTGTGCCCCAGGCTTCAGCACAGGGGTTGGGAGTCCCTCTCCCTGCCCTTGGGAGCCCCCAGTCTGATGTAGGAGACATGGCCCCTCACTTGGGAGAGACAGGTCCTGACTTCAGAATTTTTTCTTCTCCAATCCAACCAATGCATACCACCCATGGGCTCTTTCTAGAATACAAATATGTCATTTCTCTGCCTGAGAGCCTCCCATGACTCCTCATCCACTCCAAAATAAATGCCAAACTCCATAGCAAAGTACAAATGACACTTTATGGCTTGCCTGGATGTGGGCGGTCCTGTTGGTAATGGGCTCTTTCCTGGCATGTCAAGAAATTTGACCCGCTTGAAGCTTGTTTTTGGGAATCTGCTAAACACATGTTTAGCCAGGACTCTCTTTTACTTAAAGGGAACTCTTCCTTGCAGGGTGGGGATGGGAAAGGGCCAATACAGCTTCTGAGCATCTCCCAACTCGAGGCTCGGGAGAAACTGCCCTGTCATAAAGCTTCTGTGGTCAGAGCCGTGTCTTGGGGTGTGGTGGGCTGTGGAAAGGTGAAATACAAGGAGAGGCAATTCTGGCTCTTGGGAAATTCCCAGGACTCAGAAGGAGACAGAGTATGTCTGCAAGACAGACTGAGACCTGAAAACGGAGGTGAATTAATGCAGTCACATGGAAATGCCACTTAATATGGTGATCACAGGAGGGCAGGGAGGTCAGTACTCCAGGCAGGAGGGAGAACGCAGTGGGGACGAGAGGGCAGCCTGCCTGAGTTGGAGGGAACACGCTGGGAGGTCAGCGGCGAGGGTGTTGGTTGGTGAAATGCTCTGGATGCCGGGAAGAGTTCAGATTTGTCATAAGCCAGCCTCCATGCATGAGCAGGAGAGTGCCCTCTTCAGCAGGGAAGAGCGACGCCACTCCAAATCCAGCCCAATGGAGTCTGTTTCTAGTATGAGTCTGCGTTAGGCTGTCCAGCTTGGGGCTTCCAGGAGACAGCTTCAGGACTCAGGTCTCCTGGCTCCCTTGCCCCAGTCTGCCTCAGGGTCTCCCAACTCAAGGTGGTTGGCTCCTCCAAACTGCCTCACTGCTACTTATGCAGCATTCTAGCTCCTTCTGGACTCTCTTTCTGCACCAGAAACAGAGTTTTCAGTCCTGGGTTCTCGGATTTGCTCAGGGTGGTGACTTAACTGAGAGCTGAGTAAGGATTCCAGGGGACTGCCCAGGTGGGTTCTGCAGTCCCACCCCTCCTCATCTCCTACCAGCATAAAGCCTCTTGCTGCGAGGCCCAGGGCCACTAGGAGAAGCAGCAGCTGGTGGTTGTCAGAGGCACACGGCACGGCTGCTCTGAGTTGTGGGGCAGCAGCCCCAGGCTCCTCACCACTCTTGGGAGAGATGGGTAGAAGGGCATCTTTTTCCCAGCTACCTCCTTCCTCTCTGCCAGTCACTAGGCCAGTCCTCCAAGCCATTGTGAGCTGGAGCCGCTGTGCGGAGAGAGCCAGGGCCTGGAAGGGGTGAAGCAGAGCCTCCTCTAACCTCCTGCAGACCTGCCTCCCTTGCTGGGCTCCTGCCCTAGACAGGGCCTGTCATGGGAAAGGGGAGGGGGTACTCCTTGAAGAGCCCCAACACTATATACAAATGAGTTATCCACACAGTCATAGATGGAATGAAAGAAGAGAATACTCATTTTATAACTTTAACCACAAATTGTGTTTATTCCTGGTAAACACTATTACCCTACTGGTGGGCATCAGGAATGAACTATTTTAACTCATAGACACAAAATGCCTTGCAATATAATCATGCTTTTCATAGATTATTACAGGATTTGTAAAAGTTTTAAGTGGTTTAATGTAAATATTTTAAATGTACTACCCATTATTTCTAGTCCTATTTTCTTCTTTTAAAAAAAATACTAGAAGTCTCAAAAATTGCAAGTGGCCAGGTCCTTCTCAACTTCTGATAGGCCCTGTTAGATCTTTTGAGGATAACATTGATGATTAAAAGAATATAGCCATGAAGCCTGCAAAATGTGAGACTATGTCTATTTTTAAAGAATCCGATATCTAGGGCAGGAGGCAGAAGTGTAGTACAGTCAGATGGTCTGGTTTACATCTTTACTCAATCACTTACTAGCTGTGTAACAGTGGAAACATTATTTAGTTGCTCTTAGCTTCAACCTCCTTCTCTTTAAAATGGGGATATGTTTCTACGTCATAGGGTGTTATGTGGGCTAAATGAAATAACCCATGTAGAAAACCTCACACAGTAGGTTGGGGACCAGTGAGTGCTGTGATTTGCTTGATTATATGAAAATAGGCAAGTGTCCCTGCAAAACAAAAATGCAACGTTAGAAAGCTGAGTGGGTTTGCATCTGTTTAGCTGGAGTGGTTTATTTACCTCCTCACCACCTGATGGAGATTTGAAGGGAGCAGCTTTCTGGAATGACTTAGGGTTTGGTGCTTCATTCCCACCAGGAGGCGAATCTGGCTGCAAAGCACTTCACTGTGTGCCTTCCAGGAGGAAATCACTTCTTTCCAGGCCCCAGTGTCCGTATCTGAAAAGAAGGGAGTTGGATTGGATCCATAGGACATTAGTCGTTAAGAGAGTAGACTTGGCACTGGACGGCCTTGGTCCACAGCCTGGCTCTGCCACTCACCAGCTGTGTGACCTTGAGCAAGTTACATAATCTCTCTGTATCTCAGTTTCCCCTTCTGTAAAATGGGCTTAGTGATCGATTCTGCCTTTTGGATTTATTGTGAGGGATTAAATGAGTTAATATAGTTAAAGATTCAAAAGAATATCTGGCATGTAGCAAGAACTCTATCAGGTTTAAATACTATTATTGTTATTGCTATAATTTTGTTGTTGTTATTAGATATCCTCAATGGTCCTGTCCAGCTCTGATATTCTGTGAGAGTCTACACTGCCTCAATAGACTGAAGCCTGTTGTGGCTCAACTATTCCTGGAAAGTGGAGTGGGAACTTCTCCCCAGCCTCTCCTTGTTGAGGGTCCAAAGGACCCCCTCCTGTAGCCCTTGGGCTAGCTGAGCCTGCTGGACTAGCCCTTTCCAGATTAGGGATTGGCTCCTGACTCGTTTCTCCGTCACTGAAAGCCAGCTTTGAAAGCATGAAATTGCCCTTGGGGTCTCCAAGGTCTTCTTTCCCATGAGGCTACATGAGATTCATTACACTGCAGGTGGGGTGAGAAAGACATGAACTAAGGCTGACACATGAGCTGGACTGGAGATAGGGAGGAATACTGGCCAGGCAGGCAGCTGGGGGACAGAGTGGATGGTTCAAGGGAGCAGGTGGACTGGAGGGCAGCCATGACAGTGGACAAGGAGGATGGTGGGAAGCACAGGAGGGGTGTCGTTTGTCCACTGGTCCTCCCAGCTCCATCTTCCTGAGTAGGAACTGTGGTGAAATAGAATCTTATGCCCTAGCTCCAGGCCTAGAGAAGGCCCCTAGGCTCTGAAGCCATCTCCACAGGGCAGCTCGTGGTCTTCTACCTTTCACAAAGACCCGCTCTGTTGGTGGTGTGTGGTGTATGTGTATGTTTGTGTGTGAGCATGTTTGCATGTCTTTGGTTAGAACCCTCCTCTGCTAACTCATCTACATGGACCCCATCGGGTGTGATAGAGGACACCCTCCTCTGGAGAGCACCCTTAGTGACTCACCCAGCTGGGACAGAATCAGTTTTACACCAAGCCCAGAGGCAATGGATGCCTGTGAATGAATTAAACTCTCTCCTGGGTCACATGGACTGCTCTTCAAGTCCACAGGGCCTTGCCCATTCAGTCAGAGGACTGTGGAAGGTTCAAGTTGGCCAGGATCTCAGAGACTATCTTATCCAACCCATGCCATCAGGAGTAAAAGGGTCCCAAGAGAGGCCTTTATGGGGCCTGAGCCTCTTGGTACCTGCAATATAATGCATTTCGTTCTTGTGGGGGCAGGAGAGCATTAATGAATTGTGACCGTATCCCTACCCAAAGTCCCTGAGCCCTTTCCATAAGGCATTGAGGAACAATGAATAATGCACACAAATTCACTGCCCAGAGTTCTTTTGACGTGGATATTCCCCTAATCGATGAAGGTAAGGTCTTGTCTTTTTTTTTTTTTTTTTTTGAGACAGAGTCCCGCTCTGTTGCCAGGCTGGTGTACAGTGATGCAATCTTGGCTCACTGCAACCTCCGCCTCCTGGGTTCAAGTGATTCTCCTGCCTCAGCCTCCGAAGTAGCTAAGACTACAGGCATGTGCCACCACAACCAGTTGATTTTTGTATCTTTAGTAGAGATGGGGTTTCACCATGTTGGCCAGGATGGTCTCAATCTCCTGACTTTGTAATCCACCCGCCTCATCCTCCCAAAGTGGTGGGATTACAGGCCTGAGTCATTGTGCCCGGCCAGGTCCTGTCTCTTTATCTCCCAAAGGAAAGGAAATGTCTATCAGGAGGTGTAATAAGATTATACCCTGGGAAGTGGTGGTGGTGGTGGATGGCTAGAGATCCAGACATAGCTAAATATTATTGGACATTACATTGATGGAGGATAAAGTGGGGAGAGTGGTAAAAACTGTGTAACTCATCTTAGTTCCTTGGAGTCATGAAATTTCCATTTTATTGCAGTGATATGGATCCAAGTATGACAGAGCACAGAGATGAGTGGGTCCCCTAATGTGGGCTGCTGTTAAAACATGGAAAATGGGGTGGATATAGTGGCTCACACTTGCCATTCCAGCACTTTGGGAGGCCGATGAGGGAGGATCATTTGAGCCCAGGAGTTTGAGACCAGCCTGGGCAACATGGCAAGATCTCATCTCTATTTAGAAAACAACAACAACAACAACATGGAAAATGGAGGCCAGGTAGCAGGGCACACCTTGACTCGTGGATCTGCAGGCCGTCGCCAGACTTCAGGGAAGAGCACATGGGCTATCTACGGGGGCAACAGAGGCACCCGAAATGCTGAAGGGCTCTGCACTGGGCCATGTTCACAGCCTCCTCCTTCCCGCTCCTGGGATGATGCAGCATTGCAGCTCAGGAGGAATCTGGAGCTCAGGGCTCCACCATGAGAAAGAACACCCTGGGGTGTTCTCCTGGGACTGCACTCCTGGGCCCTTGCATCTCTGCAGCCAGAATGAGTTCTTTTAAAAGGCAGATTGAATTCTGTCACCTCTCCACCTTAAACAAACCTTAGTAACCCTTACAATAAAAATCAAAACTCTTCAATGGCCCCCAAAGCCTACCTGTCCAAACTCAACTCTCACTGCCACTCTTTCCCTTGCTGTCCAAGGTCCAGCCAACCCCTCACACTTTCCATTGTCTCCTTCAGAGCCCCCACATCTGCCTGCCCCATTAGACTGCAAACTTCATGATGGGAGGGCCCTGTCATTCGCTTACGTTTGTATTCCCAGGGCTTAACACAGTGCCAGAGCCAGGGCTCAACCCAAGGTAGGTGTTCAACACAGATTTGTTGAACAAATGAAAGACCAGCCCTGACACTCAGAAACACACAGGGAGGACACACAAATGCATGTGTGTGTGCATGCACGGACACATATACACACACTTGTGCAAAAGAGGTCAAACACGTCCCCTCTAGGAGCACATCCAGAGGTAGCGCCTGTAGAAATCGGCAAGATGCTAATGAATACGTGTAAATATTCAGTGTCCTCCCTTGGAGGACATTCACCCTATTTCCCTTCTACTTCACCTGAATCCTGGGTCAGCCTTGCTTATGGGTGGCAGCAAAGCAGTTCTCTGTCCTTAAGGAGACAGAATGTGGCTCTTTAAAAGCACACCAAGTGGCCTTATCTCCTGGGCCTCACCCACCCTTCACTCTCCCTAAGAAAATCTGTTACCAGCCTTGTATTTCCAATTTCCACTTGCCATCCATCTGCCAACCATCTGCCCTGCCAACTTCAGCCCCCAACCCTGCTGGTCAGGTCACCCCTTCTATTCCTTGAAAAGCTCCTGAGCAAGCTCACCTTCTCCAGCGGGCCTCCTGATTTCACAGTTCCCAGGGTCTCCTCCTTCCTGTTCACTCGGTGGACTCTGTGTCTGTGACTCCATTAGTGACTGCCTTCCCTCCCACTCTCAAAGTTTGCTGCCGCTTTGGTACCACTTTGAGATGTGATTCCCAAGAGGGCAGCGGCTTGATGTATCTGTGTGACTTATGGTGTCAAAGGTCCCAAGGGACCAGCTTAGCTGAAAAGTTAAGGGTTTGGATGATGAAAATGTCCTTGCTAAACAGGGTCATATAAATGAGGCATCATGGGGCAAATTTATACTAAGCCAGTCTGGTTAAGAGCTTAAAGCTCTGCAAAGCGAGGAGTTGGATGGACTGATGTCACAGGACCCTTCCATCTCTGACCTCCTCTGAGCTAGAGTGTTAGCCCTGGGGGGCCTTACCCTGCCAAGCCTGGACTGGAGGAGGAGGAGGAGGAGGCGGGGTGAGTGGGAGGGGCGGAGAGAGCAGAGGCGCCTGCAGCAACTGACACCTGCTCCAGCCCTGCCTGTCTACTACCAGTCGATCCAGAGCCTCCAGCAAGCAGCAGCTGGAAACGGGGAAGAGGGAGCAGACAGGAAGCGGGAGGCCAGCTGTACACCCAGGTAAGTGGGCACTCACACCTGGCTGCCAACCCAGGCCAGGATAGGGCCGGATGGAGACACTAACCTGCTGTCCAGTTTTTCTATGCAGGAAGGGGCAGGCAGTGGGTAGGACATCTGCCTGGTGAACATTCCCTGGCTGGCCGTTCTCACGCTGGAGTGCACCTGTATCCCCTCTAAGCGACTCCAGGATATCTGGAAGAGAGCATTTCAGTGTGTCCTGTCTGGGTGGTTCTGTCCTGGCTCTAATTTTCTGGACACGGCTTGACTTTGAGTGTGATACGATGACCAGATTAAAAATATCACTAGCAGTCCAGAATAAGGACCTCAGGCTGGGACTTGTTATATTTTGGTTAGTAACATGGTCAAAGCAGTTGAGAGAACCCCATTTGGCTCTTCCTGCCTCAATTTCTACCAGTTGAGAGGTAGCAGGGACCAGCTGGAGGTAGCAGGGACCTGGATCTGCAGGATGGATCCGGGGAGGGTAGGGAAAAAGGGTAGGGAGCCATAGATCCTGGAGAGGGGCCAGGGAGACACTGCCCCGGGATCCAGTGCTGAGAGTGTTGCTGGGACAGCTGAAGTGAGGACACAAGCTGCCATTTGCTTTTGGGAATAATTGGACTTCTTAAATGTGGGAATAAATTATGGAGGAGAGAATTAACTTCCTTTCTCATTTCTTCCAACTGAGACCACATCCCTCTAGTCTCCAACTCAACAGATCTCTTCCCCCATGTCATTGACTTTGTACCAAATCTGGCTTATTTTAGAAGATGGTGGAGCACCAGAAGTGGATGGCTTAATGTCACACCCCTAAGATCCCCCAAGGGCTTTGCTTCTTTTGCCCTCCTCAGCTGGGAGCTGTAGGCAGGAGGCTGGAGGGAGAAGAGTGGTATCATTGTTATCCTTCTTCATGTGTGACCAATAGCTGAGTAACAGGATGATAGCTGCTCATGGTGATGATGTGTGTGACGATGGGGATGATGACTCAGATAGCTGTGTTGAACTCAGACTACTCCAGTGTGGGGTCACCGACTGCTGCCAGTGCACTTGCCAGGAGGCTGCACTGAGGGGTGGGTGGGATGGGGGCCCCTACAGCCCTCCCCCTGGCCATGGCCAGCTGGGTCCTCATCCGTTGGTGACTGCCTTCCCTCCCACCCTTCCTCGTGACTCCCTTCGGCGTAGCCCCTGTGGCACCTGTGACCGCTCCAGAACGCAGTTGGCATACCATGGCATTCCAGCACGCTAGGGTGCAGTGGCTGGGCTGGTGAGGGACCGCCAGGGGCCAGAAGTGCCAGTGGGTGGGCCATTGTGAAATGGAACGATCTCCATGGGAGAGAGGAATTCGCTCTGTCATGTGTGATTCTATATTAATGACAGGGCTTTTTGGGCAGAAAATGGAGTCCCCAAAATGGAACCGCTTGGCCGTGAGCCAATCGCACAGAGGGTGGGACTGCTGGAGAACTCTTTCAAGACATCTCCCCACCCCAATTTATGGCTCTCATCCCATCCCAGAGCCAACCCCCTTCTTCTCCTGTGTGGGACTCCCCATTGGCCATAACAGATGGATGCAATTAAGAGGAAATCGGGAGAGATGGTGGTGGTGACAGAATGGAAAATACTCCTGTTCACCTGACACTATAATTCACTGGCTTCAGAGGGGAGCAGATGGATTTATGGGGATCCTATGGGCCTGGGCCAAGAAGAACTTAAGAGCAGCAAAGTTGAGGACTCTCCCCTGCAGACCTTGTGACCGGAAGGATTCTAGATTGGTGGAACGTGGGAGGTAGAGGACTTCGGGGTCCTGCCAGAAAATTTCAGAGTTGGGGAAGGAGCCGGGAGTCCCAAAGAATGTCCTTGGAGAATTCTCATTCCAAAGTCAACGGGGCAAGCTGTTACACAGCTGGAAGGGTCCTGAATGGGTCTGATTTCCTCAGGTTTGGGAAGGTTGTGTCTCACCCTCTGGGCAGGGTCATGCTATCAACTGGGTAGCATCCTACCCACTCCCTGGTCTCTGGGAAACTGGTTTTGCAGGGGACAGGGAATTGCAGGAAACTAATCAGTGCCATTAGTGGGTTAGAAAAGCTCTTGGGGGTGGCAGCTTTTTCTAGCTCCCACCCCAGACATTGGCTTATGCACTGATGGTGTGGGAGGGGTGCGGTGAGACCAGACTGGATCTCTCAAAAGCAATTCCATTTCTGTTCTCAGGAAAATAGAACTTCTACCCTGAGAGGAGTCAAAGAGGAGGTAGAACTATGGCAGGTAAGAGAACAAACCTCCCCTCCCCAACCCTCCCTGGCAATCCTTACCAGGACAGAGAGGAGAGAAGTGGTAGGGATCAGAGATTTCTGGGAATGTGCCCATCTTGTTTGTTGTTGTTGTTGTTGCTGTTGTTTTTAAGACAGAGTCTCACTCTGTTGCCCAAGCTGGAGTGCAGTGGCACAGTCTTGGCTCACTGGAACCTCTGACTCCTGGGTTCAAGTGATTCTCCTGCCTCAGCCTCCTGAGTAGCTGGGATTACAGGCATGTGCCACCATGCCTGGCTAATTTTTGTATTTTTAGTAGAGATGGCATTTTACCATGTTGGCCAGGCTGATCTCAAACACCTGATCTCAGGCAATCTGCCCGCCTTGGCCTCCCAAAGTGCTGGGATTATAGGCATGAGCCATTGTGCTGGACCTTTTTTTTTTTTAAGAGTCTTGGCTTTGGATTTCAATTTGTTTTCCTGAATAAGGGGTGCAGAGCCCCCACATGAGCTCCTGCTTCCTGAAAAGGAGCCCTTTCCCACTCTCTCTTCCAAGCTTTTCTCCAGTGACACACTCAGGGTCTTCCCAGGGTGCCCCACCCACTTCCTAGGGGCTCCATTCACATTGCCTGAGGGGTGCCACCAGATTCCCACTAGAGAATTAAAAAGCACTGTGCACAGGCGGGAGGTAGGACAAAAATCCTGCCCCAACAGTAGGAGCAAGAAGGGGCTTCTTGCTCCTTGGGTGAGTGGATGGATGCCCATTCTGTTGAAGGGTCACCCAATAGGGAGAAGGCAGAAGGCCTATCTCCCTCTCTCCTGCATTCTCCAGGAAAGTTCCGGAAGTCCCATATCCCTGGGGTGAGCATCTGGCAGCTGGTGGAGGAGATCCCTGAAGGCTGCAGCACACCGGACTTTGAGCAGAAGCCCGTCACCTTGGCTCTGCCAGAGGGTGAGAGCCCAGAGGGCAGCTGTGGAGGGGAAGCAAGATTCCTGCTCTCCTACCTCCCAGGGGAGAGGGCTAGGGCACACACCTTCCTGGACACCCAGGCCCTACATTCATCACCAGGCCATAGCCTGTCTCCCTCCTATCCTTAAGGGGGTACATGCTTACCTGGAACCCTAGAAGTGACAAGGGGCCTGGGGAAAAGAGTGGATAAAGAGAATGAAGAGACAACACGTTACTCTAGTGTGAGAAATATCTGGGGGGCAAAGATGGAAAAATGCTAAATTGGGGAGCAGGGAGAGGTTGTGGTGTTTTCTGGTCCCTCTCTCCTCTCCTCAAAGCCACTGCTGCAGATAGGCACTGTTAATACAGTTAATGTGATTCCTCCCAATCCTCGCTACCAGGCAGCAGCACCTGCAGTGGCTCACAGGCTGGGCTCAGGAAGGCCCTTCTAGAAGGCCACATAAGAAAGTGCCCAGAAAAGTGGTGGGAACAAAGGCTTATTGGGGAAAAAGTGGGAACTGGTGTTCTTTCCCCAACACACATCCCTGCAATAAATTTTAGTTCATAGCATCCTCATAATAAGAAAAGAATGGTATTTTATTTTCTTTTTTCCATTATTATTATTATTATTATTATTATTATTATTATTATTATTTGAGATGGAGTTTTGCTCTTGTTGCCCAGGCTGGAGTGCAATAGCTCGATCTCAGCTCACTGCAACCTCCGCCTCCTGGGTTTAAGTGATTCTCCTGCCTTGGCCTCCCAAGTAGCTGGGATTACAGGCATGGGCCACCATGCCTGGCTAATTTTTTGGTATTTTTAGTAGAGACAGGGTTTCTCCATGTTGGTCAGGCTGGTCGCAAACTCCCGACCTCAGGTGATCCGCCTGCCTTGGCCTCCCAAAGTGCTGGGATTACAGGCGTGAGCCACCACACCTGGCCAAAGAATGGTATTTTATTTTTCTAAATCTGGAACAAAGTAATGAGAAATTGGGACGGGCCCTTGGGCCTTTGGTCTATATTGCTCTCTACTAAGATGTTCCTGGTGGGAGGCTGAGGGATTCTTTGAGGGCAGGCAGTTCCCAGGCCTCCATGCCAGGCATGGAGCTTGGGGTCTTTTCTGAGGTTGGAACCTATGTCTCAGCACCAGCTCCTTTGGGCACCAAATAGCCATTCCTTCCCGTGGTTGTGATTCCTCCTCCCTCTAGAGAGTAGAAAGGGGAAGGGAACCCACAAAAAATCTCTCTTTTTTTTGAGACGGTGTCTCACTCTGTCACCTAGGCTGGAGTGCAGTGGTGTGATCTCCGCTCACTACAACTTCTGCTTCCAAGGTTCAAGCAATTTTCCTGCCTCAGCCTCCCAAGTAGATGGGATTACAGGCATGCACCACCACGCCTGGCTAATTTTTGTATTTTTAGTAGAGATGGGGTTTCACCATGTTGGCCAGACTGCTCTCGAACTCCTGACTTCAGGCGATTCGCCCACCTTGGCCTCCCAAAGTGCTGGGATTACAGGTGTAAGCCCCTGCGCCCGGCCGGAACTCACAAAATCTCATTCCCTTCCCAGTCTTGGCAGAGCCTTCAGACTCCTTGCTTACCCACTCTCAAGAAAAGCCCCTCTCCCCTAAAGCCCTGCTGGCCTCCCCTTTCACCAGGGCCAGTCCACCTATCTCTTTCCCTCAAGCAGCCCAAGCTTCCACAATACAGAAAGAGGAAGGACTGCCCTCTAGGTGCCTGGAATCTGCTTTCCACCTGCGTGTTCTGACTCCTGAGTCAAGGGGACCAAGGCCTGGCACCCTTTTTGGAAGGGGCTGTTGAAATACCTAGATGAGGAAGATGATGTAAATTAGAATTTAAATAAAGTATACAGTCACCTTCTCCCAACTTCTCAGTCTTCCTGCTCATCTCTTCCTGCTGCAGGGAAAAATGCTATCTTTCGGGCTGTGGTCTGTGGGGAGCCCAGGCCCGAGGTGCATTGGCAGAACTCCAAAGGTGACCTCAGTGACTCCAGCAAGTACAAGATCTCCTCCAGCCCTGGCAGCAAGGAGCACGTGCTGCAGGTAATAACCATAGCTCTTCCCCCGACCAGGGTCTGTTCATCTTTTCCCATCCCCTTGAAGATCTCTTTGGCAGCCTCCAGTCCCTAGAGGAGTAAGACATACTCCTTGTTGAAGTTGAATCCATTCAACTCCATCTCGTGACTCAAAGTTGACTGAGCCAAGAATGGATCTGGCAGGCTCACAGATACCTCTGCTGATAACTGGGGAGGTGGTGTAGTTTGGAGCTTAAGAGCTCAAGCTCTGAAGTCAGACTGCTGGGGTTAGAATCCCAGGCCCACCACCTTGGCTTTGGAAAGTCACTTTACTCTTTCTATTTCTGTCTCCTCATTTGTAAAAATGGGGTAATAACAGGACATGCTTTAAGGAGTTGTTATGAGTTGTTGTTGTTGTTGAGACAGATCTCGCTCTGTTGCCTAGGCTGAAGTGCAATGGCATGATCTCGGCTCACTGCAACCTCCGCCTCCCAGGTTCAAGCGATTCTCCTGCTTCGGCCTCCCAAGTAGCTGGGATTACAGGCATGCACCTTCACACCCAGCTGATTTTTGTATTTTTAGTAGAGATGGGGTTTCACCATGTTGGCGATGCTAGTCTTGAACTCCTGACCAACGGTGATCCGTCTGCCTCGGCCTCCCAAAGTGCTGGGATTACAGAATGAGCCACCGTGCCAGGCCAGGAGCTGCCATGAGGATGAAAGTTTTATGTAAAGTGTCTAGCTAGTGCCTGGCCTATAGTGAGTACTCAATCAATCTTGGCTAATCTGAGCAATACTATAAATACTAACCATGGGATACCTACTATGTGCCAGGCCCTACTATGTCCCAGGGGCTAAACATTTGACATAGATTATATTTAATTCTAATTATTCACCACTTTTTTGAGGAATTATATTCCCATCTTACAAATGAAGAAACTGAAGTTGAGAGAAGTTAGATAACTTGCCCAAGGTCCCACAGCCAGTAATACAGGACAGAGAGTTTTCAGGCCTAGATCCATCTGACCCCAAAATCACACTCTTTCTACTATGCTACATTGCCTCTGATGGCAAAGAATTGGTACATCCGGCCGGGCGCGGTGGCTAACGCCTGTAATCCCAGCACTTTGGGAGGCCGAGGCGGGCGGATCACAAGGTCAGGAGATCGAGACCACGGTGAAACCCCATCTCTACTAAAAATACAAAAAATTAGCCGGGCGCGGTGGCGGCGGGCGCCTGTAGTCCCAGCTACTAGGGAGGCTGAGGCAGGAGAATGGCGTGAACCCAGGAGGCGGAGCTTGCAGTGAGCCAAGATCGCGCCACTGTACTCCAGCCTGGTGGACAGAGTGAGACTCCGCCTCAAAAAAAAAAAAAAAGAATTGGTACATCCACCCTCTGTCCCGAACCAGGTTTTTGTTTTGGGATCTGTCTTTCCTGATAAAGACTGTGGGCTCCATAAGGACTAGGACCATGTCTTAATCACTTTATACCCCCAACACATAGCTGTGTCTAGTAAATGGAGGAAGGGGACATGGTAGCCCTGCTCCTCTGCCCTTGGCCTTTCTGCAGATCAGCAAGCTGACAGGTGAGGACACGGATCTGTACCGCTGCACAGCAGTAAATATGTACGGAGAGGCCACGTGCTCAGCGAGACTCACTGTCATTGAAGGTGGGCTTTTCCCTGAGTTTGTCTCATCAGTGCACAGGGCAGAGAGCCCACAGAGGAATCAGAGGCCCCGTGGCTAGTGAGGGAGGGGAGCAGAGGGGAGGGAGGCCCACTGAGGCTGCCGCCGCTGCTGCAGCCCCACCTTGTGCTGGGCCCCCGGCTTCATCCACATGCACACTGAAGTCTGCATGTGTTTAAAAAGGCACACCTTGGCAGATGCTCTGAAGGATATTCTCTTGGCCCAGTAAATGAGCAGGACCTGAAAGCTGGCTTCTAGTCCCAGAGCTTCTGCTAACTCATTGAATGGGCTTTATTTTCCTCTCTGGGTCTCAGTTTCTCCACTGTGCAAAGGATATTTGGATATTTTGGACAGGCCTATGCCAGAGTTAACAAACAGGTCACGCAAAGGCCAAATTCTCCCTCAGATGTGTATTTGGGTGTGTGTGGTGTTTGAAATTTTAAAAATTGTCAACCTGTAGTAATTAAAAGGTAGATATCTCTTGAGGAAGCGGGTCTAGTCTTGCCATTGATTATGCTTACAATTCATCTGCCTACAAGTAACAGAAAATCCTACTAAGAGTAGCCTAAGAAAGATATTTCATTCCTTCACAAAAGAAGTTTTGCAAGTGGTGTCCAGGGCTGATACCACAGCTCAGGGCTGCCATCAGACAGCTGATTCCTTTGGTCCCACTGCTCTGCCATCCTTAGCAGATTGGCTTATCACCTCATGGCCATAAGAGGGCTATGGCAGATCCAAACCTATATTCAAGGTAGGAAGGTGGAAGAGGTGGCCCAGGTCCATCTACCTCTCTTATTTTATTTTATTTTTGAGATGGAGTCTTGCTCCATCACACAGGCTGGAGTGCAGTGGCGCAATCTTGGCTCACTGCAACCTCTGCCTCCCAGGTTCAAGCCACTCTCCAGCCTCAGCCCCCGAGTAGCTGGGATTACAGGTGTGCGCCACCACGCCTGGCTAATTTTTGTGTTTTTAGTTGAAACAGGGTTTCACCATATTGGCCAGGCTGTTCTCAAACTCCTGACCTCAGGTGACCCGCCCGCCTCAGCCTGCCAAAGTGCTGGGATTATAAGCATGAGCCACTGCGCCCGGCCTTTTATTTGTTATTTTTTGAGACCTGTTGCCCAGGCTGGAGTGCAGTGGTGTGATTATGGCTCACTGCAGCCTTGACATCCCAGGCCCAAGTGATCCTCCGACCTCAGCTTCCCAAGTAGCTGGGACTACATCCATGCGTCATCACACCCAGCTAATTTTTTGATTTTTTTTTTTTTTTTTTGGAGAGGTGGGATCTCCCTATGTTGCCCACGCTGGTCTGGAACTCTTGGGCTCAAGCTGTCCTCCCACTTTGGCCTCCCAAAGTGCTGGGATTATAGGTGTGAAACACCACGACCAGCCCATCCACTCTTTTTATAGAGGAAACAAAGGCTTTCTCAGGAATTCCTGGAGCTCACTGGTCAGGACGGTGTCACATGAGCACTGCTAGTTGCAAGGGAAGCTGGGAAGGCTAGTGTTTAACTTTTTCAGCCTCTCTAGTGGAAGCAGATGATGAGGATTACAAATGGCTGCAGGATTAGCCAAACAGCAGTGTCTGACCTATTTGGCAATATTGGGCCTATACCCTGATATGGCAGCTCCCAGGTGGAGTAAAAGAGCAGCTGCCCCTTTAGATATTCTTGAGTTTGTTGTGGTTGCCAATGTCTGCTTCATGCATTTCTGCTGCCTCCCTGGCCCCTGTGGACACATGACTGGGCCTCCCCTGCATGAGATGATGCTTAGGTTGGTCCCCTTGGTCATGGGTAAGGCTCTGGGGTAAAAAAGCTTATGATGGACAGACCGTTTATCCTCCTCCATCCCTCTTGCTGGGATCATCCATGCCTTAGAGGACAGTGGGGAGAGCAGGGCTCTGGGACTCCATCAGTTTCTCAGGAAGACCATCAACGTGTCTTACTTCTCTCCCTGCTTGTCCACATTGACTCCTTCCTCTCCTCCCTGGATGATCCAGTTGGCTTTCGGAAGAATCGGAAGAGGCACAAGGAACCACAGGAAGGTAGGTAGATTTGTCAGAAATCTCCTTGGGGCCTGTGGGGGATAGACTACTCCTTTCCTAGTGTTCCCTGCGTGGTTGAGCCACACCATGCACACCTTGTGGGTCACCACCAGTCTTCAGGAGAGCCCCTTCCAAAGGCTTGGTTGTCAGCATGGGCACACAGAAAAGCCCTGCATCAACCCTCAGGCATCCCACCTAGGACTGAGGCCTCATTCCTGCTCCTTTTCCAGACCTCAGGAAGGAGCTGATGGACTTCCGGAAGTTGCTGAAAAAGAGGTGGGTTTGGGCCTGTCCATGAGGGATTTTGGAGGCTCCCACAGTATTCACTCCCTGCTATTTCCGTAAGTAAGCCGGGCTTGGGCCGCACCTCCACCCAACACAGCAGGGAGCTAGACTGCCTGTAGCAGATGGGAGGATGGGAAGGGGACTGAATTGGGAATTCTGGATCTAGCTCTGCCATTTCAAAGCTCTATATCCTTGAGTTAATCATCTCTCCTCTGATTTCCTCATTTGCAAAATGTGGTGGTCCACTGGAACAATGATGTAACTTTTTTTTTTTTAAAGCAACAGAACAATGCAACACCCACTTTCCCCAGACATCTTACTCAGAAATCTACAATACAGGTTGTTCGGAGCGTTTCTCCTGAAAGTTGTGGGGTGAGACTGAGGCTCGCCCCACCCATCTCTGAATCCTTCGGGCCCCAACAGTGGTCAGTCCCAGAGATTCCAGGCTCTGTATTTCCTCGAGTGCAGATAGAGCAGCTTCCTAGAACTACTTGGGGCACCAGAGCCAGGTGGCCAACAAAGGAGCAGGGGTTCCTCTGGCCTCTGACCAGCTGGCCTTGCTCCCCAGGGCCCCACCAGCCCCTGAGAAAAAGATAGACCTTGAGCAGGTGTGGCAGCTGCTGATGACGGCAGACAGGAAGGACTACGAGCAGATCTGCATGAAGTACGGTATCGTCGACTACCGTGGCATGCTGCGCAGGCTACAGGAGATGAAGAAGGAGCAGGAGGACAAGATGGCACAGGTGCCTCACCCCATGCCCACCCCTCACTCCATGCCCACCCCACACACTCTGGAGCTTTGGAAGAGTTAGGGCCTCTGTATCTTGGTTTCTTCTGTAAAATGGGAATTATAGTCATGCTTACCTCGTAAGGTTATTGGGAAGATAATGAGAGAATGTACTTAAAGTACTTAGCTTAGTGTCTGATACATGGTAAGGGCTTGATTTTTGCTATCATTATCATTGTCACCAAATTGGGGGGCGGTACCTGGTTGGTTTTTTTTTTAATTTTAATTTTTTATTTTTTGAGATGGAGTCTCACTCTGTTGCCCAGGCTGGAGTGCAGTGGCACAATCTCGGCTCACTGCAAGCTCCGCCTCCCAGGCTCACGCCATTCTCCTGCCTCAGCCTTCTGAGTAGCTGGGACTACAGGTGCCTGCTACCACGCCTGGCTAACTTTTGTATTTTAGTAGAGATGGGGTTTCACCGTGTTAGCCAGGATGGTCTCGATCTCATGAACTTGTGATCTGCCCGCCTCGGCCTCCCAAAGTGCTGGGATTACAGGCGTGAGCCACCGCGCCCAGCTACCTGGTTTATTTCTAAAGGCTTTCATGGAAGGGAATTTTACAGTTCCCATTAGCACTCTGATCCCAGAATCTTATCAGCTGTACAGGGATTTCTTCCCTGTGTCTAACTTAACTATAGCATAAGTCTAATTTTACTTCTGAAAATGGAAAAGAACTCGTTTTCATTATCCTGAGAATAGTATCTTGTCCCGAAAATAGTATCCTATCCCCTTGAAGGATAAGTTTCCTTAAACCTAAACTCGGGTCTTGGCCTTCTCTCCTCAAAGCTTTCTCATTGGCTTTGACACAGGACCCAGCACAGAGCTTTGCACACAGTAGGTGTTCAACTAATGTTTGTTAGAAGTACAGATGAATGGAAAAGCCCTACTGTGTTCTAGCACCTGGGCACCTGGGGTCTTTTCTTGGTTGTCTTCTTGATCTGGTCTCTCATCTTGGAGAATTTCCTTCCTTGAGGGGCTTACTTTTCCCCACTTGTAAAAGGGGCCAATGCATGCTCATCTGGGACGCTGTGGGCCTGGGATGGTACCAGGGCCTATGAGGGTTTGGAGTACCCCAAAGAGAGAGCTTCATGAACTCTCCTGGTGGGTTTGTCTGCTTTGTAGTACATCAATGCCATCTCCAGCTTAAGACACATCAGGGTCACCAAGGATGGGATTGCAAAGTTTGACCTGGAGCTGGATCTCAAGGATTCTCAGAGCAAGATTTACCTGTATAAGGTGAGGCTGGAGGGGTTATGGGTGGGGGGATCTGGCAGGGATGCTGCAGGTCTAGTGGGGAGGGAACTGTGGGTACCCTGGATTCCTCCATGGGAACAACCAGAGCACACAAGTGGTGAGCCCCTCATCCCATGGAGTTCCTAGTTGGAGTTGGGCCAAACCCTGGTGTAGACCATCCATCCACAAGGACTTCTTAGCTCACACTGAGCAACCAGTCTCTCCAGCTGGGCCTGTGACTCTCTGTAAATTGTGTCTAACACCAGAGCATGGGGGTGAAAAGAGGGTTCTGAGAAAGTGCACCCCTTTCCATCTGAGCTTTCTTTCCAGAGGCTTCATACATCCCTACCTGGGCTCTAGGAGTAGTTACCTGCCAACCAGATGGGGGCAGCGGCAGGTGGGGAGGAGCTGGTAAAATTTGGCTAGTTCTATAGCCAGACTCATCCAGCTTCATCACTTATAAGCTGTGTGACCTCAGACAAGATACTTATCTTCCCTGTGCCTCAGTTTCCTCACTTGTGAACTGGGGATAATACAGGACCTGCCTCATGGTGTACTGCAGGGCTAAATGACATCATGCATGACTTGCCCCTCTCCTCACCTCTCTGCTCATTCCTGCTTCTCTTCCCCTTGTCCCTCTGTTCCTGCCCCACTGGCCTTGTCCCTGTTCCTTTGCCCCAGCTGTTCCCCAGCTTGGCATGCTCATCCCTGATATCAACAGGGCTAATTCCTTCATGGCAGAGAGACTTCCCTTGGCCACTCCGTGTGATTCCACTATGTCCCTCCAGCCCCGTCCTGGCACTCAGGAGCCCTGGACCCATATCTACCTTTTTGTTCCCTGGTTCTCTCTTCTCTTTCTTTCTCTCTCTCTCTTCCTTCTTTCCTTCCTTCCTTCCTTTTTTTCTTTTCTTTCTTTCTTTCTTTCTTTCTTTCTTTCTTTCTTTCTTTCTTTCTTTCTTTCTTTCTCTCTCTCTCTCTCTCTTTCCCTCCCTCCCTCCCT
>NW_016812542.1:3593507-3600242 GCF_001698545.2 Rhinopithecus bieti
GGAGTCTTGCTCTGTCACCCAGGCTGGAGTGCTGTGGCCGGATCTCAGCTCACTGCAAGCTCCGCCTCCCGGGTTCACGCCATTCTCCTGCCTCAGCCGCCCGGGTAGCTGGGACTACAGGCGCCGCCACCTCGCCCGGCTAGTTTTTTGTAGTTTTTAGTAGAGACGGGGTTTCACCGTGTTAGCCAGGATGGTTTCGATCTCCTGACCTCGTGATCCGCCCGTCTCGGCCTCCCAAAGTGCTGGGATTACAGGCTTGAGCCACCGCGCCCGGCAGTTCTATTTCTTTCTAACATAAATTATTTACTTATTTATGATATTTATTATTTATATTTTTCCCCCATAGGATTTTAGCTAGTGAGAGCAGGAATCTTTTTTTAGGCATTGATGTCTCCTAAGTACCTAAAACAGTGCCTGACACACAGTGGGCCCCTAATAAGTATTAGCTGTTATTAATATTCAGCAAGTAGCAAACCTGTCTAGGGCTTAAAGTAGGTATGCATATAGATTACTGGGTTTGTAGAGCCTTATGGATATCTGATGGTATTCTCTGCAAGTTCCCGTTGGTGAATAAGTTGAGCTGGCGCCCGTGGGCTATTGGTGTTGTGTCCAACCTCCCCTGCTATCCTCGCAGGGCTGCTGGGGAGTAACTCTACTCACAGCCTGAGCTGGAATGTCAGCAACTTCAGGTGCCTCTTTGTATAACACTTGCAGACTTTTCACTCCATGGACATTCCTAGAGCATGGATTCCCATCCAGCTCACAATCCCTGTTCCCATGTCCTCCAGGCCCTGCTGTCCACCCCATCCCAGCTCCTCTATGGTTCCAGGAATCTGTTGTCTGGTGACTGGGCCTGTGGGAGAAAACTGCTGGTTATAGCCAGAATGGGACTGGGGCAGGAAGCACTGAGGACCCGCTGAGGCCCGCCTCCTCTTCCTTTTCTGGCCTTAGGATGGTGAGATGATCCCCTATGGCTTCAACAACCAGACTAAGCACTGTCTGCGCCGGCTGGGAAAGCGCTATGAGTTCCAGATCCAAGACCTGAGGCCTGAGGACTCTGGCATTTACCAGGTCAAGGTGGAGGATGCTGTGGTCTTCTCCACAGAACTGGAGGCCAGTGGTGAGTGGTCTACACTGCTGAAGTTGGAGTCGGGGAGATCTGTGAGAAGTGGAGTCCATGTTGGTGCAATGTGTGTGTCGGGGGGTAAATGTGACATGGCGCCAGCTGCAAAGACAATTGGGAGACGGACACATACCTAGATGGCCAAATTTTGATGCTTTCTGTTTTCCAAAGCCTTGGTGCAAGTTATCTCTCCTGGTGCTGAGCTGGGTTCTCCTGAATTACCGTCACAGACGTAGAACACATGTGTCATGCCTCTGCTCAGACCTTCTGCAGCCACCAATTATTTTCAGATCAGATCCAGACTAATTGCACAGCCTCTAGAACTCCTTTCTGTCGCATGTCCTCATCTCCCACAAAGCCCTAGCAAGAATCTCTGGGTTAGGCATCCTCGCGCTCCATACAGACCTTTCCTTTTCTGCTTCCTGTATTCCTTCCCCATCTAGGAACTGCCACTCCTCCTTCATCAAACTCTGTCCCATCCCCATGAGTACCTGTGTCCACATCACTCTCAGAGCACCTGCCAGCTCAAGGGGGTTCTTGAAAGGACAAGGAGAGACCTGGGGAAGGAAGCATGTCATAAGAACACAGCTAAATCAAGGTTGGGGGAGAGAAAAGGGGGTTATGTGTCCCAGCAGCGGGGAGGTGCCCAGATGGGGCTTTGGAAAGCCTGAAAACAGTGCAGTTTGGGAAAAGGAGTGTGGGTTTGGGAGTCAGCCAGACCTGGGTGTGAATCTTGGTTTCTCTTAACTGCATAAGACTGGAGCAAGTTGTTTAACTTTTTAAGCCTCAGTTTGCTCACCTGTAAAAAGAAATTAATAATACTTACCCGGAGGTAAGCAATTATTACTTGGATGAATAAGGTAAAGGATGAATAAGATAAAGTACTGTCACTTAGCATAGTGGTTTCCTTCATGCATCCACCTTGTCCCCAAATATAACTTTTGGCTTTAGAAGTGTGGAATCCCAGAGCTGAAAATAAGCCTCATTGCTCATAATTCTAACCCCTCATTTTATGTGGGGAAATTGATACCTGAGGTCCGGAGGAGACCTATCCCAGGTAACACAGGGAGTCTGTGGCTGAGCTGGTCTAAGCCAGGATTTCTGAACGGCCAGTCTTGCCGCCTCAGGTCACACTGTGTCATACCATGAAGCTGATATCCCCATTCCTGCTTCCCTGACAGCCATACCCCCAAGAGTGGTGGTCCCACTGGCGGAGACCCATTGTGAGGAGCACGGTGACGCAGTCTTCAAATGTACCTTCTCCAGCCCCTGCCCTAGTGCAGCCTGGCATTTCCGGCACCGGCTACTCCACGCCAGTGACAAATATGAAGTGTCTGTGTCCCCCGACGGGCTGACCCACCAGCTGGTGGTGAGGGGGGCCCGTTTCTCAGACATGGGCCCCTACTCGCTGGGCACTGGGCCCTACACTTCCAGCGCCTGGCTGGTGGTTGAAGGTGAGTGTTTCACCTCTGTCTTTCTCTGCCTCCAGGGAAGACCTCGGGACTGCGGAGGCATGAGGAAGGCGAGGCAGTGGGATTTCTTTTGGTCAGCCATTTGCTCTGGAATGATTCTCTTGTTCAGAGAGAATAAGGAAGGCTCCTTAGATTATTCTCCACCCACTGCTGTGCAGACCTTCATGGCCAACCCAACCCTTCTCAGCTGTGCCTGCTCCACTGGGTCTGTTGGAATTACTCTGGGGCACAGATGGCTCTAGGGTCCTAGGCAGCCTTGGGACAGTGGCCCAGGTTCAGTCTGGATGAGAAGCCCCTGCACCAGACCAAAGAGCACTCTCAAACCTCCCTGGAGATTGAAATTTGGGTTCAAGATGTTCCCAGGAAAGTGTAAATTGGACATAAGTAAGGCAGGTGATAGAGCAAGTCGATATTTTAAAAACCATGCACCTGCTGCGGCAGTTTGATAAACAAATGACTTTTGGCTTATACGTTTTCTCCAAAATCCTCATGAAGCCTGTAGCAGGGTGGCCTGTGGATATGGGACTGGGAGAGGTGGTGATGGGATTCACCCATCCATCCCTGGAACACCCTGGCTGCCTTGCCAGGTGGTCAGCTTGCTTCTCTCCTGGGGAAGCCTAGGTCAGGCAAGCAGCTGGGCTCAGGCAGGTGCTTTGGCCGGATTTAACAGGAGTTTTGGTATTTTCTCTTGTCTCTCCATGTGGGCACTGATCTTCCACATGAATAACCCCTCACTGAAGCTGGGAAGGATAAAGACCTTCAGTCCACAAGTGCTGACCACCAACTACAGAGGCGAGGAGCCCAGGCCTCAGGAGCAGAAGAGTCTGGGAGCATCAACAGCCAGGGAGAGAAATTCGGAGAGCAGGACCCCAGTGGGGGCGCCCTTGAGGGGGCAGGGATGTCTTCTGGGTTCCAGCACATAGCCAGCCCAGACAGGGATGGCCGTGGCAGACATGGCTACTCCTTGATGGAGGACAAGGGGGCAGCTGACTCAGCCTGGGGCCCTGGACAGGAAGGCGAAGGCTTTCTAGAAGCAGAGGGAAGCAGAGTCACTCTTCCCAGGGAAAGGCAATCTGGCAGAGAGGGAGGCTGGGCTGAAAGCCTTGCAGAGAGGCCCCATCTACAGGGAGAGAGCTCAGAATCAGGGTTGGGCCTCCCAGAAAAACAACAGCAGGATCGTGGCAGAGACAGCAATGGTGATGAATGCTGGAGAACAGCAGGAGGCTGGGAGGCTGAGTCCAGTCTGCTTCGGGCTGGAGGACTGGGGAGCAGCAGGGAAGGAAAGGAGCACAGAGGGGATAGTGGAAGACAACTGGATAGGCACGCCCCGGAGCAACTGTGGGATGCTCAACTGAGACCTGAGAGAGGAAATAGTGACCTGCAGGGCTACCAGTCTGATCCTGTAGGGTCCTGGCCAAGAGGAAAGCAGATAAAGATTTCACAGGGTGACAGCTTGGTTGAGATGGACAGAGAGGATGCTCCAAGTAGGGAAAGAGGGAGAGGAGTAGTAGTGTGGGGTAGTGGGACTGGCCTGGGAGAAGCTGGAGACAGCAATGGGGCGGGAGGTCCTGGCACCCTGGAGTTTACTGGAGGAAGAGGTTCTGGCTCCAAGGCAGGTATGGGCCCTGAATCCTGGGGTTCTCAGGGAGGTAGAGATACTGACTATGGGGAAGCCTGGGGCTACTGGGGGTCAGGAGAGTTTCTAGGACAGACATTTGGAGGCAAGGACTTCCAGGAACCATCAATATCAGGTGGTAGAAAATTCCTTCTGGGAGATGGGAGTCCTGAGATCAAAGCTAAAGACTCACTGCAGGAGGCAGATGGTCTGTGCAGGGGGGAATCTGTAGTTGGAGGAAGTGCCTACAAAACTGGCCCTGGAGGCCCAGGAGACCCCAGAGGCTGTGAAGGTGGCCTACAGAAGCTCAGGGGAAGGGATGGCCAGGAACCAGCTTGGGCCTCAGGTGAGATAGGGGATGACCCCAGAAGCTTCCAGTCTTCCCAGGAGTGGACAGCAGATCACAGAGCAGCAGGAGGTGTTGGCAGAATACAACCTAAGGGCACAAGTCCTTGGGAAGACACACCATCTAGCCTCAGAAAAACTGGAGCCCACTATGGGTCTGGAGTGCTGGGACCCAGTGGAGGGCAAGAGGGTATGGGTGGTACCCAGGTGGCTGGACTGACAGAGTCTGGTCAGGGGGTGGATGCCAGAAGCCGTGGGCTAAGTAGGTCTCCAGGCGTGGGTGCTCAGGGATCTGGGGGGATACTAGGAGATACGGAAGTATTAAGAGGTCCTGGGTCAATAGGGTCTGAACCAGATTTCTGGAATGGGTCAGGGAGCTCCAGAGTAAAAGGACCCAGAGGCTATAAGGATGACTTGGAAGGTCCTGGGAGAATGGAATCTAGGTACGAGGGTGGCTTAGGATATTCTAGGGGAATAGGCCCTAAAAGCAGGGCTGGTTATAGCTATGGCTCAGGGGTTCCAGGAGAAATGGGGTCTGGCCACGGTGCTGGTTGTAGAGTTTCCCCTAGGGCACCTGTGGGAATGGAGTCTGAGGAAGGGGGTGCGTACAGGAGTGGCTCCGGAGTGCCTGGGGGAGTGTGGTCAGGAAACGAAGATTCTGGCCCTGCAGGAGGAGGGTCTGGGAGAGTTGCCAGTCTTAAGAATGGCTCAGGTGGTCCTGATGGAGCACCCGTGGGTGACATCAGGAATTGGGCCTCTGCACGCCAGGGCGGCATGGGCCGTAGGGGAGGGCACCATTCAGATGGCGGCCTAGGGAGTCCTGAGATGACGGGGTCTGTGGGTAGAGGTGGTCTCAAGGCCCCTGGAGTGGTGGAGACTGTTGGGATGGGATGTGTGGAAGCAGAACCAGAGAGCTCTGAAAGAATAAGGCCTTGGAGTCAGACTGGCTTCAGAGCCTCAGAGGCCCTGGGGGCCTTTGGAGAAGGAGGCTATGAAGATGGCTCTGGGGGTCCAGAAGCCATGGAACCAAGGTCTCTGAGGGCAGGGAGCAAAGTGGGTGAGGGGGATGGGACAAGATGCCCTGGTGCTAGGGCCTCTGGAGCTGGAACTGGTTACAGGGATGATACCAGGCACCCTGAGGCACTAGCACCTCACACCGGGGCTGCTTCTGAGAGCCAGTGGGCTTATGGGGCTGACAATGTGCTGGGTTATGAAGATGGATCAGAACTTCCAGGGCCTCAGGGAACTGGGGTCAGAACAGCCTATGGAGGAGGGTCAAGGGGCCTTGGGCGTAGGAGTACAGGGCCAGAGGGTGAGGCAGGCTTTAGAGATAGTTCAGGGGACCTCCAAGGAATGGGATCAGCAGATGGGCCGGGTTGTAGGAAGGGTATTGGGAGTTCGGGGGAAATGGGGTCAGTGGATAAGGAAGGTTACAGGGAAGATTTGGGGACTCCTGAGAATATGGGTTCGGGGAGCAAGGCTGCTTATAGGGATGGTGTAGGGGGTTCTGGGGCAATGGGGTCAATGGATGAAGCAGATTATAGGAAAGATTTAGGGGCTCCTGAAGGAATAAGTTCAGGGAGCAAGGCAGATTATAGCGGTGGTTTACAGGGTTCCAGGGAAATGGGTTCAGAGAGCAACGCAGATTATAGGGGTGGTTTAAAGGGTTCCAGGGAAATGGGGCCAATGGATGAAGCAGATTATAGGAAAGATTCGGGGGTTCCTGAGGGAATGGGTGCAGATTATAGGGGTGGTTTAAGGGGTCCTGGGGAGATGGGGTCAGTGGATGAGTCAGGTCATAGGAATGGGATTGGAGGTTATGGGGAGATGGGGTCGGGTTATAGGGAGGATGTGGGGGCTCCTGAGGGAATGGGCACAGGGAGCAAGGCAGGTTATAGCAATGGCTTAAGGGGTTCTGGAGAAATGAGGTCAGTGGATGAGGCAGATTATAGGAAAAATTTGGGAGCTCCTGAGGGAATGGATTCAGGGAGCAAGGCAGGTTACAGGGGTGGTTTAAGGGGTTCTGGGAAAATGGGGTTAATGGACGAGGCAGGCTCTAGGAAAGATTTGGGGGTTTCTGAGGGAGTGGGTTCAGGGAGTAAGGCAGGTTTTAGGGATGGTTTAGGGGGTTCTGGGGAAATGGGGTCCGTGGGTGGGGCAGGGTACAGGGAGGGTTTGGG
>NW_016812542.1:3601513-3678318 GCF_001698545.2 Rhinopithecus bieti
TTTAGGGATGGTTTAGGGGGTTCTGGGGAAATGGGGTCAGTGGATGAGGCAGGCTACAGGAAGGATTTGGGGGCTCCTAAGGGAATGGGTTCAGGGAGTAAGGCAGGTTTTAGGGATGGTTTAGGGGGTTCTGGGGAAATGGGGTCAGTGGATGAGGCAGGCTATAGGAAGGATTTGGGGGCTCCTAAGGGAATGGGTTCAGGGAGCAAGGCAGGTTTTAGGGATGGTTTAGGGGGTTCTGGGGAAATGGGGTCAGTGGATGAGGCAGGCTACAGGAAGGATTTGGGGGCTCCTAAGGGAATGGATTCAGGGAGTTATATAGATTACAGGAATGGTTTAGGCGGTTCCGGAAAAATTAGTTCAGGTGGGGAGGCAGGTTATAAGAATGTTTTAGGGGGTTCTGGGAGGATTCCATTAGGGAGTGAGGCAGGTTCTAGGGGTAGTTTGGAGGATTCTGGGTACATTTTGTCAAGGAGTGAGGCAGGTTGTGGGCAAGGCTTTGGGGGAACTGGTGGCATGGGGTCAGGGAGTGAGGTCAGTTATAGGGGAGGCTCAGGAGGATCTGGGGAAATGGGGCCAGAGGGTGAGATGGGTTATGGAGATGGTTCAGGGAGGCTTGGAGTACCAGGCTCACTAGCTGGAATGGGACATGAGGCTGGACCCAGAGGCCACAAAGCCATGGGGCACAGGTCAGGATATTGGGTAGCATCAGAGGGTGGCACGAGCTGCAAGGATGGTCCAGAGAGAGCCAGGGAAACAGGGCTTGTGGATGGGGCAGGACCTGGGGTGGAATCTGGGATGGCTGGAATGCTGGGCACTGCAGGTGGCATGGCACACAGAGACAGCTCCAGGGGCCCAGGGGTGCTGGGGTCTCAGGGAGGGCCGCAGACTCTTTCAGATGAGAGAGGCTCCACCAAAGATCTTGGGGGCTATGGAACCTCAGGGATCCCTGAAGCCTTGGAGGCTGCTGGTGCCAAGGGAAAACTAGATGTCAAAGAATGGCAAGATAGTTCTGGGACTCCAGGGTCTTCTAGGGACAGAGGGGCTCCCAGGGCAAAGGATAGGTCTCCAGACCAAGCAGGGATTATGGGGTCTTCTGGGTTTCTTGATGGCAAGGGGGCAGTAGAAGGTGAAACCTGGGCAGGAATGGCTGCTCTGGGGTCTGGACATGAAAAGGACATCTGGAAAGCAGGCCCAGGAATGACAGACAGGGGTAGAGTTGCTGGCCAGGGGAGATTGGCATCTCAGAGAGGCAGGGACTCACTTTTGGGAGGAAGAAGGATAGGCTCAGGGAGCTCAGCAGGGACAGGCCAGGATCTGGACAGCAGCTCTATGCCTGGGGAAAGGGGCAAGTCAACATCAGGGCCTGCTGATGGACTAGGAATGAGCAATGCCTGGGCTCCTGATTGGGAAAACCAGGGGTTTAGCCGAGGCAGCATAGGTGCTGGGAAGCAGCCCGCAGGCTCCAGAGCTTCTGGTTCTCTGCGGGAAAAAGATGCCGCTTTTGGTGGGATCCATGAAGGGCCAGGGGGCTTTAAGGGCAGGGAGGGTGCACCAGGCCAAGAGGCGGCTGGTGGATGCCGAAGCCCATGGTCCCTGGATAGCAAAGGTTCAGGTCCTGGAAGGGGCAGTTCTGGTGGTGCAGAGGACTCAGGTATCCTGGGCAAAGGGAATTCTACTGAGCAGGGAAATGCTGTCATCCCAAAACCTGGGGAGTCAGGACCTCAGGGAGCCTGGAATGGCTTAGATGGTCCCTTTGGCAGAAGAGCCTCTGGAGATAGGTCAGGAGGGACCCAGGACCTGAGCTCTCAGCTAGGCAAGGGACAGAGAGGAGGAAAGACGTCCCTCGGGGGGCAGGGGTCCCTGGAGGCTAAGAATGGTGAGGTCCAGGGTCCTGGGGCCCTAAAGGAGGATGAGGTGCAGGGAGCAGAAGAGACTGGGAGGTCAGACAGGAGCTCACTCAGGAGCAGGTCTCAGGCACAGTCAGGGGCTGAGGTGGGAGGAGGAAAGAGAAGGGGAGCAGATGAGGCTGGAAGCATGGGATGGCAGTCTATGGGGGAGAACCGGGGGTGCCTCGAGGAGATGCTAAATGAAGATCAGAGCCGGGAGCCCCCCGGTCACCTTGGTAGCAGGAGAGGTGGCAAAGATGGCAGGTTGGACATCTATGGAGAGAGGAGAGATGCTACCCGAAGTTCCACATCCAGATATAAGCCTGACACTGGCAGTTTCTCCAAGGAGACCCGAGGTAGGTGCTTCTCTGCTGAGCTGGCTCCCATGGGCTAGAGACAGTGGGGAGCTCCCTGGCCAGTGGGATGCTTGGGTCTGTCCCAGTTCTGCCTCCGGCCCCAGGATTTTGTCCCTGCCAGTACTCCCCATTCTCAGGAACCTTTTGCATAGTTAGGAAGCAACCTCTTCCTCTTTATGAAGATGGGGTCCAGCCTGTGAGAGGCTCAGAGTTCTCCTGGGAGACCTCTTTGCTCTTGAAACCTTATGTCCACAGCACCAGAGTTGTTGACCCAACTCTCTGTGGGTTACCAGACTTCTCACCTGGGTGACTTGCAGCGGCGGGAGGAAGGGGGCCTTCGTATACTTTACACCCCAGGTCTCCTGGACCAGCCTAGGTCCTGCTGAGAAAAGCAGCAATGCATGGGCTCCTGTCTGGGAAGACCAGGGCATTGGCACCAAGGCAGCATAGATGCTGGGAACCAGCCCTGCTGACACCAGCCGTGCCCAGTTGGCAGGACCATGGTGGCCTTGCAGGGCACAGCGCAGGCCATGGCCTGGGAGGCTCAGCTCTGGCGACCCCCTCTGTGTCTCTCCAGGCCCCATAGGCCACTTCTCCCAGGGCTTGGCTGACATGAAGGTGCAGCAGGGGGAGGCTGCCACACTCTCCTGTACCCTCACCAGTGACCTGGGACCTGGCACCTGGTTTAAGGATGGCGTCAAGGTACTGCCTCCCCTCACAGCTTCTCTTTACCAGCAGGAGGGACAGAGGTAAAGCAGAGAACAAGAAGAGGGTAGAGGCTTTGAAAGAAAGATTTTTCATTCTTCATTTTACTAATGTATCTACCTCAGGAGAAGTTTAAATAGCCAATAACTTAGTGTGTTTAAAATAAAATTGGATTTTTAAATGATGTGTATCCTATGCCCTGCAGCACACCCCTTGTTCTTCCACCATCCAAAACGCCTCTTCTATACCCATACCTGCTGAATCCTACCCATCCTTCAAGGGTTTATATAAATGCCATCTCCTCGTCCCTACCAGAAGGGGTCCCTCGTACCCCTGCACAACCTCCCTGTCCTCCATTAAAGCTGTCACCCCAAGAGAAACATCAAAGTGACTCAGGGCGTGGGGCTCAGTATCAGCTGGGTCTGGCTTCAGATCCCGGCTCTGCCACTACCAGTTTTGTGACCTCAAGCAAGCTGGTAAACAGTCTGGCTTCCTCATCTATGAAGTGGGAATAATAATAGCACTTACTTCATAAGGTTGTTACGACAATTAAATAAGGTGCTAAGCACAGAGAGCATTGGCACACAGTAAGCATTCCATTCACACAGCTGTTATCAGGATCCTGGCATCTGTAAAGGGCTCTGGTTAGCTGGCCTGGAGGAGCTGGGATGGGAATGGGGTGACCTTCTCCTGCTGTGGCCCTGTCTCCAGCTCACCGCCCAGGATGGAGTCATCTTTAAGCAAGATGGTCTCGTGCACAGCCTCTTCATCGCGCGTGTGCAGGGGACCCAAGCCGGGAGGTACACCTTTGTAGCTGGTGACCAGCAGAGCGAGGCCACTCTGACCGTCCAGGGTAAGACCTAGCCCTGCCCTGCCCTGTCCCACAGTCTCTTTGTACCAGGTGATATGCCTTGCTTTAAAACACCTGAATTTGTGGCTACTCTGCAGCCAGTAT
This sequence comes from Rhinopithecus bieti, assembly GCF_001698545.2. Lineage (NCBI taxonomy): Eukaryota > Metazoa > Chordata > Mammalia > Primates > Cercopithecidae > Rhinopithecus > Rhinopithecus bieti. The sequence continues at coordinate 3,605,419 of NW_016812542.1, forward strand.
CTAATCTCATCCCCAGAGAAGATGATTTAAAAAGCCGACTCATACTCTGCCTGTTCCAGCATCTTAGCTCTTTCCTTATCAGGAAGTCCTTGATGAGATCTAAGCCTGGTCTCTCCCACTGCAGATGAAGCCCCTTCCCTTTGTGGCAGGGCAGGAGATTCCTTAATCTTCCCCCAGACTTCCTTCTCTGGGTCCTCCTTTCCGCATTCCCCGGTGCCCAGTGCTCTGGTCTTTGACTCTCTTGTTGTATTTCTAGATTCCCCTACCATTGCTCCCGATGTGACAGAGAAACTGAGAGAGCCACTGGTGGTCAAGGCTGGGAAGCCGGTGACAGTGAAGATCCCCTTCCAGAGCCACCTCCCCGTTCAGGCTGCCTGGAGAAAGGACGGGGCCAAGGTGGTGGGCAGTGGTGACAAGGAGGCCCAGGTGGACCTGGGGGACGGCTACACGCGGCTGTGCCTCCCCAGCACAGGCAGGAAGGACAGCGGCCAGTACAGTGTGACGCTGAGGAGTGAGGGAGGCTCTGTGCAGGCTGAGCTCACCCTGCAAGTCATAGGTACGAACCCCGTCTTCCCCCAACCAAGGCCTGAGAGTCCCCAGGGTTCTGGGCCCTCCCTGCCATCAAGGGCAGGCCTGGGGTGTGATCTCTGGTGGCTCTGATCCTCATTTGCATGCTGTTTAAGATCCAGACCTACCCCTAACTCTGCTCAGACTGCTTAGGAAGAAGCAGTTGAGATCAACACAGTGCTGGGCTCCTGCTGGGGGGGAGCCGATTACGCTTCTCTGACCCCAATGCACTGGGCCCTCAGGAAGCTGCTGGGTAGGATGGTGGTCCCCAGCCCTGAGTGGTGCCAGCAAGGTAGGACTGCTGTGAGCCGAGCAGGTGCCCATACCAGCCCCCAGACGGTGGAGCTGGGAGGGGCTGGTGCATTCCATGGCACATCCCTGGGTGCACGTATGTGTTGGGGGTGGGGACATCTCAAGAATGTGTGGCCCTCTGGGTAATGCCCAAGGCTCTCTGGAGGGTCTGCCCCATTGCAGGCTTATCCACTGATGAGTGGCGAAGGGGGGCGGGGGGTGGCGCCGTTCCCATCTAGCTCCTCTGACCCCTCCTCTTCCTCTCCTCTCTGTGGGTCCCCAGACAAGCCTGATCCCCCACAAGGCCCCATGGAGGTTCAGGATTGCCACAGGGCTGGTGTCTGCCTCCGCTGGCGGCCCCCAAGGGATGATGGGGGCCAGCCTGTAGAGTGCTACTTGGTGGAGAGACGGCAGGCTGGCAGGAGCACTTGGCTGAAGGTGGGTGAGGCCCCTGCTGACAGCACCACCTTCACGGATGCCCATGTGGAGCCAGGCAGGAAGTATGCCTTCCGAGTGCGGGCTGTGACCTCGGAGGGGGCTGGCGAGGCCCTGGAGTCTGAGGAGACATTGGTGGCTCCTGAGGGTGAGAGAAAAGGCTGGGGCTGGGGGTAGGGGACGCTCCTGGGCTCCCCACTGTGCCAAGGAGGGCAGGCTGTCCCAGAGGCTGAATGACACCAGCCTGTGCTCAGGGCTTCGGAGGCCCTTCTATAGCACTGTGGAGACTCCTTCCCTCAGCTGCATTTGGGATCTGGCACCCAGATGAGGAAGTGTTTTAGAGTCTCCGGGAGTGAGGGTATGGGCCAGCAAAGCCTACTGTCTCGGGCCCCAGAGAGAGAGGGGCATCCATCTCCAACATCCTATCAGGGGACCGGAGGCGGAGGGGCCTCAGGGCTGGCTCTAGGCTCCGAGGCCACGGTGCCACGGTGCCTTCTCTGTCTTTTCATTCCTTCCCTTGAATAGCCGGAACACTGACCTAGGGTGGGCTGGCTCAGCCCCGACACTCGCTAGGACAGGGAGGAGTGTGGCCTGCCTCAGATGCCCGTGCCTCCTACCCCCAGGGGCTCCCCGTGAGTCGGCACCTTTCAAGGCCTCTGGCTGACTGGAATCTTCCTTGCTCCCAGCTCTCCCCAAGGCCCCTTCCGCGCCAGCCATCCTGTCAGCCTCTAGCCAGGGCATCACACTGACATGGACGGCACCTAGGGGCCCTGGCAGCGCCCACATCCTGGGCTACCTGATCGAGAGGCGTAAGAAGGGGAGCAACACCTGGACAGCAGTGAACGACCAGCCGGTGCCTGGTGAGCATTGTCCTGGCTTCCAGATCTTCCTTAGACCGCTCCTGGCTCCAGGATGCCAGGAACTTGTCAGTTCAGATTGGTTTAATACAGTGGTTCTCATCTAGGGTGGTTTGGCAGTATCTGGAGATATTTTTCATGGTCACAACTGAGTGGAGGGTAGATGTTACTGGCATCTAGTGCAAAGAGGTCAGGTATGCTGTTAAACGTCCTACAGTACACAGGACAGAACCCACCCCCTCCTCTCAAAAAACCCAAAGAAGTATCTGGCAAAAAAAAAAAAAAAAAAATGTCAATCATGCTGAGGTCAAGAAGCCCTGATTCAGAAATCCCAGCTGGGAGCCAGAGATGAAGCTGTTAGCCCTGGCCCCTCTACTTCTTGCCTTGACCTTGGACAGTTCACTTCCTCTCTAGATCTGAATTTCCACATCCATGAAGTGGAGAGGAGGGTCCCCTGCCCCACTAAGTAGTTTCCTAAGAAACAAACTGCATTCTGAGATCAGAAAGAACTTGGAAAAGCCAAAGGGCTGGGCAGATGCGAGAGGTCTTCTGGTAACCCTTAGCATTTCTTTGCTCTGCGTGTGTGCTGCAGAACTCCAGGTTTGAGGAGGGAAGAACGGGCTCAGAACAGCTTGCCAGGAGACCTGGGTTCAAGTCATGGCTCTGCTACTTAGAAGCTGAGGCCTGTCAGGGCTTCAGTTTCCTTACCTCTGGAAAGAGAGATGAGCAAAGGGCAGCCTTACAATTTCACTATTTAGTTATCCTGCTTTATTTAAATATAACAGCAACTCTGTAAGGCAGAGACAACCAGGGAGATTAAGGCACTTGCCCAAGAACATCCAGCAAGTTAGTGGTGGAACCAGACAGGGATCTGAGGCCCCTGATGCCCTGAGCAGTGCTCTTTCCACTTTGGAGGGAACTGAGTCACAGCGCATGGAGGGCTGTAGGGAGGAATGTGTTGGGACCCCAGGCTTGGTCTCCTTCAGAACTTGGAGGCACCCAAGCTATCTCCCCATGTCTAGCCCCATCCGGGTGGGACTCACATGAGCGGGCTGTTCACAGAGAGGAGGTGGACGGTGGCGGACGTGCGGCAGGGCTGTCAGTACGAGTTCCGGGTCACAGCTGTAGCTCCCTCAGGCCCTGGAGAGCCTGGACCCCCATCAGATGCCGTCTTTGCTCGGGACCCCATGAGTAAGTAGGGAACCAACCCAGGATGGGGGTGGGGGTGAGCACAGGATAGCCCTGAAGCTGGGTGGGACTTGACGGGAGGTCACAGGTCGGGGCAGTCCTGAAGGACATGGTCAGGAGGGCTGAGATATAAAAATCAAAAGGCCTCTTGGGTGAGCCACATCTTAGGGGCCCTATATTGAGATCAAATAGGCCCAGAAGCCAGGCAGTGGTATTAGATGATTCCTTCCCTGTCAAGCATAATGGTTCATACTTGTAATCCTAGCACTTTGGGAGGCAGAGGCAGGAGGATTGCTTGAGCCCTCCCAGGAGCTGGAGGCTGTAGTGAACTATGATTGCACCACTGCACTCCAGCCTGCATGACAGAGGGAGACCCTGTCTCAAAAAATAATAATAATAATAAAACAAAATAAAAAGGGGGAGTTCTTTTCAGGATCACTTCACTCACTCTTTGGCCTCTAGGCAGGCCAGCCCCCAATCTGGCCCACCTGCTCCAGTCCCATAAGCATTCATTCACCCCTGTGTGCCCATCAGGCAGGGTGGAGAGCAGGTGACAGGGGAAGCTCAGCGTCAATTCTCTATCGAATGAATATTTGCCCATCACCTACTAAAAGGCCAGCATTGTGCCAGGAAGTAGGTGAATCAATCCTGGTCTCTGCCCTTGAGAAACTTACAGTCTGAGATAGCGTTTCCTACCTCAGACCTGTGGTCTTGAGAATGTGGAGTGTATCGAGAGATGCCAACAGACATTCTGAGAACAACAGGAACAGCAAAAAATGTCTTTGATCAAAGATGTGTATGATGTGAGCCTATGATGTTTCCAAGTCTTGCAGGGGGAAAAACCTGTCTAACCTTGATCCAAATCTAGCTTTTTCACAAAATACCTATTAAAAGCATCTCTCCAAGGCATACAGCTTAGAAAATGCTGCTCTGTATTTCTCATCCCCTAATGAGCTTGCCTACACCAAGTCCTCTGGGGAGCAGCACATTTCTGGCACTTGCTGGATGGGCCAGGTGGTCAACACCTGGAGAGCATCTCTGTGCCCCACAGAGCCTAGCCCATTGCAGGTGTTCAGGCTGTTTGAATGAACCCAACAAGACCGGAACATTCTGTAAGTTTCATTGTTCAAGTGGTATCTGAGTTTTAGTCCTAGGAAGGGCAGGGCGTGGAATGGAGGGATGGGGGAGGAAAGCTGGCCCATGCAACTTACTCCTTGCAAATGGACCAAGGTTGTCCTGTCTTTTCTCTTTCTTTTCTTTTCTTCTCTGTTCTTTTCTTTTCTTTCTTTCTCTCTTTCTTTCCCTTTCTCTCTCTATCTCTTTCTTTCTTTATCTCTCTCACACTCTCTTTCTCTCTTTCTCTCTCTCACACTCTCTCTCTCTCTCTTTCTTTCTCTCTTTCTTTCTCTCTCTTTCTTTCTTTCTTTCTTTCTTTCTTTCTTTCTTTCTTTCTTTCTTTCTTTCTTTCTTTCTTTCTTTCTTTTCTCTCTGACAGGATCTCACTCTTTTACCTAGGCTGGAATGCAGTGATGCAATCTTGGCTCATTGTAGCCTTGAACTCCTGGCCTCAAGCAATCCTCCTGCCTCAGCCTCCTAAGCAGCTGGAACTATGAGCGTGTGCCACCACACCCTGCTAATTTATGTTTTTGTAGAGACAGGGTCTTGCTGGTCTTGAACTCCTGGTCTCAAGCTATCCTCCTGCCTCAGCCTCCTAAAGTGCTGTGATTACAGGCATGAGCCATGGACCCATAGCCTGTTAATCTCTCCTATCAGTGGTGGGAAGTAGAGACAATGGATAGGATAAGCAGTGTCTAACAGCAGCCACAGCAATCACTACATTTGCTGGATTCTTGCTGCTAAGCAAGGCCTATGGCCCAGCAACATCATCTTATTAGAATTTATGAGAAATGCTGAATCTCAGGCCTCACTCCAGACCTACTGAATAAGGGTCTGTAGTTTTACCAAAATCCCCAGGTAACTTCTATACTAATTAAAGTTTGAGAAGCACTGCCCTAGCCTAGTGGTTTTCAAACTTCATTGCATATTTAGAAACACCTGGAAAACTCTTAAAAATGTTGATGCCTAGACTGCACCCCAGACTAATTAAATCAGAATCTCTGAGGTGGCATCTAGGTGCCAGTATTTTTAAGCTCACCAGGTGGTTCCACACTCATTGTGCTTTTTGCTTGTTCTAAAACCTCTGTGGGTAGGTGGGGCTATTATTATTGTTCTCATGTAACAAGTGGAGAACAAGAAGCCTGCACTGAGTACCCAAAAGGCAGAGTCTTGACTCTAAGAGTTTAGAGTTCAGAATAAAAACATGTAGAAGTCCAGTCTTACAGGATAATGGAACCCAAGAGGTCATCAACTAAAATATCGGTTTTCTGGAATTACAGAAGGATAGTTAGGAGAAGGCATTTGGCAGGTTGGTGAATGAATGAGGGAAAGGAGTTGGGGGAGGCTTCCTGGGAGAGGTGGCCTGGGATCTGTGTGCGTAACAGAGGCAAAGTGCTGCTTACAGTAAGAATTTGGAACAAGGTAGGTGCTTCAGGAAGAATCTAAAGGCAGAATTGCTAAGTGGAAAAACTTCCCAGTCTCCCACAAGGAAGGCTAATCAATATCCACACTGAGTGGCCTCCCTCAGGAGACGCCATTCCTGACGCTCCCATGCTGCCTGGCAGGACCCCCTGGGCCGGTGAGGAATCTCCAAGTCACAGACACATCGAACACCAGCCTCACTCTGAGCTGGGCTGGGCCAGACACCAACGACGGGGACGAAGCCCAGGGGTACGTGGTGGAGCTGTGTGGCTCAGACAGTCTCCAGTGGTTCCCGTGCCATGCGGGCACCGTGCCAGTCACCAGCTACACAGCCAAGGGCCTTCGGCCTGGAGAGGGCTACTTTGTGCGGGTGACAGCAGTTAATGAAGGAGGTCAGAGCCAGCCCACTGCCCTGGACACATTAGTGCAAGCCATGCCTGTTACTGGTGAGTGCTGCCTCCTTCCCCGACCTCTGAGCCCTGCAAGCCCCTCCTGAGAGAGGGCCCCTGAGTAGCCGCCATGCACTTGCTAAGCCAGGATCTCCACCCTCAGTTTCAGGAAGTAACATTTATTGAGCACCTACTAGGTGCTAGGCACTGGGCTAGGCAGTCCCTTCTTAGAAATGTTTTCTCATTACGACTCATAACTATACTACAACATTAATGTTTCTATTCTGAAGTTACAGAGAAGGAAACTGAGGTTCAAAGTACTTTGCCCACGTTGTCACCAATGGTATGTGGTAGAGCCAGGATTTAAACCTGGAGACTCCAAAGTTGATGTTGTCTGGGAGAGAGAGTGGCTGCTTCCTGCGCATGGCCTTAGAAGGCCTAAGTGCAGCTCAGCTCCCGTGGTTCACGTTCAGAATGGGACATGCCCAGCTCCCTGTTATTATTGAAAAGAGGATTGTCTTTCCCTTTGGGCTTTAACCACTACAAGCACCTGACCTGCCTTTGACCCAAGCTGTCACTGGGCCACCCCAGCTGACCCTAGTCATCACTGTGACAGTAAGGAGACACAAACACAGCACACGGAGTCCAGAGTCCCAGGATCTTGTCCTGGCTTTCTCCCGAACAAGGTGTGACCTCAGGCAAGTCACTTCCTATCTTAGATTGGTGTCTATTTCATCTGCAAAGCATAAGTGCTCTGCCACATATCAGCATCTTCCTCTTTTCCAGCCTAGTCCACCCCTCTCCCTGCAGGGTCCCTTTCTCAGCTCCTGTCCTTCCCCTGCTAGCATCTCCCCACCAGCCCCTGGGGTCCCCCCTGAAGATTCTGCTCCCTGTTGCACTCCAGTCCTTTAGAGGCCCCAGTGTGTTGGGATCTCAGCATCCCAACTGGCCCAGTCTTCCCCTCCAGCCCTGCCTTGCTGGGGACCTGGGGCTGGGGTCCAACTGCGAGGCAGGAGGGAGGTAACCAGTCCTCTTGTGTGTTTCAGTCTGTCCCAAGTTCCTTGTGGACTCCAGCACCAAGGACTTGCTGACAGTCAAGGTCGGGGACACTGTTCGTGTGCCCATCTCCTTTGAAGTGAGTATACCTACAGGGGTGTGGGGAGGGAAGCCCAGAGAGGCCAAGGGGGCCAGACTCAGCCCTGTGGCTCTCTTTTCTTGCCTGTTCCTTTTTGGCCCCTAGTCAGTGCCCTGGGCTTGTGGAAATCAGGCCAGAGACATGAGGAAGGAAGGATTCAGGTCCTCCTTGAAGGTACCGCCCTCACTTGGCCACTGGGTGGCCATTCTGCTCCAGGCCTGCAAATCCCTCTGGTGGTAGCTTCTGCTACTGCACCTCCAAATTAAGGCTCTTCCGGTTCTCCACCTCTCCTAGTTCAGGAATTCAGAGAGCCGGCCGTGCCGATGGTCCCCTTTGGCTTCACAATGTATTTTTGTGCAATCACATGACCTACATTTGACTCAGGGTGACCCTTAACCAACACTAACACCACTTGACTTTGTAACAGTAGGGTGGTGGCTAAAAGTACAAACTGCCTGGATTCAAATTTTGACGTCATCACTCACAGCCGTTTGACTTTGGACAAATTTATTTATTTATTTATTTATTTATTTATTTAGAGATGGAGTCTCACTCTGTTGCCCAGGCTGGAGTGCAGTGGCGAGATCTCGGCTTACTGCAACCTCCATCTCCCGGGTTCAAGCGATTCTCCTGCTTCAGCCTCCGGAGTAGCTGGGATTACATGCGCCTGCCGTCACACCTGGCTAATTTTTGTATTTTTAGTAGAGCTGGGTTTCGCCATGTTGGCCAGGCTGGTCTTGAACTCCTGACCTCAGGTGATCCACTCGCCTCGGCCTCCCAAAGTGCTGGGATTACAAGTGTGAGCCACTGTGCCCAGCCAGGACAAATATCTTAACGTCTCTGTGTTTTACCTTCCTCATCTGTCAAAAGAGGATAATAATAGTAACCTATCTCAAAGGTCCGAGGGTTCAAGGAATTAATATATTGAAAGTGTATATGTAGGGCCTGGCATATGGCAGCACCCAATATGTCCTAATATTATTATTGTTTAAAATCATCATCATCTGTGTAGGAAGCTCATAGCACACAGAGCCAGATTCAAACCAGTCTATCTTACTCTAAATGACTTGTTCTTAACCACAATAATGACAGTGATAATGATGACAAAAATATTTAATGCACATTGAGTAATTATCATGTACTGGGTCTTGTTCTCTCTGCTTTCCATGTATTTATTATTAACGCTTTAAATTCTCAGAACAATCCTGTAAGTTCAGTTAGTTACTATCAGTGTCTTCATTTGACTCTGGTACCTACCGTGCCCTGTACTGAGGGCCCCGTAGGGAACTGGCGGCAGGGTCACCAAGCAGCTGGGCTGGCCTTCCCACCCTGCTCAGGGTCACCACAGTTCAAGGCCAGGACACCGAAATCTTCCTCCTAGACTTTTGCCAAATTATCTCCTATGTGGGTGCCAGGGTAGTTAACACTCCCCTCCCCACACATCCCTTCTCATTCCCATCCCACCCCCTGCCATGTGACTCCAGAACTCATTATGCTTTCCTGCTCAGAATCTGACAACAGTGGCTCCTGGCTTACAGGATAACATCCAGATGTCTGTATAGGTGTGATGTGGAGGGCACTTTGCATTTTTGCCAAACCTCCTTGTCCAACTTCCTTTCCTGTTCCACTGCCCCCCTACCAACCCCATCTGCCAACCTCACACTTTGTCACCACCCCTCTTTCCCACCTGTGTTTTCTTGTCGACATTCTGTGTTTTCTTGCCAACTTTCTCCTTGTACAAGGCTGTTCTCACCACTTCTACCTTCAGCCTAGCTTAAATGCCATCACCTCCATGAAACTGCCAGCTGCCCTTCTCAACTTTTCCTTCCTCTCCTTTCTCAGGCCGTGCCCATGCCTGAGGTGACCTGGCTGAAGGACGGCTTGCCCTTGCCCAAAAGAAGTGTGACCGTCACTAAGGATGGCCTCACCCAGCTTCTGATCCCTGTGGCTGGCCTCTCGGACAGTGGTCTCTACACTGTAGTGCTGAGGACCCTGCAGGGGAAGGAGGTTGCCCACAGCTTCCGTATCAGGGTGGCAGGTGAGGCAGGCCTGGCTCTGGGCTCTGGACGCTGGCTTGGCCACTCACCAAGGCAAGGAGATGTCCACTGGTCTGGTCATAGGTCTCAGCCACTCTACCAGGGCTAGGTATGCAAGGTGACCATTCTCCACCTTTCCTCTGTGCTTGATGATAGAAAGTAGAAAGGACCCCGGAAGCTCCCCGGGTACTTCCATTGTCCTTCTGCCTCAGGAGCCTAGAGACAGTCATGTCATGTCTCCTCTCCAACCTCAGTTATCCTTCCCTTTGAGTCAGTGAGCAGAGGCAGTCACCACTGTTACATCACTCCAAAGACCCAGGGGACAAAATTGTTTGCAGCCGTTGCACAGAATAAAGGCTTTCCTCCCCACCTCTGGCTCCACACAGCTCCTGCCCTGGAGGAGCATCTGGATATCCAGAAATGATCAAATAGACTAACAGTGGGGGCTCTGTAATGCAGCCTCATGAGAGCCCTGCCTCTGTCCAAAAATGCATGTCTTGTCCTGTGTCATTTTACTTAAAAACTGAAGTGAATTATAATTACTCTTTTGGGGAGATTTTCTACCCTCTAGAGATAACTGTGGACCTCTGGCCAAGCTCACTCTGGCCCCAGCTACCTGTGTGGCAAGACTGCATTCCCCAGGACCCTCAGAAGACTTGGGACCTGGAGGGGGCTGGCAGCGGCCCTGCTGGGTCCCCTCCATGTGACCTCCCTCTGCTGTCTGTCTTGAAGCATGTCCGCAGGCACCTGGGCCCATCCACCTACAGGAGAACGTGCCTGGGACGGTGACGGCTGAGTGGGAGCCCTCTCCGGACGAGGCCTGGGGTGTCCCGCTACACTATGCAGTGTTCACGCGCTCCTCAGCACATGGCCCTTGGCGTGAGGCAGCCGACCGCATCCACACCAACCGCTTCACCCTCCTGGGCGTCCTCCCTGGCCACGAGTACCACTTCAGAGTGGTGGCCAAGAATGAGGTGGGGGCCAGCAAACCCTCCTACACCAGCCAGCCCTGGTGCATCCCCCGGCAGCGCGGTAAGCAGCCCCTGAGAGGGAGGAGCAGGCAGGGTGGGGTTGTGCTCTGCAGTGCAGCGGGATGCACCCAAGCATGGCAGGTGCACAAGATAGGGACTGTGGCAGAAATGGCCTGGAGCATGCCAAATAACAGCCAGCATCCCTGAGCTGCTGCTCCTCCCTCTCCTGCCTCACATCTACCTGTACTGACATCCTCTGCACCCCTGACCTCCGTGGGGAGAATGAGATTGGTGTGGGTGTTTGGGTGTCTGAAGTGCCTTTGGGAGGATTTTCAAAAGCAGCCACAGACAATAAGCAAATAGAGGTTAACATTTCTCTGAAAACAAACTATATTTTACAGCAAGGTAGATGTGGACCTTAAGATAAGTCACTAGAAAAGCAGGCTGTAAAATCAAATGAAGGTTTCTTTTTCATAAAATACAGAAATGTCAGGAAAGCTCTACACCAAAATGTCAGCTATGGTCATCTATAGGTAGTGAGATTATGACTGGTTTTTATTCTTTCTCCTTTGATTCTCAGTGTATTCTCATTATCCACAGTGAATGCGTGTTAGCTACAAAAAAAAATCCATACGTAAAGAAAAAAAAAATCCATAAAGAATTTTAGGAAAAGGATAGAATGAGGCAAACCTTGGGGTCCAAATTTGCAGGCAAGGTGCGGCAGGAAATCCCATGTAAGGCCTACATGGTAGCATCTTGAGCTCTCTACCCAGACTCGAGTCTCAGCCAGGCCTTCCTCACTTTCTCACCCTCCTCCCTCTCACCCTGGCTTTCACCACAGACAAGTTCACAGTGAAGGCTCAGAGCTACCGGGAGCCGGACCTGAGCCAGAAGCCCCGGTTCCTGGTGGGCCTGCGGTCCCATCTGCTGCCCCAGGGCTGCGAGTGCTGCATGAGCTGCGCTGTGCAGGGCTCGCCCCGGCCCCATGTCACCTGGTTCAAGAACGACCGCAGCCTGGAAGGAAACCCCGCAGTATACAGCACTGACCTGATGGGCGTGTGCTCCCTCACCATCCCCAGCGTATCCCTGAAGGACAGCGGCGAGTACAAGGCTGTGGCCGAGAACACGCTGGGCCAGGCAGTCAGTACTGCCACCCTCATTGTCATAGGTAATGGTGGCTGCCCTGGCAGTGGGACAGGAAGGAAAGCCAGGAGAGCAGTCACCTGCCTGCCTTCAGGGAGCCTCCGGGGGACGCCTAGAGGGATTCAGTGGGGAGTCAGGAGACCAGGACTCTCTGCCTGACCCTATGGCATAACTTTCAGCTATTTAACCTACCAACACAGGCCCGCATGTGGTCTCGATTTGCCCACTTTAAAAAATTATTATTATTATTATTATTATTATTATTATTATTATTATTGAGATGGAGTTTTGTTCTTATTGCCCAGGTTAGAGTGCAATGGCGTGATCTCGGCTCACTTGCAGCCTCCACTTCCTGGGTTCAAAAGATTCTCCTGCCTCAGCCTCCTGAGTAGCTGGGATTACAGGCATCTGCCACCACACCAGGCTAAGTTTTTTGTATTTTTAGTAGAAGCAAGTTTTCGCCATGTTGGCCAGGCTGGTCTCAAACTCCTGACCTCAGGTGATCCACCTGTCTCAGCCTCCCAAAGAGCTAGGATTAGAGGCATGAGCCACTGTGCCCAGCCGATTTGCCCACTTTTAAATTGAGGTATTTGAACTTGGTGAGCAACTCTTGATTGAAAGGCTGTGTACTGCCCACCTAAGCTTCCCAGTGGGGCCACACGACACATTGCAGGCTGAGAAATGAACAGGCGTCCGTATTGTTCTTTGTTAAATATGTCGAGATATGGACATTTAGTGCCTAGAAAGCCATGCTTATTCTCTCATTGGTAGTCTCCTTTTCAGTAGTGCAGATAATATATGTTAATAAAGTTTTTCCTTCAATAGCACTTAAAACACCTTATATTTTGAATAGTAATAAAAGGCAAGCCTCAGGTGACCTTTGTGGAAAAATGACCCCTCTGCACTGGAGCGGAGTGTCTCTCCTCTCTGTAGCACCTGTGCTTAGGCATTAGGAAGCCACTCTCGAAGCACCCCAGCTTGTGTACACATGTAGTCCTGGAACAAAGCTGGCATTGGGTGTGGCTATTGTTTCCCGAGGGGCCAGCAAAGGGCTTCGCCCAAGCTCAGAGAGCACATGGTGGCTCCGGATTTGAATCCACACCCCCTGACGGCAGAGCCTGTAGCCTAAGCACCATGCTGAGTTTTCTTCACCACTGAACAGGTGCAGGGCAGGATGGCTGCCCCTCTGGACCAACTGGAATATCCTGTGTCTTGCAGAACCCAGCGCCTAGCCTCACCTCACCCTGGGATGGTCCTGGACCCTTGAAGCTTCACTTCCGACACCTGCACTGGCCTGGGAAGCCAATCCCAAGGATGGAGGCTGTGCCCAGAGCCCCAGGAAGACAGGAGTGAGAAGACTCCTGGTGAGGTTTTGGCCAGGAGGACATGAAGTCCTTGGGGAAGAAAAACAAGGGAGGAGGCCATTCTGCCTCCTGGCTCCAAGCTAAGTCACTCAACAGAATGACAGTGAACCTCCTGGATCCTCACCATATGGGTTTCTTTCTTCTTCGCTTCAGGAGATCCAGAGGGCACCTGCCTGCAGGATGGGCCGGCTCCTTATTTTCCTGGGCTGAGCCCCTTGGAGGGAGGGTGGGCACAGCTGGGCCTGCTGTGACCACAGGGAGGGAAGAGGAGAGGAGGTCAGAGGACCTGGGTGAGGACTGGGGCATCAAGGGTGTGTGTGTGGTGGGGACAGGGGTGCGGCATGTGCTTTGTGTACATTTCTTCATTAAAACATTAGGCTAATACGGGCAGATCATTTGCAAATTTACTTGGGGTGGGTGTGTTGGAGGAAAGATTTCCAAAGCAGAGCCTTTATTCCAGGCTTCAGTTGGGAGGATGGGTGGGTTCTGGACGGAGGAGAGAATGGGCTCAGAATTGGACTCTTCTCCTACAGCCCAGGCCTGCATAGTTGATTGCAAGGGTGAGAAAGCCAAGAAAGGTTAGAGGGTAATAGAGATTCTTCTCTTCCTCCTGGCCCGTGTTTCCTGCACTCCTCTGACTGGCAGATATCCTGTGAGCAGCAGGGCTGGAGGCCTCCCCAGGTGTTATATGTGTGGAGACCACAGGGCTGGGGTTACCTAGGACTGTCCTATGTCTGTCACTCCCTAGGACTAGAAAGAGTCTGAGTGGGGAGAATCCTACTCCAGGATCTGAGCCCCTGTTAGAAGGGAAGAAAGAGGCCATCAAGTGCATGAGGGTGTGACTCACTCAAGGCTGCATGGGCCTCCTCACCTTCTCCACAGCCCCCACTGCACCATGTCACAGGAGGGATGGGATGGCTCCCTTTCCCAGGTGGGTCACCCCACCACTGCCCCCAGAACCCTTGCACTCCATTATCCTCAAGTCATGGCCCCCAAACTCTCAGGCTCGCCAGAAGTATTCCAGAGTTTCCAGGAGCCAAAAGAAAGGAAGGAGCCCCGGGGAAGGCTGAGCCCCACTCTCTCCCAGGGCATCAGCTCTGAGGTCACCAGCAGGTGACCCGATGAGCTAGAACACTGTCTGCCCTTCACTCCCTCTGCTCAGATCCTGGCTTCTGCTTCCCTCAGTCTCCCTTTGCCACCAATTGCAGGTCAGATGCATGAAGGAAGGAGGGTGAATCACGGGAGGAGGGGTTAATGCCAAAAATCCGTTTCTGAAGAGTGAGAATATGTGACCAAGGGAAGGTTATCTGAACTGGAAAGAGAACTGTTCACCCAAAACAGACCAAGAGTGTCCCCCAGAGGCAGGGGCACAGACCAGACGACCTTTTACAGCTCATTCCTTCCCCCACCAAAGAAACCTGCATAAGCTGTTTTCCTTGGAATTTCTCTTGTTATCTCTACCTTGCTATCACAGCAGGCCAACAGCATGGCCATGGGAAAAGAAGGAGGTGATTAGAAACTGAGAGGCAGCGGCTGGACACCTCAGCCTGTGTGGGGCTATTCTCATGAGTGCTTTCCATGCTGCACAGTCCTGGAGTTGAAGCAGGGCAGGGCCTCAGGCCAATAGTCTGTGGTTTCAGAGATGCAGGGAAGAAGTCGTTTGCACAGAGAGGGTGACCCAGTGCCTGTGGCTTGCCTAGCTCTGAGCAGACACTCATATTAAGGATGAGAAGAGAGACCTTTCTGCACCTCTAAGGGTGGGGTACAAGGAACTGACCTTTCGAAGCAATATAAGGACAAAAGACTATAACCCATGATGGCTTCATGAGACACTTTCATTTGTTTGATGAGCCTGGATCAGGCACTATGGAGGCAGAGATGAAGGTGACTCAGATATGAGTCCTATCGCCAAGGGACCCATGGTAGGGAGGCAAGACTTGTATACCAAGAACCATTATCCAAGGTAGCCGGTGATGCATACTCTAAGAAAGGCACCAATAAAGTCCAGAGGAGTTCAGAGGAGGAGAGATGCTGCAGGCTGAGAACCTCAAGGAGGGCTACCTAAAGTGGTAACATACTTGAGGGAAAAGTAGCAAGTGGACAGGCAGGAATGGGCAAGGGTGTATCGGGGTGAAGAACAACATGAGCAAAGGCAAGGAGGTGTGAAGCAAAAATTGGGTTAAAGGACTGGGAATTGGTTCAGTTTGGACAACTTAGGGTGACCTATGTAGCTATCACAGCCCTTTGGTCAAATGCCAAAGAGAAACATTCCTGGACCAAATTTACAGGTGTATGTGTGCTCTGGGCACCAACCATGATGGAGGCAGAGTTTCTACTCTCACAGGACTGGGACAATGGAAAGCAGTGGTCTTTTTTGGCAGTGGACAGCAGAATGCCAATATCCTGGGGCAGGCCAGGTTAGGTGTCCCTGGGAGGGGCTAGCATACTTCTGTAACTGGGGTGGGATATGAAGGCAAAAGGAACAGTCATGGCACTTTCATTCATTTCCACACAAAGCCAAAAAGTCCTTGCCAATCAAGTATAGAATCTGAGTGTATCTCAAAATATTAAGAGCTATTTATGACAAACCCACAGACAATATCATACTGAATGGGCAAAACTGGAAGCATTCCCTTTGAAAACCGGCACAAGACAAGGATGCCCTCTCTCACCACTCCTATTCAACATAGTGTTGGAAGTTCTGGCCAGGGCAATCAGGCAAGAGAAAGAAATAAAGGGTATTCAATTAGGAAAAGAAGAAGTCAAATTGTCCCTGTTTGCAGATGACATGATTGTATATTTAGAAAACCCCATTGCCTCAGTCCAAAATCTCCTTAAGCTGATAAGCAACTTCAGCAAAGTCTCAGCATACAAAATCAATGTGCAAAAATCACAAGCGTTCCTACACACCAATAATAGAGAGCCAAATCATGAGAGAATTCCCATTCACAATCTCTTCAAAAGAATAAAATAACCTAGGAACCAACTTAAAGCAAGGGAATGTGAAGGACATCTTCAAGGAGAAACTACAAACCACTGCTCAATGAAGATAAAAGAGACACAAAACTACTCCATGGACTCAAAAAGACGACACTTGCTCATGGATGGGAAGGAGTCATATTGTGAAGATGACCGGTTCTGCCCAAGGAATTTTAAATTCAATGCCATCCCCCATCAAGCTACCAATGACTGTTCCACGAATTGGAAAAAATACTTTAAAGTTCATATGGAACCAAAAAAGAAGCCCCGAATATCCAAGACAATACTAAGCAAAAGAACAAGCTGGAAAATAATGCTACCTGACTTCAAACTATACTACACAGGCTACAGTAACCAAAACAGCATGGTACTGGTACCAAACAGACAATACAGCCAATGGAAACAGAACGAGGCCCAAAAATAGCACCACACATCTAGCACCATCTGATCCTTGACAAAACCTGACAAAAACAAGAAAATAGGGAAGAGGATTCCCTATTTAACGAAATTGGCTGGGAAACGGTTAGCCAAAATGTAGAAAGCTGAAACGGAATCCCTTCCTTTACACCTTAATATAAAAATTAAATTTCAAGGGTAAAGACTTTAAATGTTAGACCTAAAACCAAAACACCCTGAAGAAAAACCTAGGCCAATACATTCCAGGACAATAGGCATGGGCAAAGATTTCATGACTAAAGCACCAAGAAGCAACCGCAACAAAAGCCAAAAGTAGCAATGGGATCTAATTAAACTAAGAGCTCTGCACCAGCAAAAGAAACTACCACAGGTAAAGGGGCAACTATAGAATGGGAAGAAATTTTTGCATCCTACCTCATCTGACAAAGGGCTATATCCAGAATCTACAAGAACTTAAATCAATTTACAAGAAAAAAACAAGCAGCCCATCAAAAGTGGGCAAAGGATACAACAGACACTTCTCAAAAGAAAGACATTCATGCAGCCAACAGACACGTGAGAAAAAATGCTCATCATCACTGGGTCATCAGAGAAATGCAATTGAACCACAATGAGATACACATTTTCATACCAGTTAAATGGCGATAATTTACAAAAAGTCAGGAAACAACAGATGCGGACAGGATGTTGGGAAAATTTGAAGATGCCTTTTACACTGGTTGGTGGGAGTGTAAATAGTTAGCCATTGTGGAAAGACAGTGTGGTGATTCCTCCAAATCATAGAAATAGAAATACCAGATTTGACCCACCTGATCCCATTACTGGGTATAATACCCAAAAGGATTAAAGTCAAATGCTAGCTATAAAGATACATACAAAACCGTATTTGTATTGCGCAGCTGTTCAACATAGGCAAAGACTTGGAACCAACCAATGTCCATCAAGTAATAGACTGGATTAAGAAAATGTGGCACGTACACAACTATGGAGATACATGCAATGCAGCCATAAAAAAGGATGAGTCATGTCCTTTGGCGGGGCATGGATGAAGCTGGAAACCATCATCCTCAGCAAACTATCACAAGGACACAGAAAACCAAACACTGCATGTGCTCACTCACAGGTAGAAATTGAACAATGAAAACACTTGGACACAGGGTGGGGAACATCACACACTGGGGCCTGTTGGGGAGTGGGGGACCGGGGGAGGGATAGCATTAGGAGAAATACCTAATGTAAATGACGAGTTGATGGGTGCAGCAAACCAACATGGCGCATGTATACCTATGTAACAAACCTGCACGTTGTGCACATGTATCCTAGAACTTAAAGTGTAATTAAAAATAAAAAAGAATCTGACCATATGTTTAAGGGTTTAAAGACTAGTTCCACTGCTAACTAGTTGTGCAAGATCTTTAACCTATTTATGTCTTGTTCCTCATTTGTAAATTAAGAATAGCAGTTGCCTAATCCAAGGTCACAAAGATTTTTCTCCTGTTTTCTTCTAGAAGTGTTATGGTTTTACTTCTTGCATTTCATTCTATGCATTTTAAGTTAATTTTTGTATGTGATGTGAGGTATTAAGAGTCAAGCTGTGTTTTTTTCTTAGAGTTTATTTTTCTCCATTGAATTACCTTGGAATGCTTGTTGAAAGTCAATTAACCATCTATGTGTGGGTCGACTTTTAGACTATTACTTATTCCTCTTCTATTTTCTGGAAAAGTTTGTATAGAGTTGATGTTACATCTTCGTTAAATGTTTGGTAGAATTCACCAATAAAGCCACTGGACATGGAGTTTTGTTTGTGGGAAGGATTTGACCTCAGACTCAATTTTTTCAGCAAATACATAGGGCTATCCAAGCTACCAATGACTTCCTGAATGACCTTTGATAATTTGCGACTTTTAAAGAATTTGTCAATTTCATCTACATTGTTGAATTTGTTGGTACAAAGTTGTTTATAAAATTCCCTTACAGTCATTTTGCTATCTGTAGGCTCTCTAGTGATATCCTCTTTCATTCTTCATGGTAGAAACATGTGTCTTCTTTTTATTCTTAATCTGTTACCTCATTATCTTTTCTCACTTAATTATCTTTTGACTTGTAATTTTTGTTGAAAAGTCTGCTATCATTCTTATCTTTGTTGTTAGGTACAAAGAACGCTTTTCTCTGCTTTTAATATTTTCTCCTTATCAGCAATTTAATTACAATATATCTTGGAGGGATTTTCTTTATGATTATTCAACGTGGGGGGTTGTTGAAAGTCAATTGACCATATGTGTGGGTCTACTTTTAAAATCTTTATTACTTACTCCTCTTCTATTTTCTGGAAAAGTTTGTATAGAGTTGATGTCATATCTTCCTTAAATGCTTGGTAGAATTTACTGATAAACCACTGGGTCTAGAGTTTTCTTTGTGGGAAGGATTTGTGGGTTGTAATTTTCATCAAATTTAGAAATGTTTGGCTATTATTTATCCAAATATTTTTCTGTACCTCTAATTTTGTGGCTCCAATTTCACTTATGTTAGAATGCTTGACATTTGAACACAGCTCATTAGGGCTGTATTCTTTTTGTTTGTTTGTTTTTCATTCTATTTTTCTCCGTGCTTCAATAGCTATGTATTGAAGTTCATTGAATTTTTTTCTTCTGCAGTGTCTAAACTACTGGTGATCCCGTTTTGTATGTTTTTCATTTCAGATACTGTATCCTTTAAATCTCTAGAAGTTCTAGAGTTGGTCTTTGTTCTGGCACATAGTTAAGCTTCTTGGAATCAGTTTATTCCTTTTAAGGCTTATTTCACCAAAGGTCCTATTTCGTGTCCCTCTACCCCTTTCATTAAAATTGATAAATTCGAAAGTGTTGATGATGGCACAACACTCACTTGACAGTCAGGATTTGTGCTACCAGTTTATTTTTAGCCTCTGAGGATTTTCCTTTCTTTCTTGTAATCTCAGCTATGCATTTAAAATTATGTTTAAAATATTTTATCTAGCATTTTAGGTGTTTTGCAGCACTGGGTTTTCAGGATTTTTTTTTTCCATTATATTGCTAAAAATAGAAGACTCCTAACCTATCATGTTTGTTAACTTAACCTATGGTGCTTTTTAGTAAACAAGAAACATTAATTTGGATGTAGCAAAATCCATTATTCTTTTCTTTATAGTGTGTGTGTGTGTGTGTGTGTGTGTGTTGCGGGAGAGTTTTGTTTAAGAAATTCTTCCCAAGCCAAAAGTCACAAAGATATCCCACTACATTTCCTTCAGTTGGCTGTATTACCTTGACATTTAGGTCTTTAATTCGTTTGTTCACCTTCATAAATGGATTGAAGTAGAAGCTATCTTTCTTTCTCTCCATTTAGTGATCTAGTTTTCCTAATGCATTCAATAGTCTCTTCTTTTACCACTGGGGAAAGTTCTAGTATATAATTTTGTATGTTTCTGGTCTCTGTATTCTGTTATTTGGTCCATTTCCTGTTTCCACACCAGTAGCATAGTGGTGTAATTTTTAGTATGACTTCATATCTGGTGGATTAGATCCCTCTTTTGGATTTTCTTTTACAAAATTAGCATGGCTATTTGTAGAACTTTATTTTTCAATATAGACTTTAGCATAAGTTTGGGTTTTAAAAAATACAGCTGGAATTTTCATTGAGATTAATCAAAGGGGATAATGGACAAATTTACAATATTCAGTTATTCTACCCATGAGTGAGATTTAACCTTTTCACTTATTCACGTATTTAAAAAGACTTTATTAAATGTCTTTTATTAAATGTCTTTATTAAATTTTACATTTTCCCTAAGAATGTGATGTGCATCCTTTGTTAGAGTCATTCCTAGCTACTTTGTAGCTTTTGTAACTACTATGAATGCCATTCTATTGTCCACTCTATTTTTTAGTTGGTTATTGATGGTGTAAAACAATGACATTGATTTTTTAAAAGTTAATCTTATATTCACCAATTTTGCTGAACTTATTCATTATAATAGTTTGTTAAATCTTTTCAGTGTCTAAATATTTTATCATATCATCTGCAAATAATGCAGTTTTATTTCTTCTCTTCCTGTTTTTTACACCCTAATTTTCTTCACCTGTTGCATTGACTACTGCTTCCAACACTGTAATGAACTGTTGCATGGATAACAGGCATCCCTGTATCGTTTACCATGTTAAAGGAATGCATCTACCGTTTCATTATTTGTCTTTTCTGCATCTTTGTCTGTCTGTCCAACTAGAACATTAGTTCCGTGAGAGTAGGTACTGGATCTTATTTGTTCTTGGCATCTCAACTTTTTGCTCAGTCCCTGGCATACAGTGAGCTCAAATATTTTTATTACTTCTCAAGATATAATACCTCCCAATCTCTCAAAAGGCCCACATGCAGAGACAGCATTACTCACATATCTTACCCTCTCTTGGCTCCAATTTATAAAAAGGAGAGAGGGTTTATAGAGAGACTATTAGGCAAATGTACAGAAACTGAAATAAACGTTTGATGTAAGTGCCATTTTTAGTCGTATTTGGCTGAGGAAATCTACCAAATGCCATATGGATGGAGAGACTTTATTCAAACAAATAAAAAATGAAATGCTTAGTTTAAAGGTAAAATGATGATGGTTTTTGAGTAAGGAGGGAAATGGTAGGTGGATAATTGATCAACTAGTTGGGAAAAAATTAATTGGATGCTTACCTCATACCATACACCATAATACATTTCAAACGGATTAAAGAGAGTTATAAAACATGCACAGATAAAAGTAAAAGAAAAAAATGTAAGTTATTATTTATTTCATTTGGTGCTGGGAAAGGGCTTTCTGAGCCCTTTATATCAAAGAGGAAAACTTTTTGTAGAGTTGACTACGTAACAAAATAACTTTTGAATTTTAAAATGATCATAAACAAAGTTAAAAGGGAAATGAAAATTGGTTTAAAATTTTACAACATATATAGCAGTCAAATTTTGATAATAAATAAAGAGTTATAAGTCAACAAGAAAAGGGCAACAGTGTAATAGACAATTGTACAAAAAGGAATCATGCAGTTTATAAAAATTATGAGCAGTGTATTGCAATTATGTGCCACTTGTCACCCATCAGTTTAGCAAGAGTTAAAGAATTATAATAACTAATTTTTCAGTGTATCACAATATAAACTTTCATATACTGCTGTTCTATAAATTAATAGAATGTTTCTGCACAAAAATTAGTTAATATATACCAAAAGCCTTATCATGTAGAGATCTCTTGGTAATCCAATAATTTAACTTCTCTGAATGTATTATTATGAGAGCAAAATAGAGACTGTTTCAGAAAACAGAGCTGAGAGAATTAACCAATAAACTGAATAATTTTCATTCATTAGCTTCAGATGGAAGAAAAATGATTCTAGCGATAAGCTCTGAGAAACAAGAAAGAATGATCAGTATAGACATTTTAAAATAAAAAAGATATATAAAATGTCCATACATCTGGAAATTCAAAAGCATGCCATTGAACAATTAATTACACAAAGAAAAAATCATAATAAAAAAGAAGAAAATATATAGAACTAAATAATAATGTTTAAAGCTACATATCAAAATTTATAGAATCCAGTGAAAATAAAATGTAGAAGAAAATCTGTAACCTATATGCTTACTCTGAAAAAGAATGGAAAGGTTCAATATTAATAAGATAAGGATCCCCGTCAGAGACAACTGTCCAGACTCCCACAGACTGCTGTGATCATGTGACCGAACTCTGGTCAAGGGATAAGGGCAGAAGCAATGTGAATAACGCTACTTCCTGTACAAGCATCCATTCTTTCTCTCCTCCTTCAGCTACCAGCTGAATGCAAAGCATCTTTCGTAGGACTCTGCAACCCAGACTACAGCGGAGCCAATTGATGAAAGTGTCTCCAGTTCCTGAGTGACTTTGGGTGGAGCAAGGTCCTCCATGGCAACCTACACTGGACTGAGAAATGAAAAATAAACTTTAACTGCATTAGGTTACTGAGATTTGGAGGTTGTTACAGCAATTAGCCTATTCTGACTAACATAGAAAATAACTTTTTAAAAATGAAAAAAAGCAAAATAAATTTAAAAGAACTTAGAAGAAAACAATAAAGGGCAGCAATTAATGATTTTTAAACACATTACATAGTGGGTAATAAAACTCAATATTGTCTTTTTGAAGTGGCTATTAGTATTAACAAATGTGTCATGATTAATCAAAGAAAAAAGAGATGTCAAATATTATTAAGAATGAAAAAGAGGACCCTTACAGATTCAGAAGAGATAAAAGATACTATTTAAAACAACAGGTTAATGCAATTGAAAAGGTCAATGGCATGTGTAAATTTCTAGAAAAAAATCATTTACCAAAACAGATTCAAGGAAAGATAGAAAACCCAAATAGGCCGGGCGCAGTGGCGCAAGCCTGTAATCCCAGCACTTTGGGAGGCCGAGACGGGCGGATCACGAGGTCAGGAGATCGAGACCATCCTGGCTAACCCGGTGAAACCCCGTCTCTACTAAAAAATATATATATACAAAAAATTAGCCGGGCGAGATGGCGGGCGCCTGTAGTCCCAGCTACTCGGGAGGCTGAGGCGAGAGAATGGCGTAAACCCGGGAGGCGGAGCTTGCAGTGAGCTGAGATCCGGCCACTGCACTCCAGCCTGGGCGACAGAGCGAGACTCCGTTTCAAAAAAAAAAAAAGAAAAGAAAAGAAAACCCAAATAATCCTATATTATCAAATAAATCCCATTGGTAGTTAAGCATTTTCTCACAAAGAAAACACAGCCCAAAAATCTGATAGGTGGAAAGTTCTTCCAAATGTTTGAGGAACATTTACAATCTTTACAAACTTTTCCAGTCTATTCAGTTCCTGTTATGGACTGAATGTTTATGTCCTGCCAACATATACATGTTGAAGCCCTAACCCTCAGTGCGATGGTATTTGGAGTTGAGGCCTTTGGGAGGTAATGAGGGTGGGCCCCTCATGTTGGGATTAATGTCCTTATAAGAAGAGACACTAGAGAGCTTTCTCTCCCTCTCCGTGTGCACACACCAAGGAAAAGCCAGGTGAGTACACAGCAGGAAGCGTGCCATCTGCAAGCCAGGAGGGCCTTCACCAGGAGTGGAATCAGCTGGCACCGTGATCTTGGACTTCCTGGCCAAGAACCAAGATAAATTTCTGTTGTTGAAGCCACCCAATCTATAATAGTTTGTTGTGGCACCCTGAGCTGACTAATATACTCCTCAATTTATTAAATGAAATTAGCCTAGTATTGACACTAGAATCACAAGGAGAGCACAAAGGAGGAAATTTACAGGCTATCTAATTTAGTAACATAGATGCAAAATCTTTAACAAAATTCTTAACAAATGTCAGTGAATTGAATTCAGCAAGAAGGAAACATGTTTAACATTACGACCAAGATAGATTTATACCAGAGTTGCAAAATGGGGTTAATATTGGAAAAATGATTAATACAATTCACCACATTGATAAAGGGAAAAAAACCATACAATCACCTCAGTAGATGTAGATAAAGGATTCAATAAAATTCAACATTCAGTGAGAGGTAGTAGAGTGTTATAAGAGGGACTCTGGAGCCAAACTGCCTGGTTTTGAATGCTGATTATACTATTAAGAAACTTTATAACCTTCAGCAAGCTATTTAATCTCTCTGAGCTTCAGTTTCGTTTCTTGTCTGTACAGATAAAATTAATAATAACTTCTTCATAGTTATTATCTATGAAGTTGTGAGGATTAAATAATTTACATATGTAAAGCATTTAGAACAATCTTTTCTGGTAATACATGTTTGCGTTTACATTTGTGATTTTAAAAGTGTTAGTTAACTAGAAAAGAAGGAAGCATCCATAACCCTGGAAAGAGCATCTAGAAAGACCTGCAGGAAACATCATAATTAATGTTGGAATGCTGAAAACATTCTCTTTAAAATCAGAAGCAAGACAAATTGTTACTGTCATCATTTACAGAAATTATCATTGTACTGGGGCTACTAGTCAGTGCAGTGAACATGTAAGAATTGGAAAGAGAGAACCAAAGCTGGCGTTACTGCAGATGATATAATTGCCAACATAAAACTGCCAAATAATCTACAAATTATGAAAATTAATAAAAGAATTTAACAAAAGTTCTGAATAAAATAATCTACATTAAAAAATTATTTGTATTTCCATGAACAGTTATGGTCAATTAGAAAATGTTACTTTAAACAAATATCGTTTTGGATAGCAACAAACATATGGAACACCCAGAAACAGATCTAAGAAAAGTGTGCAAAACTCCATGAAGAAATTATGAAATTTTATTGAAACAAATTTTAAAAAGGCATAAATAACTGAACATGCTATGTTCCAGGATAGGAAGATAATATTTCAAAGATGTTAATTGAGTCTGTAGATTCAATGCATTTCAATAAAATCCCAACAGGGTTTTCATGCAAATTGACAAAGTGATTATGAAATTGATGTGAATGAGCCAAGAATCAAAAACAGGGAAGACATTGCTGAAGAAGAAAAAGGAAGGGAGAAAATGTGCCCTATTAGATATCGAGACTTATTATCTCTATAGTAATTAAAACAGTATGATATTGGTGTATCAATAGACACATAGAATAGTAGAAAACAATAAACCCATGCCTATTTGGAAACTTAATTTATGACACAGTGATTATTACAGGTCAACAGTTTAAGGATAAACTGTTTAATACATTGTTCTGGGACAATTGGTTATCCAAGTGAAATTGAATCGCTACCTTATACCATACACAAAAATGAATTCCCGATGCATTAAACATTTATAGGCAGGTGGCAAAACTATAAATCTTAGAAGATGCTATAGGAAAATATCTCTGTTCTTCTCAGGTAGAGAAGGATTTCTGAACAAGATTCCAAAAGCAAAGCCATAAAGGAGATTATAAATTTGACTATATTGAAATTAGACATGTATTTTCATCAAAAGACAATAAAGAATGTCAAAGAATATGCCACAGGGCAGGAGAAATATTTGCCACAGAAATATCTGTCAAATTATTGTACATAATTAATATTCATAAGAAATCCTTCAAATCATTGAGAAAAAAAAATCTCAAGAGAAAAACTGGCAAAAAATAAAGACATTTCAAACAAGAGATAATACAAATATTGGCCAATAAACTTGTGAAAAGATACTTAGCATCATTTGTAACTCTAGAAGTGCATATTTAAGCCACAATTGTGTAATAGTTCATCTCTATTCCATTGGCAAAACTTAATAGTCTGTTACAAGTTTTGGTAAAACTGAAAAAATGAGAACTCTCACCCACTGATAGGAGTGCTGATAGGAGTGTAAACTGGAGAAAGTCTGCCATTACCTGATCAGGTTGACCATGGGAGTTATGTCTTTTTTTTTCTTTTTTTTTAAATGGAGTCTAGCTCTGTCACCCAGGCTGGAGTGCAGTGGCTCAATCTCTGCCCACTGCAAACTCCACCTACCGGGTTCAAGTGATTCTCCTGCCTTAGCCTCCCGAGTAGCTGGGATTACAGGCGCCCACCACCATGCCCAGCTGATTTCTGTATTTTTAGTAGAGATGGAGTTTCACTGTGTTGGCCAGGCTGTTCTCGAACTCCTGACCTCATGATTCACCCGCCTTGGCCTCCCAAAGTGCTGGAATTACAAGCGTGAGCCACTGTGCCCGGCCAGGAATTATGTCTTTTGACCCAGCAACTCCAATTATATGTCTATATAAGCTAGATGATAAACTTTTGCATATGTGTCTTGTGTAAAAGAATGTTCATAACAGCACTGTGGATAGTCAATAGCCACAAGCTAGACATAACCCAATATCCTCCATGGTAGGATAGATAAAAACATAAAATATAATAAAGTTCTGAAAAAGAATGAGCAACTGTTTTATTCATCAATGTGAATGTATCACAAAAACAACTTGATTGAGAGAAACAAATAACATAAACTACAAACAGTCCAAGCCCATTATATAAAGGTCAAAACTAAGTAAAACTAAACATAGTAAAACCATGCATGCAGGATGGATGCATGCGTAGGCGGTACAGCTATAAAGAAAAGCAAATGAGTAATTAAGGTAGGTGTCAGGATAGTGGTTGCTCCTGAGGGGGAAAGATAGGCAAGGAACTAAGGGGAGGCCTTTAGGGAACTGGCAATGGTCTATTTCTTAATTTCTTAATATGGGTAATGTAACATGGAGTTTATTATCATTCTTTAAGCCAAAAAAATACTTGTTAATAAATTCTCATATGGATGATATATTTAACAATAAAATAAGTAAAAGTAATAAACGATTGCACAAAACATTTCTCTCCCTCCCTCCTTTCTCTCTTCACCTTTCCTGACTCCCCTTAACTGAATTAGATATATAATATATGATAGTTGAAAGAGTGCTGTTGAGTGTATTAATTTAGATTCCAAATCTAAATTTACTCGATTTGATTGCAGATGTATTCGAGTCATGTGTTTTCTGTTCCTAATTTTAGACTCTGCACAGGATAAAAGTTGTTACACCTGCACTGACATATAAAAGATAATACTGCATTACTGGGAACCGTCTGCGGTGGTGAACAATGATGACCCTACATCATCCGATGCGCAACGCCTCACTCCCAGCCACTGTGTTCACCTGACGCTCGCCCTCCTGGCTCCGCCCACTCCATCTCTACCCGGAGGGCGCAAGCCCAGCCTTCCCTCTCTTTCCTTTCATTGGCCAGTGGAGCCTGGCAGCAGCTAACCAGAAGCCGGTTGTTCTGACGACCCTCGCGCCTCCTTCTGGGGCTTCGCAGCTTGGGCTCACCAAGGCCGGGTGTGGGGTGCCAGGCCTGTGCCTTAGGTTCCTGGAGCTTGGTGTTGTGGGGAGCACTGAGTGGGGAGGATGTAGTTTCTGGCTCCAGACTAGAGTATCCCTCTGCCCCTGTGCAAACAAGAAAGAGGATCACCGTCATCTCTGTCCTCTCTCTCCCCCACCCTCCAAATCCTAAAGACTCAAAGAACGGATCCTCCTTGTGGGGAAGTCACTATTTTCTTTGGACAAGGAACCGCTCCGGGCCTCAATGTTCTCCTCTTGTAAGATTGAGCCATCCCTCCCTTACCTGCCACTTGCCACGGTTGGGTCGATGAAGTAACTTGGTGGATGTGGAGTGAATGAGAAACCTGGTGTCAAACCACCCACAGCTAGGTAAACTTCTGGGGATTTCAAAGAATTGACATCTTTCATTACGCTTGGGTACTGTATCCAGTCGCATTGTGTTAGGCAAGCTGTTCCTGGCGCGCCTGTACCTCTCTGAGCCCAGCTAGTGGTCTTGGTCACCTTTGTTCCAGCCTCAATGGTCTCCTTATTGTCCCTCTCCCTGGAACCTTCTTCCTCCAGATACCTGCAGGGCTCACTCCCACGCCTCCTTCAGGCCTGTGTCACAAAGCACCTTCTCCATAAGGCCTTTTCTAACCACCTTATCTAAGATGGCAACCTCCCTCCCTGTCATCAATTTCCGTCCATTTTCCTTGCTTTATCTTTCTCCAAAGCACAATATCACTGTATGACACACTGATTTTATTGGTTTGCCTTGTATCTGTACCACTCCTATGAGAATGTAAGATTCCTTACCTGCCACTTGCTTTTTTACAGACTTGGTTTTCTTCTTTTAGGTTCACTGCTCTATTTCCAGGCCTAAAATAGTACCTGGCACAAAACCGATACTCAAAGACTTGATAAATAATGAATAAGGTAGTGTTTTAGTCTGTTTTCTGTTGCTTATAAACGAATGCCTGACACTGGGTAATTTATAAGAAAGAAAACTTATTTCCTACAATTATAGAGGCTGAGAAGCCCATGGTCGAGGGGCTGCATCTGGTGAGGGCCTTATTGCTGGTGGGTGCTCGGTAGAGTCCTGGGCCCAGGGCATCCCATGGCAAGGGGACTGAGCATGCTAGCTCAGGTCTCTCCTCCTCTTCTTATAAAGCCACCAGCCCTGCTCCTGTGATAACGCATTCACCCACCAACCTATGAATGGGCTAACCCGTGCATGAGGGCAGAGTCCTCATGACCCGGCCACGTCTCACAGGCCTCACTTCTCCATACTGCCACCTTGGGGATTAAGTTTCAATATAAGTCTTGGAAGGGATGAACATTCAAACCATCGTGGGCTGTAATTCAATTATGGGCTTTGGAGTTCGACTAATGTCTCAACTCAATAAACTGACCAGATATGTGATGTTGAGCAAGTGCCTTGAGCTCTCTGAACCTCACCTTCCTTATCAGCAAAATGAGGACAAAACAGCACTCCTTTCAGAATTGTGAGAAATAAAGGTATGTAAAATGCCTCCCATCGGGGCAGGCAGGAGAATGTGAGGTGAGCCTGTTGTGACTATAAATGATTAGGAATGCAGCAATGGTGCAGGATGCTTCTCAAGTGGGAGAGTGACCCCTGCTTTGTTGGGCTACGGGGCCCTGGCCTGAGAGTCCTGGAGCAGGAACCGGATGAGCTTTGGATGGTACAGGCCCAGCTGGGGCTGAAGCTCTGAGAAACAGGGGTACCCAAGCAGGCACTGGTCAAAGCCCCTGAGAGAGATTTGCCTAGGCACTGTGGGGCAGGGTGGAGGTGCAGGGCCAGCTGGCCATGCTGCAGGGGAGACAACAGGCTTGCCTGGAGCAGGGACCTGAGGATGCTCAGCCGAGGACTGGACTGGGTCTAGGCATCAGGCTCCTGTCTTGTGTGCCTTGTTTAGACCCTGGCCACCAGCCTCCGGGAGACCCAGGAGATGCTCCAAGCCCTGGAGAGAGGAGTATAGGAGGCACAGGAGCCAGCTGGGGCAGAGGCTGGGGGATGTAGCCCAGAGCACCTTGGAGGTGGAGAGGGTGTGGACCAGGTGAGCCGCTCTCCCAAGCTCTGCAGCTACAGCTGGACAGGAACCAGCGGGAGCTGAGGGAGGTGAGAGTATGGCAGAGCTGACAAGTGGAGGCTCTGGGGTGCAGCAGCTAGAGAACATCTGGTGAGAACAGGGGTGGTCAGTCGGACTGCATGGGGAGTCAGAAGGGTAGCCCTGCTCTGCGGGGAGGCCTTGGGCACCTCACTTAGCCACCCTGAGCCCTGGGCTTTCCTTAAATGAGATGAGTTGCTGTCCTGCCTGCTGCGCAAGGTTGTGAGGATGAACTTGTTTCGAGCACTCCTAATACCGGGTGATGTGTAACTGGCTCCCGCTGGATCTCCTTTGTTGTCCTGCTGATACTGGTGAATACCAGCAGGCCCCTGGGTTTTGTAGGGAGGAGTATTGATGTAGTAGAGGAGACCCCACTGTCTCACCTCTTCCCTTGTGGATGTTTTCTGAGCCCCAAAGCCTCAGGGTTTCCCAAGTATTATTCTCATTAATGTATCCATTCCCTCATTCAGTAGTGATGGAGTGCTTACTATGTGCCACGTATCATCTGGGTGCTAAGAGAACACAATATGGCCTAGAGTAGCCCCCAGTTTAGGGGACACTGGCCAGCGGCCAGGCAGTTGCATTATTAGCAGGTCAGTCCTAGCTTAGATAAGCACAGGGTGCCATGGGGGTGCTTCAGTGGGATACCCAACTCAGCCTAGAGGAATCAAGGAAGGATTCATGGAGGAAGTGGCACCTGAGCAGCATCCCCAAGGACAAATCAGAAATTAGAGCGTCATAAAAGCAAGGAGGAAGTTCAAGATAGAGGAGCCATTGAGAAGTGGGTGTTCTGGGAGAGAAGGAGGTAAAGTTCATGGTTCTTTGTGATTGGCTGTCAGCTGAGAAGAGCCACTCCCTGAGAGATGGGAAAGGTAGAGATGAGGTCATTTTAAACACGGCATGTTGACTGGTGGGAAGTTGAGTCGGGGATTGGGGTTGGAGATGTGCATTTGGGAGACATCACCATCCCTTTAGTTAGGAGCACGTGGGAGGGGTTGAGGTCGCCCCAGGATAGGGTGCCAACTGAGAATGGGGTGAGCTGACAGTGGACTCCAAGGTGGACAGAGGGTTCAGAAGCAGCCAGGGACCAAGCAGCAAGGCTGGTGGGAAGGACACCATAGAGTGCCAAGGTGGGAGGATCTGCAGAACTGAGTGAGACGTTCTGGGCAGAGAAGGAGGCGTGAAAGCCAAAGCGTGGGGGAGATGGTACTGCCTCCTCGGGGCACTGGAGACTCTGCCCACAAGGGCAGACCTTGGGAGGAAGTGGCTGCTGGTGGGCCCAGCTCACAGAGCCCCATGCCCTCCAGCTCCCAGGCCCCTGCTACAGAAGCTGTAGGCCAATAAGCTGGCCCGGGAGCAGCAGACACAGCTTGCCCTGCAGGGCCACTGGATGCAGAGTGCAGAGCTGGGCAGCAGGGCCATCATCCTGGAGACCTCTCCAACCACCCTGTGTGGTGCCTGACACAGGTTGGGGGTGCTGCTAGGATGTAGAGACAGGGAAGGGATGGTGAGGAAGCCAGGCAGGGAGAGAAGTCTGAAGGGGCTGCAGGGAGGGAACAGCAGCAAGCAGCCAATTTCTCATGGCCACTTCATCACCCACACCGCATTGTCCTCATCTGTCGAATGAGGTAATAATACCTGTATCTTGGAGTTGTTGGGATTAAATGAGGAAATATGTGTGGGAAGTGCTTAGTATCTAGTAGGCATTCAATTGCCGTCAGGCTACTAACAGGCTACTAGTATCAGGCTATTTATAATAGCAGTAATAACAGGCTTCAATGCCAGGTTGCTAGGAATTTAAATTCCCAAGGGAGCAAGACATTGGTCTTGGAGAACAGAACCCAAGGGGGAGGAGGGCTTTGCTCCTGTCTCTTGCCTGGAGGAATCCAGTCCTTCAGTCCTACCCTACCTGCTAATCGACAACACTGTGTCTCAAAGGACCCAACTATGCTGGGAGGTGGGTCAGGGACTCTCCTGCCTCCATGGGGACCTTTCCTGTAGCACCCAGGACCACAGACAGTGCAAGAACCCTGGGCCAGGACACCTGACCTCCAACCTCAGCTTTGAGAGGCTGGCAAGTCCCCACTTCATCTGTGCCTCTGTTCACTTCTCTGTGCATGAGAAGGCTGGCCTAGGTGACCCCCAGGCTTCCTTCCTGCTTGTTCTGTGCTGCTGATACTCTCTGGCCACAATGGGGCTGGGCCTCCTCCCTCCTCCTGGCATTCTACATGTGTCCACTCCCCAGGTTTGCGCTCTGCTGCCCAGGAGAGGAGAGCACGGCCTGGGCTGGGGGTGGCAATGTGTCAGGCACCTTCCCAGGATGCCTGTGATGTGGATAACAGCGGGCTGAAGCCAGGGCTGGAGGAGGACCCCAAGCAGCAGCCTCTCCCCTCCTCTATGGGAGGCAGAAGAGGCAGAGCTCCTGTCTTTAGGTGGACGGGGGTGCAGGGGGTACAAAATGGGTGAAAATAAGTGTGGGGCCAGATGCCATGAGCAGGTGGTGATGGACAGTTGTAGCAGGCTGCACACTGAAGTGCTTAAGCATCTGGAGCATCTGCTGCATGCCATGTGCAGCACCGGACCCAGGGTGCGGCAACATGCTCCCCGTGAGGCTTCCCAGAGGACTGACTGTACCAGTCAAAGTAGTGCATATTCCATAGAAAGTGCTGGGTGCCGTTGGGCCATATAACACAGGGACCCGAGCAGGCCTGGACTGAGGCCTGGCGGGGCAGAGGCTTCCAGGCTAAGTGGTGAGGGGAGAGCATTCCAGGGCAGAAACGCCTCTGCAGTGGGAGGCCCGGGAGAACACCTCTGACAGCCAGAAGGAAGCTCGAGGGGACTGGAGTCCACGGTGCATGGGGAGTGAGAGGAGGGTTTTGAAGGTTACCTTCCAAGGGGGAAGCCAGGGGCCTTCAGGAATTGTCAGAGGTGCTTCCTGGAAGGAGGAGAGGTGGGGCACAAAGAGGGTGTCATGGAGCCTTGACCTGCAGTCTGTGAGGGCCCATTTCAGACACCACAGTCAGAACTCAGAGTTTCATTTAATACCTTCCTGTGGGAGTTGCAGCCACCCAGCCAAGCCCAGCCCTGCAGGCAGCAGCCTGGACCTGTGAACCCAGGGCCCAGCTACAGCTCAGGAATGCATGGGATTGCCTGGTGTGACTCCCTCAGGGTAGAGAAGGCCCCCACAGAGAAAGGGCCTTGCCCTGAGTCCCACAGTGAGTTAGTGCCAGATCTGGGTTTAAAACCAAACTCCTAGTTTACGTTCTCCCCACTCTCCCCATCCAAGGCTGGCGCTTGTCCTGGGATTGAGGCTGTGGACTCCACTGGCCTCTGCTGTGGGAAGCTCTGGGCTTCCTGGATGTGTGGTTCAGTGCAGTGTCATGTTTACTAGTTGCATAGCCTTGGGCAAGTGACTTAACATCTGAAGGCCAGCTCCTCGTCTGTAACATGGAGATAATAGTAGGCCCTCCCCTAGAGTGCTGTGAGGGTTCAAGGTCACTCCGCATCATGGGGCTGCTGTTATTTCCAGATCTCTTCTCACACCCCAGGTGGAGGTCAGCATGGCGTGGCTCTCCGGCACACCCAATAAGCAGCTGTGAACACTGCGGCTGAATCAGTGGGGCCAGCAACATAAGGGCCAAAAGTCCCAAGGAGAGCAAAGCTGGGGTTGAGTGGTTGGACAGAAATGGAGGGAGCAGGAGAGGCCTGGACCCCTTCCTTCCCAAGTCCCTGGAGTCAGCCTGCCATCCCAGATATGACCACCAGGTGGCACCACAGGCTTTGCGGAGGGGCTGGAGCCTGGGCGAGGACAGTGGGCCGTTTGAGACCTCTGGGGACAACCTGGGGTAGGGAACAGGTGAGTGGGGTGGAAAGTGGGCTGGGGCTGGAGTGGTGGGCGCCGGCAGGCCAGGTCTCTCTGGGGAAGACAGCATGCTGTCCCCAGGAGGCCTGCACCTGGCCCCAAGTGAGGGGTGCCTCCTTCGCCTCCTCACTGTCCTGCATGGTCCTCAGCCTGGGGTCTTCTGGAGGTCAGGACTCAGGCTCTGGGTATCACAGAGGGTCTGCATAGTCGGTGGGGTGGGCCCTGGGAAGCCCCGGGGTGTGTGTGAGGGAGGGGCTAACTGGCCCTCGGTGCCCCAGCCTGGCGCCACCGCTCTCTCCCGTGCCCCTGGCCCGCTTGGCCTCCTTACCCCACTCGCCCTACCCACCGCCGCGCAGCCACCCCTCTTTCCACTTCCTTCCCTCACGTATGCTGGCAGGATTCTAGACTCCCTCCTCCTCGGCCCCTGCGGGACCCTGGGGACAGAGCGAGTGGAACAGAGGCCGGGCCCACACATCAGGCCTCACCTCTTCTTCCCAGGATGCACAGCTGGGAGTCTCCCTGAGAGTCAAGGAGAGCATGGCAGTTCCCTCAGGACATGGCTCAGATGACCGGGACAGGACTGCAGAGTGTCCAATCAAGGGACAGGGGCTGGAACAGAGGACACTGAGGCCAGGAGCTGGCACTGGGCTCGCTAGCAAGACGCTCCCTGGAAGATGGCGTCGGACCCTTTCCCTCCACCCTGCAGCCCTCGACAGGGGAGCCTCTGGCGGTGGCCAGGAGAGAGGCGAGCGGCCTCAGGGGCGCGGCCTTGGCTGCTGACAGCGCTGTCGCACTACTAGGACATGTGTACTGGGTGAGGCGCCTGGAATGTGGGGCAGAGGCTCACTGAGAGGCCCCGAGGGAAGGGACAGGCACTCTCCTAAGCAGTTGGCAGCCGCTCACGCTGCAGAAGCCGCCAGGCTGGAAGAGACCGGCATCCAACTGCTGGGGAGGGCTCCTCCGAACCCTGAGAGATGGAGTGAGATGGAGTGATCAAGGAGTGATGGAGTGAAATGGAATGATGGAGTGAGATGGAGTGATGGAGTGAGATGGAGTGATGGTGTGATGGAGTGAGATGGAGTGATGGTGTGATGGAGTGAGATGGAATGATGGAGTGATAGAGTGAGATGGAGTGATGGTGTGATGGAGTGAGATGGAATGATGGAGTGATAGAGTGAGATGGAGTGGAGTGATGGGGTGAAATGGAGTGATGGAGTGAGATGGAGTGATGAAGTGATGGAGTGGAGTGATGGAGTAAGATGGAGTGATGGAGTGAGATGGAGTGATGGAGTGATGGAGTGAGATGAAGTGATGGGGTGAAATGGAGTGATGGAGTGAGATGGAGTGATGGAGTGAGATGGAGTGATGGAGTGAGATGGAGTGATGGAGTGAGATGGAGTGATGGAGTGAGATGGAGTGATGGAGTGAGATGGAGTGATGGAGTGAGATGGAGTGATGGAGTGAGATGGAGTGATGGAGTGAGATGGAGTGATGGAGTGAGATGGAGTGATGGAGTGAGATGGAGTGATGGAGTGAGATGGAGTGATGGAGTGAGATGGAGTGATGGAGTGAGATGGAGTGATGGAGTGAGATGGAGTGATGGAGTGAGATGGAGTGATGGAGTGAGATGGAGTGATGGAGTGAGATGGAGTGATGGAGTGAGATGGAGTGATGGAGTGAGATGGAGTGATGGAGTGAGATGGAGTGATGGAGTGAGATGGAGTGATGGAGTGAGATGGAGTGATGGAGTGAGATGGAGTGATGGAGTGAGATGGAGTGATGGAGTGAGATGGAGTGATGGAGTGAGATGGAGTGATGGAGTGAGATGGAGTGATGGAGTGAGATGGAGTGATGGAGTGAGATGGAGTGATGGAGTGAGATGGAGTGATGGAGTGAGATGGAGTGATGGAGTGAGATGGAGTGATGGAGTGAGATGGAGTGATGGAGTGAGATGGAGTGATGGAGTGAGATGGAGTGATGGAGTGAGATGGAGTGATGGAGTGAGATGGAGTGATGGAGTAAGATGGAGTGATGGAGTGAGATGGAGTGATGGAGTGAGATGGAGTGATGGAGTGATGGAGTGATGGAGTGAGATGGAGTGATGGAGTGAGATGGAGTGATGGAGTGAGATGGAGTGATGCAGTGATGGAGTGATGGAGTGAGATGGAGTGATGGAGTGAGATGGAGTGATGGAGTGCTGCAGTGATGGAGTGATGGAGTGAGATGCAGTGATGGAGTGAGATGGAATGATGGAGTGCTGCAGTGAGATGGAGTGATGGAGTGAGATGGAGTGATGGAGTGAGATGGAGTGATGGAGTGCTGCAGTGAGATGGAGTGATGGAGTGAGATGGAGTGACGGAGTGAGATGCAGTGATGGAGTGAGATGGAGTGATGCAGTGATGGAGTGATGGAGTGAGATGGAGTGATAGAGCGCTGCAGTGAGATGGAGTGATGGAGTGCTTGTCTCACCCACTCAGGCTGCTGCCTGCTGTCTCCAATCTCCACTTTTGGGGAGTAGGGTGCCCAGCAAAGCCCCGACCCCTACAGCAAAGCCAAGTCTTACCAGCCTGCACTCCCACCCCCAATGGTTCTCTGTGGAGCTGCGGTCCCTGTGTGGACATCCGCCCTCACCCAGGAAGCTCAGCCCTGACCCTCTGTTCCCGTCCTCTTCTCAATCCATGAGTGTTTCACAGCCCCAGGGACCTGTTCCCTAGTCTTAAGGTCTCCAGGGCACCCTCACAGCTCATGGCTGGGCTGTGGAGGAGACAGATCCTAAGGCAGAAGCCTATCCTCCTTGGCTACTTCCCTGTTCTGAGGGCCACTTGTATATTAGCTGAGGAGCAGTTCTACCATCCACAGTGCAGTGGACTTTGGGCGCCTCCACCTGGGGCTGAGTACCCACCACCGCTCTGCTGTCCCATTCGTCTCTGATGTTGTCTTCAGCCGGTGCAGTTTACTCGTAGCCCAAAAGCTGGAAAAATGTGTGTGTTGGCCTGGGAGCAGTGGGCACTGGGCAAGGTGTGGGGGCAGAGCTGGAGGGATGCAGGGCTGCAGTGGGGGGCAGTGGCGGTGGCAGGGCACTGCACAGCACAAAGATGGCCCTAGAGGCTCCAGGCCAACCCTCTCCTCTTTCTAGACTTGCCACTCCCTGACACTGGGAAGAGGAAAGGCCCCCAGTTCTGCTGAGCTTACAGTTTTCAAACTCCTTCCTGACAATTGGAGGAGGGATTTTTTTGGTTTTTTTAAATGATTTTTTTAAAAAATCAGTGAGTTGGTCTGTGTTGGCTCAACCTGGCAATATCACAGGCACTGCCGAATCCTGAGCAGCCGCAGGAGCTGGGTACTGCCTTGGGCCACTCTGCTCCTTCTCTGGTGGCTTTCCTCATAGAGGTCGACAGCCTGAGCCTCCCTCCTGGAGCTGGGGGAGGCTGGGCTTGGGAACGTTACCAGGACAGCTCAGCAGGGGAAGATGGCAGGGGCCAGTCATGCCTCGTCGTGGCAGTTACAAGGTTAGGGAGGACAGAAGGCGAGTTTGGCCAGGGAGGCCTGGGTGGGGGAGCTCTCACCTGTTATAGGTAAGAGGGGTGTGGCCTGGTTGTTTGGGGGCTGCGGTGGCGGATCCGCCCCTCCCCCAGGCCTGGCCTCGCCCAGACAGCCGCCCTCTTCCGGGAACCTCCTGCTCCGGAGCCAGGAAGGGCTGCCCCTTCCCCAGCAGAAGGCCAGGCACGGGCTCCACCAGGGTGTGGACCCCCAGGGAAAATGTGCCAGATGCGTGGAATGCTTAATGGGGGACTTATTGCCCGACTGAAAGACTGGTGGAGTGGGGGCTGCTGTTTCCCTGGAGCAGCACCTGCCCCCCACCCCCACCTCCCGCGTCAGGGGAGCTGTTGGCGCTTGCACCCGGCTTCCCAAGCGATGAGACACGGCTCCCAGTCAGCCACCCCAAGCCGCTGGCGGCTCACACCCTGTCATCTGGGGCAGCTCCGCAGAGTGCTCCCAGAGCCCCTCTCTGCAAAAGGCCTGTGCCTGCCCCAATTTTCGTCTGCAAGAGGGAGGTCCACTGGTGGACTGGAGGGAAATGAAGCTGCAGGCTGACAGATCCTCCTCCTCCAAGTCAGGGGCAAATTCTCCCAGCCTCTTCCCCAAACCCTGAGGGTGTGTGGCTGAGGACGGGAAAGGGACCAAGAGCTAACTGGCCTGCCCCCAGCCTGGGGGCAGGTCTTGGTGTGTACTCCACACTGAAGAGAGGCCTGTGCGGAGGGAGGGTTCTGGTAAAAATGTGCACACGCAAATGGGCGCGTCTGACCTGGGCTTCCTGACACAGAACCCATCCGGGCACTCCAGGGGCCCCCTGCTGGGGCGGGCAACCACACCCATCTCTCCGCCGTGTGATGGAGTCCTTTCTTCTCTGGCTTTTGTGCAGGAGGCACATACCTACATGGTAGTCCCCACTCAAATTTTCCTCCTTCCTAGTGTCTCCCTCAGGTGATTTTTTAAGTCACTGATGTACATTTTACATACAATAAAATGCTCAGACTGTAAGTGTATGTCTTGATGAATTTTGATGAATGTGTAAAAATCAAAATACAGCACACTCCCATACCCTGAAAGTCCTTCTCTGTAAATAATGACTTGTGTTGTGATCACCTTTGCATCTCGCCAGCACCTGGCACCGGGCACCAGTCTGTGCATGGAGACTCTTTTCTTTTTTTTTTTTGAGACGGAGTCTTGCTCTGCCGCCCAGGCTGGAGTGCAGTGGCCGGATCTCAGCTCACTGCAAGCTCCGCCTCCCGGGTTCACGCCATTCTCCTGCCTCAGCCTCCCGAGTAGCTGGGACTACAGGCGCCTGCCAGGTCGCCCGGCTAGTTTTTTGTATTTTTAGTAGAGACGAGGTTTCACCATGTTAGCCAGGATGGTCTCAATCTCCTGACCTCGTGATCCGCCCGTCTCGGCCTCCCAAAGTGCTGGGATTACAGGCTTGAGCCACCGCGCCCGGCCGGAGACTCTTTTCTTGATTGGAGGCCAAGAGCCCAAAGAGCAGCTCACACTCTCTTCCTATGAGAGGGGATCTCTGGGTACCCAGGCTTGTGTCCAGAGACTTCCGTGAGTGTAGGACAACCCCACTGCACTAGGAGAGTCCAGGCTGAATCCACTCCCCGTGATCTTGGCGCTGCCTGCCTCTGAGCTCTATACATACTCACCCTTGACCAAGATGCTTCCCTGTGCCCACAGAATCCGGGAAGGTAAGGAGCTGGGAGCTGAGTGCCCTGCCTGAGCCAGGGGTGTTGATAGCTGAGTCTGAACTCTGCCCAGGGAAGGTGTGGGGCAGTAGTTAGCAGCCCCTTTCCCCCAGTGGTGGAGTGAATCCGCTCATAGCCACAGAGCTCCAGCTCCATTGCTAGGCTCTGCACCTCCTTCTCTCTATGATCTTGGGCAAGGCTTCCATTTCCCCAATCTATAAAATGATGAAGTTAAAAAGAAGTGACCTCAAACTCTCAAGGCATCAGAAATTTCAAACAACACTGTTTGGAACCTGAATACATAAAGCAGACAAAAGTGAAGCCACTCCGAATTAGGCAAGAAGGGTCCAGAACCCCACCCACCAGGAGCAACCTTCTCTCTCTTCCCCCAGTAGCTCCAGTGAGATCCTTGGGTTCCACGACGCATACTCTGAAGTTCCTGGTAGTGGAGCCCTGCCTCGGAGAGAGACACATGGATCCTAGGCTCTGCCAGGCACCCCAAAAGACCTGTCCCTGTGAGCAAGGAGGTGATGGCGGTTAGGCTCTCCCCAGCATGGAGCGTTCACCATGTGCCATGAGTCTTTATGACCTAAGTTCATTCTCACAACCATCCCAAAAGCAGGGGTTACTACCCCATTTTACAGATGAGGATGTACAGAGAGAGGAGAGAGGAACGCACCTGGGATTATGCAACTGGCTAGTAGCAGAAACCCTGGGCCCTCTAGGAATGTCAGGTTGCGGTGAGGAGACCAGGAGAGTGGGTGAACCCTGGTCTGGATGGGCGTCTGTGTTGAGTTGGGAGGTTTACATCACCCAACAGTCACTCAGCAAGCATGCCAGGCATGAGGTGAGGAGTCTGTGTCAT
This sequence comes from Rhinopithecus bieti, assembly GCF_001698545.2. Classification (NCBI taxonomy): domain Eukaryota; kingdom Metazoa; phylum Chordata; class Mammalia; order Primates; family Cercopithecidae; genus Rhinopithecus; species Rhinopithecus bieti. The sequence continues at coordinate 3,644,636 of NW_016812542.1, forward strand.
GGCAGGAAGGGGTAGTCTTTGTCCAGCAGCTGTTGTCACCAGGAAGCCTGACTGTTGTGCTTTGCCACCCTCAGGACAGCAGGAGGGAGCTTATCTTCTTTCAGGAACTCTGTGACCAGGCAGGCCAGCTTTCCTGGCGGGGCCTGAGAGTGGCCGGGAGAGGGGGTGGTGGAGGGGGAGTGGGGATGATGGGCTGTAGTGAAAATGAGGGCATCAGTGGACTGAGGACACCCGGAGTGGCAGGTGGGGAGCAGAGGACTGGGCCCTGAGCAGTTGGGAGCTGTTCTTTGGGTAAGGAGGAGCTCTCCAGGCCTCCCTGAAGGTCTCCAGGTCTCAGGCTCTTTCTAGATCTGTGTGGCGCCTCACGAGCACCAAGGAAGCCTGCCCCACTTTGAAATGGAAGCTCCGTGAGGGCAGGGGCCCGCCTGGTCCACTTGCCACTCCTCCCAAGGCCTGTTGCTGGGCTGCCATCATAAACATGTGTTGAATGAAGTTGTGGGGAGACTTGAAGCTAGATCCCCTGTCCCCAACTCCCCCAGGGCCAGGGACCCAGAGGGACGTTTTCTATTCTGTTCTCTGTCCCTCTTCCCTCCCTTCCCCTCACCTGCCCTTCCCTTTCCTTCTTTTTTCCCAGGTAGGGAACCTGCTGAGAGCAGAGTTGGGAATGAAACCCAATTGGGTAGGGGAGTCACACAGCAAGGGGGGCCTCCTGCAAAGGGCCTGGTAGGGGAAGTGGGAGGAGCTCGTGGCTGCTGGCTGGCTGGACGAATATTTCACCATGCTTCCTTTGTCCACGGCATTCTCCTCGTCATCATACCCTTGGTCTCTGTCTTGAAAATCTTTGCTGTCTAGTATCACATGTGCCTGCAGAGCACAGGTTTCAAACACTTCATAAGAGAAGGATGCAAAATAACTCAATTTTTATATTAATTACATGTTGAAATGATAATATGTTGGGGTAAATAAAACATTAAAATTCACTACTGCTTTTTACTTTTCAAAATGCAGTACTAGAAAATTTTAAATTGCACAGGTGGCTCATGTCATGTTTCTGTTGGAGAGCTGTGGTTGACAGGTGTCTCTTTCCATTCTCCTTCAGCCCTGGAATCTGAAGGCTCTGTCCAGCATGCAGCCCAGCCCTGCCCTCCTGACTGGCAGAAATCTGACCCAAGGCCAGGACCTATGAACAGGGTCAGGTGATCAGAGGCCAACTAGACCCACAGCCCAGTAGCTGGTGGGGAAACTGATCCCAGAGAGGAAGCCTGACTGTCCAAGGCCGCCAGCCAGCACCCAGTTCTAACAGGCCAGGAGCCACCAACCGCACCCAGCTCTAACAGAGGTCAGGAGCCACCAGCCAGCACCCAGCTCTAACAGAGGTCAGGAGCCACCAGCCAGCACCCAGCTCTAACAGAGGTCAGGAGCCACCAGCCAGCACCCAGCTCTAACAGAGGTCAGGAGTGTGAAGGAAATCCACGACCATGAGAGTAAGGAATGGGTTCAGCAGAAAGGAGTCGCCCTCGTTGGGCATCTCCCATTTCTCAGCTACCTTATCTGTGCTGTCCCATTTAAGCTCCATGACAGATAGATGGGGTAGATAATAGCTCCATTTTATGTCTGAGGAAACTGGGGCCTGAGAGATTAACAAATTCAGCCTGGGTCACACACCTAGCAAGTGGCAGAGCCATGATTCAAATAAAATTTATTGGACTTACGAGCTCATACTCTTTGCCTCTAGCTTATCCCGTGAGATGGTTTCAGTCTCGGGGGTGGAAGTGGGGCTTGGGAAAATTCCATCCATGGAGAGGGAAGGAATGAGCTTCAAAGGTCAAAGCAAGGATGGGGGCAGGACTGATGTTCTCTGAAAACATTCTGGGCCCTTCTATGCATCTGCATTAGAATCATTCCCTGCCATTTACGGTAGGAAGGGGCTGAGGGGCTTCACTGAGGTTGCCCAGTGGGTAGGTCATGGGTGTGGACTTCAAGGCCAAGTCTGCTGTACCATGACAGTTCTGCCATCCAGGCAAAGACCAGTTTCAAGTGGAATATTGAAGCTCAGATACAGCAAGGCAGCTGGCTCAGAACAGAACCCTTGGGTCATGAGTCCCAAGGCTCTGAACTCTGGGGAAGATGAGGAAGACCGAGACCATTTTATTGTCACTTGCTATATAATTAATGACTTAATGACCTTTTAGGAGGCAAAAGGAGCAGGAGAGTCATTTATGATCTCTGAGAGTGTGACCCCATTTGAGATCTGAGTCTCTGTGCCCTGCAGGTTCAGTTGGGTACAGTCATCACCATGACCTTTGCCTGCTGCTTCGACTTCAGTCTTCCTTTACATCCCCTCTCTTGGGCATGGCATCCCCATAGAGGACCTGCAGCCTTAGCCAGCTGCTGCTCGCCACTGCTGGGAGCTGGTCTCCAGTGCCCAGGATCCTGTCTGTTGTGGCATGGGGGATGGACACCCATCACTGCTCCCTCCCCTGTCTGATCTCATTGCCATCTAGTTCTGAAGACAAGCCTTATTGTTTTCAAACACACAGCTACAAGGTCCCACCTCAGAGCCTTTGTACAGAACCTCCCTCACTCAAACTGGGATATTCTCCTCCCCAGAGTTCTGCTCAACTGCCCTGGGAGGCCAGGTCTGAGCACTGCCCGTCAGAGTTCCCACTGCACTTTCAGTTCCCAGAAGTGCCTGTGCTTTGTGTTTCTGTCTAGCATGTTCTTCCTTACTGTCGCTCTCTGGCCTCAGTTTCCTTATCCTTGAAATGGAGTACATATTTCCTACTCTACAGATGTAGGAAGATTAAGTAAGATAATTCACGAAATGCCTGGCAAAGCAGACGCTCTCCAGCACTCAGCTCCAACTCCATCTCCTCCAAGCAGCTGTCTTCTATATCTGGCCATCCCTGTCGGAGAGGGTCAACAAGTCTCACGGAGGGAGGCCAAAGCCTTCGCCACATACCAGCTGGTGGTGCCCACCCCTTCTGCTCTAGAACTGATTTTGGACTACTCTCACTTTAACCTTTCCTTTAATGTTTCTAAGTAGAGATTTTGATGATTTTTGTTAAGATGATACATACTTATAAAAATTCAAGCAGCACAAAAATTTGCAATCTCCCCAAATCCCACCACCCAGAAAAAAACAACATAAATATTTGCTAAATATCAGTCCTGACATATTTCAAAATATAAATACAGATACAATGGTCAACAAATAAATAATAGATAAATCATTTTATAAGAATGGTGTCATGTGTTACATTCTCTTATTTATTTTTTACAGAGACAAGAGTCTCACTCTGTCACCCAGGCTGGAGTGCAGTGGTGCAATCATAGCTTATCGCAGACTCAACCTCCTGGGCTCAAGCGATCCTCCTGCCTCAGCCTCCTGAGTAGCTGGGACTAGAGGCGCATGCCACCACATACCACGTGTTTCTAAAATTTTTTGTAGAGATGTGTGTCTTGCTAGGTTGCCCAGGCTGATCTCGAACTCCTGGGCTCAAGTAATCTTCCCACCTTGGCCTCCTAAAATGTTGAAATCACAAGAGTAAGGCACCATGCCTGGACCATACTTTTAAAATATGAAAACGTTAAATGTATTTGTCCTTACATATAATAGAAAAAAATGGAAATTAAGCTGAAGGCATTATTCAATCTTGGATAAATGTTTCATAACTACATGAGACACTTGTACCTATCAGATCCCTCTATGGATAAGAAAAATCATTTTTCAAAATTGTTTTAAGAAACTTCAGTCATTGACTTTTAAAATTATGCTTTCATTTCAGTCTGGCTGACTCCCTGCTATGAAAGATGAAATGGCTAGCACTCTGTACTTCATCTCATCTCCCCTTCCCATCTCCCGATTTTTGTTGTTTACATAATTTTCATTTTGGGAGTTTTACATGTTTTTATTCTGCTCTGCAACAATTGCATATTTAAATGAATACAGTGCTTACCACCAGCCTTTTATTCTCTGGGTTCTCTATTCCCAAGTTGGTTAGCTCAAATAATTCACAGTTTTCTGGCTTGTGTGTTGGATTGAGTGTTCAAGACAGGCTTATCATGTCTGAGATGCCTCTACTGCCTTTAGACCTGATGCAACTTACCTGTTATAGCATTTGTGGGGCATACTTTTTCCCATTCAGTATTTTGTGGACATTGCTTTATTTACTTCTGGCATTCAATGTGATGTCTGAGTCGAACGTGAATTTTCTCTTTTATGATGGCTTTTTTCTTTTCTGCCTGCACTCCTGAAAAATTATTTATGCTTTGAAGTTCAGTAATTTAAACAGGATATGTCAGTGTGGACCATTTTCTACTTTTTTTCTGGTATGTCAGGTGCCTTTTTTTTTTTTTTTTTTCAAATTCAGTCCCTTATTGAAGAAAATTTTTTTCTGTATTATATCCCTGAATATCTTTTCTGTTTCATTTATATGGTTTTCTACTTAGAGATATTAATTATTCTTATGTTGGCTAATCTTTCTTCCCTCCCTCCCTTCTTTCTTTCCTTCCCTCTCTCCTTCATTCTTTCTTTCCTTCCTTCCTTCTTTCCTTCCTTCCTTCCTTCCTTGCTTCTTTCCCCGCTTCCTTCCTCTCTTCCTCCCTTCCTTTCTTTTATCCTCCTAACCTCCCATCTTCTAATTGCTCGAATCTCTGCCTCTTTTTTTCTCTGCATTGATTATAATGGTTTCAAACCTTTCCTTTAGCCATTCTATTTTTGGACTTGTATGTTGTTGTTTCTAACTGGTTTATTACCTATGTAATTGTATCTAGTTGCCAATTGTTTTCCTAACCCTGCAATCTCTTCATCTCATTCAGTTTTAGAATTATCTAGTCTTTGGATTTATATTGTATTATCATACTCTGAAACATGAAACACTGGTGAGGAATTTGTTTCTGTTTTCAGCTCAGAGTTTTCTTCCAGCCTGGACTCTTTCACCTGTTTTTAGGGTATATTCCTTCCTTCCTGTGCCCCTGCCTCCATAGTATATTTTCATAGTTGCTGTGCTATTTCTTTTCATAATGCTTATGCTAACATGAACAGCTCTGTCCACACCCTCTACTTGCTTTGATATAAAGTAGATGAGTCACAGGTGTCTCGTATTGTTCCCTGGATTGCCTCATGCATGTATGTCTTGCCTGAATGCCTGTGGCGTCCTCAGAAATAAGAAGCCTGCTTCATACTCCTCTAGCCTCGGTGCTATTCCCTGGTATGCAGCTGGCTACAGACACACAGAATTGGGTGCCTGGGTTTTGACTCTAATTGTCAGAGATTGGGGGATATATCAGGTTCTTAAATCCTAGAAGGCATTTAGAAAAATAATGACAGGATTCTAAGCAGCAGCTCTGGGAGCTTACTGAGGATAAAACAAGATAAAATATATTTAAATTACTGCAAGAGAAATAGAAATTACTCAGAAAACATCACTTACTGAATTCCAAGAGTTTACCTGCTACTAACTTATACTAATTTACAGTGGCAGAAACCTTAGGGTTATTTCCGTGAGGAGAGGGGATTTTATTTGTCTCATCTTCTGTGAGTGCGGAGTTTGCTTTGCAAAGTGCTACATCTCATATCTACCCTGTCAGGAAAAGCTTTCTGGAAAAATTCCAACAACCACCACTATTTATTAAATACCTGCTCTGTGCCAGAAAATGTATATGGACCTTCCCACTGAATCCTCTCAAATGATCCTACAAGCGTGTTTTCATGTCTCCTTTTACAGATAGGAAAGCTGAAGTTAGAGCAGTTAGGTAAGTAGTCCGAGGATGCAGACGCGTGAGTCTCTGAGACAGGTGCACAAACCCACCGGTCCAGCCCCAGAGCCTGTGCCCTTCCACTGTGCTGCCTCCCAAGCTGGCGTTAAGGAGGTGAGATTTAGATAGGTTTCAATAAGGCAAGGGAAACAGAATGGGGCTTGAAAGATAGAAATCAAGAAGGCATTTTAGGTCACAGGAGTAAAAGGGGTGAAATGGCAGAGGGAGACACGAGAGAAGGGTCTGGGTATATACCCCGAAAATTGAAAACAGGGACTTGAGCAGAGATTTGTCCACCCATGTTCATCGCAGCATTACTCACCATAGCCAAAAGGCGGAAACCACCCTCTGTCCATTGACAGGTGAATGGTGAACAATATGTGGTCTATCCACACAGTAAAAAAGGAAGGAAACTCTGACACGTGCTACACTATGGATGAATCTTGATGGCATTATGCTAAGAGAAATATGCCAGTCACCAGAAGACAAACACTGTATGATTCCACTTATATGAGTTGCCTACAGTGGTCAGATTCATAGAGGATGATGCGTCAGGCGCTAGTGGGAGAAGGAAATGAGAGTTCTTTTTCAATGGCTGCAGAGTTTCAGTCTATGATGAGGAAACCATTCTGGAGAAGGATGACGGTGATGGCAACCCAACAACGTGAATGTACTAATGCCATTCAATTGTGCACTTAAAAATAGTTAAAATGGCGAATTTCATGTTTTGCATATTTTATCACAATAAAAACATGTATAACTATTTAGCTCGACCTGAGTGGTCCTTAAAAGTTCGTATTCCTGTACCCCAGCCTAGACCTGGGTGGCTTCCTGAAATGTCCCTTTTAAAAGAAGTACTGCCAGATGATTCTCACGCTCTGTAGTTTGAGAATCATTGACTGGAACGAAGAAGGCTGACTAGTGACAAGAAACTGGTCTAGAGGAGTATGCAGACATGGCCAGTCTTCTCACAGCAGGGGGCTGTGTCCAGCAGGCTGCAGGGACCCTGCACCACTCCGCTCTGTCTGCTGGCCTTGGGCCCTCGACGTGGCAGCTTGCCCTGTCTGGGATAAGCTTGTCCTTGTCACAGAACCCTGATCCAGCTGCCTCAGCAGCTGCTGCTGCGGGGAGGGAGGGCGGTGGAGAGCTAATCTCCTCTGCTTTGACCCGACACCAAGGCAGAGCCATCCCCCAGAACCAGATCCTACGATAGGAAGAGCCTGACAGGCCATCTGGCTCTTCTTCCCATCACTGCCAGACTCCCTTGTACCATGGCACTCCCACATCTGGGTCCAGGATGAGTCATTATTCACAAAGGCTTTGTCCATAGGGAAGTGTCCACAGGCAGCATCTGGGAGAGGGTGGACATTGGCTGGTGGCCAGGAGGCCATGTCTGATCTTGAGAGCCAGACTGCATGGAATTACCTGGTAAACGGGGTGCTGTCATTGTTTTTACTCCCCAGGGACCAGACCCCTCCCTTGCTCAAAAAATCTACTATTAGTTCTCATGGGCCCAAACACCAGGATGCTGCAAGGCCACCCGAGTGAGAATCAGGGACTGGACATCTGCCAAGACTCACTTGTCTCTTCTTTTCTCTCTGTGACTCTGCTTCATTCTCTCTTTCTGAAGCAGGGTTCCCTGTATGTCAGACAACATGGTAGACAAATAGGCTCCCCGCTACCCAGAGAGGCTCATTCCCACACAGTCCCGATTCCATACTCAGGGTTACTGTTTGGAACAGTTTAGGCGAGCTGGACCCCTAAAGGTCCATGTCACTGTCATGGCTCCTGAATACCAGGGTACACGCTTTCTGGAAAGGTGGAGCTAAGAAAGGAGCGGTGCTGGGAAATAAACCAGTCCTTCTGGCTCCAAGTCCCAGCTCGTTCCTCTACCCCAGGTTGCTGGGTTTTCTGTATAATGTAGTTGATGATTTTCAAATCTCTCCTGATGTAATCCAGATTTTTTTCTTCCTTTCCCTGAAGTTTTCTGTGATTAGGCTAAGCCAGGAGGCTTATTGCTAAGAAAGGATATAGAAGAGGGGAAAGAAGCTTCCACCCAGCAGGAAGAAGGAGAAAACCCTTTCGTAACCTGGGAGAGGGGACAGGAAAGGCTGTGGGGTGAGGATAAAGGGATCAGACATGAGTGTCTTGACCTCCTCCTCTACTACCAGGTTCACAGCAAGAGGAGGAAAGTATTGTTAGGGGTAGAAACACCAAAAGAGGTTTGGTGGGAGACTCAGGTGCAGGGACCTTGCTCCTAGGTTCTAAGGATATAGACCTAGAAAATTGCTAGGCTCTCAGAAAAGTCTAGTGTTCCCCATGAAGCCACTAGACCCCAAAAAGGGACAGGGCAACTGATTACAAATGACCAAGAGAGGTGCTGAGGGAGATGGTCCTGAGCTCTTGTCCCCTGCTGCCTGTGGCCTTCAGGAGGCATGCAGGACATCTAGAAGGTCCAGCTTGCCCCCGAGGAAGCTGCACAAGAGGCTGAAAGTGCTGACTGGCAGATTTGCCAGGGATTCAGTGATGGGGCAGGAAACAGCCAGGAGGCTGCAGGGTGGCACACACAGGCCAGGATAGAGTTCTTGTCACAACAAGGACTTGGGGCATCTTCAGGACCAGCGAGCATGGAGATGGGGTGGGATCTGGCCCAGACTTCAGACATGGCAAAAGGCTCTGAAAACGGAGGGCAGAGGGCAGTGGGCAGACCCCACTCTCCCAAAACTGTGAGTGTGCATTTGGGGCAGGAGACATGGGGGTGGATGAGTGGAGAAGCCCCTTTAGATGGGCAGGGACAATCCTATAGGCAGTTCTGAATTGACTACATCCCCAAATCACTGTGAATGAATCCGAGAGTTTCCTACAAATAATCCCAGTTTCCTACAGTGGGCAAGTTTGGTTTGCTTTCTACTATCAATTCACCACCATCATCAGAAAGGGGGCCTGTGAGTTCAATACAGTTGGGTATAGACAAGAAAGTAATTTTCTTTTTTTTTTATTTTTGCACATTTAAGTATATTATGTAAACTTTGTGCATTCATAAACCTATACCATACCTAGAAACCAAGAGATCTTCTAGTCATGGTCAGAGACCCCTAAAGGCCTGGAGTATGGTGCATGGTAGACTTAGGCTCAAACAGGACTTGGCTGGCATCCAAGGGCCATCTGAGCTGCATTCTGGGTCCTCCCTCTCCAGTGGTTTGGGATCTGGCCTGTAGCAGGCTGCTGTTCCTTGGCGAGGTGGGGTGAGTAATGCCTATCTTATCCTCGGACCAATGATGACAATATAATTAGCACAAACAGCAATTAGGGTAATTGTTCTGTTTAGACATAACCAGACTTCACTGCCACCGGTTGGGAGAGAATCTACACTTGAAACCTTCTCCAGAAGGCTGCACACTGCTGCTTCTGGTGTCACAGTGTCCACCCTGCAAGTGGCTCATGCTAGGAGAAAGGGTGGGATGCTGAGACAGGGGTGGGGAAAGGAAAAGCCAGTACTTGGAGGAGTCCCCATTGTTGCCAAGGCCTGGAATGGGGGTGGGAGGCTGCGCCCACAAGCTTACTTCATTGGAGACCGACTGCTCTGCCAAACCCCAAGCACATTCAAGCGGCAGGCAGTTTCCCAAGAAAAAGGAAATGCACATCGCCCCTGACAGGTAGCCTCCCTCCTCACCCAGTCAGGGCATCTTCAGGAGCAGTGAGTGTGGAGATGGGGTGGGAAGATGGCTGTGCTCCCTTGGAGCTGTGTTCACAGATTCTGCAGCAGCTCCAAGTGGAGGACCCAGGCACCATCAGGGCACTTGGGCAGAACGAGCTGCTGGTCCAGCCTCTAGGAAAATAGGAAAGTGGAGGAGCTTGAGGGGGACCTTGAGGGATCTTGGAGACCAAGTGGCCATTATGTCACAACCCAGCAGGTGAACTCCAGTATTAGAGGGACAAAAGCAGGGTAAAGGCATCCTCTTCCTGCTGATGGGTTCCCATCCTGCATGTGGGACCTTGGTTAAGAGGAAGAATGACCACTGAGTGTCTTCGTGTATAAGATCTGCTGTTCTGTTGTGGCTCTCAATGATCCTGTTTTATTTAGTCCTCATAACAAGCCCATGAGGTCAGTTTTATTACCCCCGTGTCACAGGCTCACCAAGACCAGGCTCTAGAACCAAGTCCTTTGCCACCAAATATCAGGTCTTAATCATATATTGGTGATCTTTTTAAAAAACGTATTTGTACAGGACTTTATGGCTTATGAAGTGCTCTCACCCATATTAGCCCATTTATTTTCCAAACAGCACCCCTGAGGAAGTGGAGACAATGAGACGATGGCATTTTACAGCTCATGGTCGAGTGACCTGTCCTGAGACTTGTTCTAAGTGTGGTCGGAGGACCTGTAGCATCAACAGCGCCTGGAAGCTTGCTGGAAATGCAGAGCCTTAGGCCCCGCCCCAGACCTGCTGAATCAGAAGGTGCATTTTAACAAGATTCCTAGATGATTCGATGAACATTAAGATTTGAGAAGTACTGACTTAGAGCGTCCAACCCCCTCATTTTACAAGCAAGGAAACTGAAACCAGAGAGGGCAAATGACTTGTCCAAAGCCATACAGCAAGTTGGTAGCCAACTCAGGCCCATAACTCTGCTTTGTCCCAGCTAGAGTGAGGTACGAAGGACTCCTAGTGCAATGCTTTTTCTGCCTCAATACCCACCGTCTGCCCCATCAGTCCTCCACCCCCATCAGGCTGGGCAGGCTCTCTGAGCCCCATTCTGACCATCTCTAAGAAGACACCACAAATACTGAGAACTTTCTGGGGAAAAAAAAAAAAAGCTAAGCTTCCTGTTGAAGCCTAGTGGCCCTGACCATCAAGGGAGCTAGATGGACTCTCAGAATTAAGCTCTTGGTCAGTAGCACTGATTAATAACTTGAACAGAGCCCCGTTCTGGCACTCTTCCTGTGCAGTACCTCAGTTTACGCTTCTGTAAAGGGAGTAACAGGGGGCCTCCCAGGGCTCATAAAACTACCTGAGCTCTCAGAATGAAAGGCCCCATAGAAAGACAAAGTCCCATTATGTTTTCTTGTTATGTTTAATTGTGGCTGTGTTGCCTTTGACTACCTCAAGACATCCCATTAAGTGGGGAAGTATGAAGATGACAGCCGCCAGGGCTGAGAGTCTGGCAGTTGTTAGAGGCTGCCCCCCCACCAACTTCCTGGCAGAGGCGTAACTGGCTTCATAAATTCCTCCTGGAGGAACGGTGACGTCGTCCATGGCCGCTTCACTTTTCCCAGGGCCATTGGGGCATCATTCTTTTCTTGGTGTGGAGTGAAACTAGACGTAAAGATGGGTGCTGTAGGGAGCAGGGCAGAGGAGCAAGATATTGGCCATTCAGGCTGGGCAGGAGCCAGCTGGTCCTCACATGGACCATTGCTGAGGGATGACGTCACTCTGGTACTGCCCCCCCAAGCCATTCACGAATCTCACACACCCACCAGGCCACATGCTGAGAGGGTTTGCTGAGAGACTGACAGCTCATGCCACATGACTGGGAGAGTTTCAGGGTTACTGTCGCTATTAATTTCCTAGGACTGCTGCAGAAATTAGCACCAACTTCGTGTCTTAAAACAACAGAAATGTATTCGCTCACAGTTCTGGAAGCCAGTAGTCCAAAATCAAGGTATCTGCCTGGTTAGTTTCTTCTGGAGGCTCTGGGCATTCCTTGGCTGTGGCAGCATAACTCCATAAGACTGCCTCTATCTTCACGTGGCCTTCTTCTCTGTGTCTCCAGTCTCCTACCTTTCTCTTGGAAGGATTCCTGCCATCGGATTGGCGGCCTGCCCTAAATCCAGGATAATCGCAACTCAAGATCCTTCCCTTAATGACATCTGCAAAGACCCTTTTCCCAGTACGGTCATGGTCACAGGTTTTAGGGGTTAGGACGTGGACATATCTTTTTTGGTGAGCACCATTCATAAGAATCGAGTGTCCCTGAAGACTGCATTTCACAGCAGCTGTCTCCAGCCTGGAAATGTTTTGTGGCACATACAGTGCCGCATGGAGGAAAAGCAGTGGGTTCAGGGAATAGGAAGCACCTTTGAGGCCCAGTTTGCCACTAAACAGCGGTGACTTTGGACAAGCCACACACCCTCTCTGAGCCTCAGTCCCCTCATCCTTATTATGGGAAGATAACAGAATGACCACAATTCTCAAGGAATAGATGAGCAGGTTCCAGGAGATAAAGGACCAGAAACCACTTGGTAGACTGTAAAGAACCAGATATATTTGAAGCATTATCAAGGTCCTGTGTCCAAAAAGTTGAAAGTAAAAGCAAAATCATCGAAACCAGCAAGGAACCCTCAAAGTCCTGACTGTTTTGGGGAGTCAGCATATGATTTTCCTTTGCAGCAGTAAAAACAGAACTATTTTCCATGGACTACAAACTCACCTTCCCAATTTCAGTGGTCTCCAGTATTCAAAGCCTCCTAGAAGGCCCCCAGATTCTGTCTCAACTATCACATTACCCCCTCTTCCCAACCCCTGACCCCTGATACTCCCAGCCTGAATTCTGGAGCTGAGAGTGGTAAGGCAGGCATCTTTGGCCTAAGTTAGGGGTCAGATTCATCAGGAGAGCCCTGAGCTGATGAGCTGACCTCTCTTATCAATCCAATCCCAGTGATCCCTGTTTGACCGATCAGCTTCTAAGACAGTGGAGTGTAGTGGGGGACAGAACCGCGCATGATAGAAGTCACCCAGGGTCTTTCTTGGACAAAAGAGACTCTCAGAGCAGGCCAGTCAAGGGCTAGGAATGGCCGACACAAAGCGTTATCACAAGGCCTCTTTGGAAAGCAGGAGAGGGGCTCTTCCCCAGCTCTCCCAGGCTCTGCCCAGGCCTCTGTGCCCCCTACCCTGCTCCCTTGGCAGCTGTGGTGAACCGTGGAGTGCTGAGACTGGAGATGACTGGGAGGTCAGAGTGTCATGGAACCCCCCAATTCCTTGAGGGCTCTTCATCAAAATGGGTCGAAGCTCAGCCCCAACCTAGCAGGGCCTAAAGTCAAGGCCTGGGAGACAGCCTCCAGTAGGATGATACAGCCTGGAAAGAGTGTGGGAGGAGTGGGAAGAGAAAGGTGCCAAGAGAGGCATCTGGTCCCAGTAATGTTAGAATAGAATATGTAACTGGAACGTGGATCGACTGCATAGACAGTTGTTGAGCCATTCTGATATTCAGAGCACTGTGGTGGGTCTGCTGCTGAAGCCAAGAACCCACAGTGCACCTAATCACTTAGCATGATGCGTTAAGTGGCAAAGGAGGAAGAGTTCCCTCTAAGAGCTCAAGGAAGGAGGGGCCACCCCCAGCTGGGGACTTCTGGGAGGATTATGGGGGAGATGAGAGCATTTGATTTGGGCTTCAAAGGGCAGAGCTGTGATGGGATTCAAAGGGGCAGCGATGAAGTCACAGCTGTGTCTGGCAGAGAGGGCCGCAAGTGACCCGTGGCTCCTGACTCAAGCCCGGTCAGAGGGAGACTCCAACCCTTTGGGAGCAGCCTGAAGCCCAGGGCCTTACTGAACACAGATGGGGCAGGTGCCAGGTCCGTTGCTTGTTATTGGCAATGCTAATAAGAAGGCACCTGGCAGAGGCTTTCCGCAGGAGGCCCTGGCCATAGCAATGGGGCAATGCAGACGGGAGGCTCTGCCACTCAGCAGGTTCCTGGCCTGGCCCGAGGCACTGGAGCATCTTGGCTCCCCATCAGTGGCCGTCTGTGGCCTGGCAGGCTGCCTGCCCAGCAGCTCACAGCAGAAACCCTGGCTAGGGTGCCAGGGCCCTGGGTGTGGCTGCCCTGTCTGCAGGCAAGGGCGGGTGACTCATGAAATTATCATCGAGGCTGTACAGGGCTGGGGTTGGGGCTGGGCCCGTGACTGTGAGACCGAAAGAAAGTGAGCACAGGGGCTGCTCAGTGCTCTGCCACACACCCCATGCTGATGCCAGCTCTGCGGCTCCCACGGCCTTTCCCTGTGCTGCTGCTCCACCTCCCAAATACCGGCGATGCCTCCAGCACAGGGCAGCGGGAGCAGCACTTACAAGAACCGCCTCTGGGATGCCTCTCCGGCCTTGACTTCCCTTTCAAGGCTCAAACTTGTCACCAAGCCCCCTCCCCCATCCACCTGCCAAGGAAGGAGGAGGGAACCCGGGTCCCCGTGTGGGGGAGGTAGGACCCAGACACCCAGGACTTGACAAGACCACATCACCATGCCTCTCTGTACTCAGCTGACTCTTCTGACAAATGCAGGGGCTCAAAGGGATGGGCTCTGAGGCCCCTTCCACCTCTGTAGTTCTGAAGTCTCCAAGCGTACTAATGGCAGAGCCACAGTTGGAACTGAATGGGGAGAGAATGAGAGGCAGGGGCTGTAGGAGAGAGGCTGTGAGTGGAACCCGGAGAGGGGTATGGCCCCGCTCCCAGGGGAAGGAGAAATGCTTGCAGACCCTGAGACTAGGAAGGAAGGGCATGAGCTGCGAATCTGGCACTGGAAAATATGTCAAAAGGGGAGAGTGTGGGAGAGAGGGCAGTTAGATAGGAGGCTAGGTGGTGCTGCCAAAGGAAGGAAGAAGTTCTGCATCTTTATTAGGCACCTACAGTATATCAAGCACTGTGTTAGGCATTTTATGTATAATACCCATTTAAGGTCATAAGGCTCCTGTGAGGTGGCTGTTACTAATCTAATGTTACAGTGGAGGAAACTGAGATACAGAGAGGCTAGAGCATTTCCGGTCACCCAGCTAGCAGTGGCAAACCTGGGGTGCACAGCTTGGTCTATTGACTCCAAAGCCCCTGTTGTTTTTTGTTTTGTTTTGTTTTGAGACAGAGTCTTGCTCTGTCGCCAGGCTGGAGTGCAGTGGCGCGATCTTGGCTCACTGCAAACTCTGCCTCCCAGATTCAACCATTCTTCCGCCTTGGCCTCCCGAGTAGCTGGGATTACAGGTATGTGCCACCATGCCCAGCTAATTTTTGTACAATTTTTTTAGTAGAGACAGGGTTTCACCATGTTGGCCAGGATGGTTTCAATCTCCTGACCTCGTGATCCACCTGCCTCAGCCTCCCAAAGTACTGGGACTACAGGCGTGAGCCACCAAACCCGGCCCAAAGTCTCTGTTCTTATTTTCCCAGTCTGTGCCATTGGGCACACTTTGGAGTCTATGTGAAATGGCTTTTGGTCCCAGAGAGAGCTGGGGGCTAAGCAGGATCCTGAGGCTGTGGCCAAGGCCTGGGGCCCTCATCCTTTCAGGGGGCCACAAAACAGCATTGCTGGCCAAGGGGACAGGGTGGATAGAGAGGCAGGCCCCCAGCAAGCCAGTGTTAGGAGACAGAACTAGAATTTAGGTTGGCAGAGGGGCGGGACCCAGGGCAAATCTAGTGCTGACAGCAGCCAGTCAGCACGGGGCTGGGTCCTTGCTGTTATTCATCACCTCCACCCCACCCACCCCACCCAGAGAGACCAGAAGGGCAGCTCTGAGAGTGTTGTGTGTGGAGGAGCCCTAGGTGCACACCCTGGCCTCGCCCCTTAGCTGGCCTAGCCCAGCACGCCTTAGACTCATCCCAACCCTCCTTTCTGGGCCTCTGTAACCAGCCTTTTTGCTGTCTCTCTCCTCCCACTGCCAGCACGTACCCCTCAGCTCCTTCCAGAGCAGAGCTAGGTTAGTGTGAATGGGCACAGGCCAGCCTTTTCGCCCCCGTCCTCATGGATAGGAGACTCATGGTCACATGCCCAGATCCTCTCACTGGGGTGCTTGCCAAAAGGCTGGGAGAGAGGCCCCTACTGTTCCCGCCCCTGCCCCAGTAGCCCCCATTTCCCTGTCCATGGCTGGAAGCCTCTCTGTGCACTTCCAAGCATAATGGCTTGCAGTCTGGTACCTGCAGTGGCATATATCACACCAGGAGTCAGACAGGGAGTCTGGTCCATTCTTGCCCTGGTACTCTGAGGGGGGTGAGGGTCTGGGATTCTGGAAGGAGTCATCACAGGGTTTCTATGAGGCATTGTTTGTCCAGATCCTTGTGAAGATGATTTCCGGGATTGATATTTTTCTGAGATGCCCAGGACAGGGCAGGGGGTTGAATGAATTCTTACATCCTGATGTAAATTTCCCTTGGGAAGTGAGAAGGGCCGGTTTTCTGTGCTCTCATGGAAGCCCAGTGGGATTGTTCCTGAGGGCATCCCTACTGGCAGGAGGTGAAGACAGCGGTCTTAATGGAACAGTTTCCATTAAGAATAGCAAAAGCTTGGCCAGGATGCCCTAAGCCCAGATCACTCCAGAGACCTGGGAAAGTTCTGCAACATGGGCTTGCTCCAGAGCAAGATGGTGGCTTTAGTTTAACAAAAACATTTATTGAGCACCTGATGTGTACCAGTGTGAACAGAGGAAACAGAAATGAAAAGCACACATCCCCTTCCTCAGCCTGCTCCAGGTCTTATGGACATGTGAGTGCGACAAAGTGGCCAAGGGCTATAACACAATTGGCACCGGGCACAAAGGTCCCCAGGAGGGGGGTCTTGAATTTGGTTTGGAGATTCCTCCACACGGATAGATAGGATTGACAAGTGGCAAGAAGGCAGGAGGTGGGAGGCGCTTGTCACCCCCTTGTTTAAGACTTATCAGTGGCCTGTCATTACTCTTAGAATAAAATTCAACCCCCAGACAGAAGTTTCCAAGCTCCAGCATGATCCTGCACTGGCCAATATAGTGGCCACTAGCAACATGTAGCTATCAAGCCCTTAAAATGAGGCTGGTATATTTAAGGAACTGAATGTTTCCTTTACACAATTTGAACTGATTTAAATAATGGGCACAGAGATGGAACATTTTCATAATTGAAGAAAACTTTACAGGACAGCGTTGCCTGCCTGCCCATCTTGCACCCACCTGCCCGGTCTCCCTGGTTTGTCTGTTCTGAAGACATGCCAGGTTCACGGATTGTACACTCACCATTCCCTCTGCTCAGAGCCCCTTCCCCCACTTCTGAGATGGGCAGCTACCTCTCATTCTTCATCTCAGCCTGTCACACTCTGGCCACCATGGCTAAAGCTGTCCCTCTCTGCAGTCTCTAAACCGCTCATTGTTTCTTTCATAGCATTTAATATAATTTGCAATCATTTACAAATCGACTCTTTGTCTACCTCTTTAGAACATATGCCCCATGAGAGCAAGATCTTGTCTTTTTCATCATTGTATCCCCAGGGTTGACATGGTGTCTAGCCCCTTTCGGCACTCAATACATATTTGAGTGACTGATTGACAGTGCTCCACACAGAGGGAAGAGCAAATATGCAAAGGTAAGGGGCAGGTAACTCCATGGGGTGAGTGCTAGGATGAAAACAAAATAATGCAGGAAAAAAGACAGAGGCGATTTAGAGACTAGGGAGGGGGGCAGTGTGAGTTCATCAGGGAATGTTATAAGATTCCTGAGTTGAGCAGCCATTGAGGAGTCTGCTAACTGGCCAAAGGATGTCATCCAGAAAAACTTTCAGAACAGGCAGCTGGTCCCATGGCTGCTGTCCAGGAAGTCCAGTTGCAGAGGCACTGGGCTGAAGAAGACGGGTTCACCCAGCAAGCCCAGGGATCCAGGAAGAAAACCTACCTCTTCCACACCCCTGGGGTGTTTACATCGGTGAGGGGCTCAGCTAGAGGTGGTCCCCTCACCCGGGGGGCTGGAAACGGAGGAGGGAGAAGATTCAGCCCAGACACTCTTAGAGGCTGCAGGAGCCTCAGAGACCTCCTCTCAGCCTTCCTTGGGCCAGCCCCCACCCACCCCTGGCCCAACCTTCTCCTTCTCTCCTGTAGAAAATAAGCTCTAGGCCAGGCACAGTGGCTCACGCCTGCAATTCCAGCACTCTGGGAGGCCGAGGTGGGTGGATCACCTGAAGTCAAGAGTTGGAGACCAGCCTGATCAACACGGTGAAAGCCTGTCTCTACTAAAAATACAAAAATTAGCCTGGCATGCTGGTACACACCTGTAATCCCAGCTACTTGGGAGACTGAGGCAGGAGAATTGCTTGAACCAGGGAGGTGGAGGTTGCAGTGAGTCAAGATCGCACCATTGCACAGAGCGAGAGTGACAGAGTGAGCCTCCGTCTCAAAAAAAAGTAAGTAAGTTCTATAAGAGCAGGAACTTTGCCCTCCTCACCATTGTATCCTTGGTACCTGGGACAGGGTCTGCCACATAACAGACACTTGTTGAATAAATGAACTCATATTTCACTTTTTAATGAACATAGAGATGACAGGATGTGAAGTCTGGGAGCCGGAATGTTGAAAGTGAAATCTGGGTCACACTTAATGCTCTAGGGCAGGCAGCAAAGAGAATTAGAAGCCCATTCATACTCCTTTGAGGATAAAAATATACTCATCTTATTTCAGAATCAAGTCAAAATTAACTTCTTTCAGGAAGCTTCCCCCTGATCACCCCCAACACCTTCTAAGTCGAAATTAACCCATGTCCATTAGAATTTTACCATCTAAATATATGTTCTGACAGTCAACTGAAAGTATGCCATTTCAGAGCTGGGATCATGCGACTGTGCCTCCTTGACATCTTTTCTTCACTTTTCACTTTAGGAGTGTTAGCCTCCTTCCTGGTTGATTTCTGAGACAGGCCCCACATAGGGTGGGGCTCAGGCAGGCAGAAGAGAGAGAGTGATGATGGAAATAGCATTGGCCTGCTGACTCAAAACCATACACCCGAGCCCCAAACCAATCCTCCCAGCCTGAGTATGTCTCCCTCACCGTGGCCCAGAATGCATAACCTGACTGCCCTTTCCTCTCCTCTTCTGTCCGAAGGGCCTGATTCAAGACGTCCTGCTCTACAAATTCCCACAACTGACATCAGAATTATAGAGTGTTAGGGCTAGAGTGGAGTTTAGGAGCCATTAAGTTTACCCCCTCTTTGCAGATTGGTGTGAGGGACAGAGGAAGGCACTTGCCTAACATGAAGCTAGTTAGTGACACAACTAGATCGGGAACCCAGCTGGCCTGACTTTCATGCCCTGTGATGGGAATAGATGCTGTTAAAAGACCCATCCTGAGAAGGATCTGCTTGTCACAGGGAAATCTCAAGGAGGCAGCCTGGCACTACCACTGAGTGTCCAGCTCTGGATTGCGGTTGCCTTGTCTCTGCCCATTACCAGCTGGGTGGCCTCATGGAGCCTCAGTTTCCTCATCTGAAAAAGAAGGGTGATGGTGCCCACCTCATAAGGTCATTGTAAGGATTCAAATGATGTGGTTCATGTACAGGGCTCAGAATCATGCCCGGTTGGTAGGCATGGTGTTTGGAGGAGCATAGTAAATGTTGGCTATTGCTATCAATATGTCAAAATAATGTCTATTAACATAGTAGAGAAGTAGCTAGAAAAACTGAACTTCACACCTGAAAAAGATCTTACAGATAATCAGTTCAGCTTCCACAGACTTGCCTTTTATAGGAAGATGAGCTACTCTAATCCCCTCCTTCAGGGCCCTTCTGTATCCTAGAATAGGAAAATTATCATTATTTAAAGATGCAATTAACATTTATTATGGCTAGCATATTAGGTTTTAGATAGGCCAAATGTGTGATACAATGGAATTGTATTTTTATATGCTGCCATGTATACTTTACAGTACATTGGGGCCCTTATATAATAGGTGTGCACTGTACTTTAATGTCCATTTTACAGGACTTTTATAAGGGAAGCTGGATGATGTGGTGGAACGAACACTCTGCCAGGAGTCACAAGGCCTGGTTAGGATGCAGGCTTTGCCACAAATTAACTGGGGCATTGTAAGCAAACTGCCTCCTCTCCTCATCACTGAAATGCGGTGCTTGGCTGGATGAAGTCCAAGGCTCTGTCCAGTCCTGGTGGTCTACGGCTGGAAGCAGAATCTTACAATATGAAATGATAATAAAGGTTTACAGGTGTTTTGTACACATCTGTGACATATTTTTGGTCACATCTCTGGTTTACTTGAGGATAAGTTCTTAGGAACAGAGCCCTCAAAAATAAAATTGTTTCTATTGGAAACTATAGTCTGTTTTACAACAATCTGCTCTGGAAATTGCTACTAGGGATACCTTCCTTGGGAAAGTGGGGGCTCCCAGCATGTAACACCCACATCTCCGGAAGTGCGTGAGTGACCTTCATGTGGTCCCTGAGACAGTTATTCAGTCTTCTTGATCCTTCCTCGACATAAAATTCCCAAAAAGAATAGATTTCTGATTGCCCTTTCCTCCGTAGATTAGAAGAGCAAACTAAAAGTAAAGCATGTGAGCCGTTAACGGCAGCCTCAAATGACAGCAAGAGTGACGGCTGTGATAGCGTCACACAGCCAGTGGAGGCCCCAAAACCAAGAAGCTGACTGGACTGCACGACTACACAGTTCAGTAATGGATGTCCAGAATGTGAAACTCAGGGCATGAAGAAGTACAGCAAATATGTTCAGTGTTGTTTGCTTTAGGAGGCAAAGCAGAATGTGATACCTTTTAGAAAGATTTCCATCAAAGTAAATACTTACAAAAAAAAAATGCACTCAGTTCCTGTTACACACCAGATTCACTGATGTGCGCTCGCTCCATACCTGGGGAGGATGCTACATGAATGAAGCTTCACTGCACATGTGTCCCCAGGGGTGTGAGTGTGCATAGGGGAATGCACACAGTGGTCCCAGAATAGTAAGTCCAGAGTGGAGTTTCAGGATAAAGCAGCTTTTCAATTTTTCAGTGAGGATCTGGTTAGGATCCAAGTTAGATTTAATTTACCTTAAATTAACTAGCATTCATGTATTCACCTATTTAAAAATATTTTTTATTGAGTGCCTAATATTATGTGTGCCAGGCATTGTTTCAGAGGCTGTAGTGGAGTTTCAGAGAGGATCCGCTGTTCACGTGGTGTTTTACCGGGGTATACTCATGAACAACAAATAACCACCAGTTTTACCAAGGCATACCCACTGTGTGGTCTGATATCTCAAGTCTGCTCCTTGATGCGGCCTTCCTGCCCCTACCCCACTTGCTTCAGAGGAAACTGCTTTACAGTAGACTGGGTTGCCCCCATAAGATGGAGCACTCCTTTGGAGCAAGAGCTATGGTTCTGCCATCAGCCCGGGAGCCTCCACCGCCAGGGCTGGTCTCTGCCATGACCGCAGTACAGAGGGAGATGGACGCCTGGCTCTCCTGGGCAGCCTGGTCAAGAAAGACTCCTTTTTTCCTAGAGAGAGGTCTCCCTCGGTTCCTGAGCTGAACACATGCTTTCTCAGTGAGCCGGCAGAACAGGACAGAGGGGCGTCTCCCTGGGGCCTCAAGGCTTACGACGTTTCTTGCTCATGGGGAGAGGAAAGGGAGAGAAAAAAAGAGCGAGCAGGAAGGCGCCCAGTGTCCTACACGGGGGACTCGCAGCCCTGCCCCCAAGAGCGCTGGCTCCGCAGCAGCAGTGCCCTGCAGCTCCGCGTCTGAGCGGCAGCAGCGCGCGGCCAGGTGGAGTGGGTGGTGCAGGGCAGGGGTGGTATATCCTGTCTGACGGAGGGCGGGCCTCGCCACTGCCAGAGAGGGAAGAACCGCGGTGGAAGCGCCAGGAGCAGCTGCCGGGAGCCCTCACACGGACCACGCACTCTATGGCCGTAGGGAGCTGCTGAG
This sequence comes from Rhinopithecus bieti, assembly GCF_001698545.2. NCBI lineage: Eukaryota > Metazoa > Chordata > Mammalia > Primates > Cercopithecidae > Rhinopithecus > Rhinopithecus bieti. The sequence goes on from NW_016812542.1 coordinate 3,666,036, forward strand.
AGCGAGAAGAGCACGCTACCGCCAGCCCGCTGCACCGCACCTCGCCTCGCCTCTCTGCTCTCCCAGGCCCCGGCCGCGCGCCTCCCGCCTCCCGCCACCATGAACCACTCGCCGCTCAAGACCGCCTTGGCGTACGAATGCTTCCAGGACCAGGACAACTCCACGTTGGCTTTGCCGTCGGACCAAAAGATGAAAACAGGCACGTCTGGCAGGCAGCGCGTGCAGGAGCAGGTGATGATGACCGTCAAGCGGCAGAAGTCCAAGTCTTCCCAGTCGTCCACCCTGAGCCACTCTAATCGAGGTAAAGGCTCGGCCCCCGCGTGGTCCGTGTGCCCCTTTTCAGAGCGCCCTGGCCCAGTGGCGGAGACCAAGGGACGCAAGCATCCCAGGGGGTGCGGGGAGGCGAGGGGCTGCTGGCCCCATGCAGGGTCTACGCGCTGAATGCGAGCAGCCGAGCTCCTAGCCGGTTCCAAGCAGGTGGAACAGCGACCCGAGGCTGGCTCGACAGCTCCACAAGCTCGATGGCGCGCTAGTGAGCAAGTATGGGTGGTTCACCGGGACACAGCCGGGAGTATCTCCCAGCGTGCCAGGAGGCTGAGGATCCCCTGCGAGCGGCTCTCCTGTCCCTGAGCCCTGGGTCTGGACGGCTTTCTCTTTCGGATGCTGCTCTAGGGATCAGCCCTGCATCATGTCTCACCCTGGCTGTCCTGGGGGCCATGGTCCCCGCGCTCTCAAACGGTTGTGGGCCACCCTTCGACCTTCCTGGGCTTGATCTCCTGGCCTTCAGCTGGCGGCCGATGCCCAGCGTTCAGGCCAAGGGGAACCCCAGTCCCTGTGTGCGTGTGTATCCGCGAGCGGGGTGAGGGAGTCGCTGAGACAAGAGTGCAACTCAGAAGCGCTGCGGGACGGGGAAGTGGCACAGGGAGCAGGGAGGAGGCCCTGGAACTCCAGGGCACTTTATTGGGAGCCTCCTGAAAGAGGCTAGCCTAGTTGGAAGGCTGCCCCAGGGCCAGTGGGTCCCTTGACAACAGGGAAGGGGGTCAGGATGCCTTCTTTCCCGAATAGCCAATGCAGAACTCCTCTTTCCCACTGAATTCTTTCTACCTCACCCAGCTTAGGTAGACAAGTGCCTCATGGGGAGAGTAAGGAATGAGCCTGGCAGATTGGAAATCCCCCTAAGTCCCGGGGAGACCTCTAGCTGAGCCCTCACGGCAACTTTTCCAAGCTGGATCCCGGGCCTGGCGCCCCCTCCTCCAGCCTCTGAGAGGCCAGATCCCATGACTGGGGAAGCCTGGGAGAAAGGGGCAGCACCCGCGAAACTCAAGGAGAAAGGGGCAGTACCTGACAGGGGAGAGCTTATAGACCAAATAAATGCTTTAATACAAAGGATGCCTGGTAAGAATTACACACGAGTGAGCAAAGATTCCACCTGTTTATTTATTTACTTATTTTATTTAGCTAAGTTTAGTAAAATACTAATAAAGACTTTACCCACCACTAACCAGTACAGGTAAACCAAGACTTATTTATTAAGATAGGCCTTAGGAGAGAGTGAGGGGCAGAGGGTAACAAGGTGGAAGGAGACAAAAGACACCAACCTTGGCCATTCTCCCACCACACACACACACACACACACACCTACCTCACACTTTCTACCTCTGGCTTCTGTCCCCCCACCCACTCCCTAGCCCCCATTCCTGAGTGGCCCCATGTAGAGCCGAGGGAAGGAAAATGGCGGGCAGAGGACTTCCTGGCCCCCAGACCTAAAGGCCTTTGCTGCTCTGTGTGCTCTTTGCCTTTGTCTGGGCCCTGGGCTCCTCTCCTCACATTTTCACTCAAGGTCATGCTGCCTCCAGAGCACAGGCCTCCTTCCCTTTTATTTGGTGCATTGGTAGGTGCCTCCTAGCCTCTTTAGAAGTAGGTTTGGAAGAACAAAGTGCCCCCATTTCTGGCTATAGCCCAGGGCACTGCTCAACCTACTCTCCTCTCTGCCCAAGACTTGGCTGACCCCTTCTCACTTCCACTCCATCCCAGCCTGAGCTCTTGGCTCACAACTCCAGAAAACTCAAGTGGCCCTGGGTGCCCCAAAGACCCCTTCTTCCTCCCACCTATCAGGATATCGGCTGAGTGTCTGTCAGCATGAAGTGCACTTTCTGGACTTGGTCTTTGTGGGGAACCTCTATCTGATAAGGTCTCCTTTGTTCCCTCTTTGTTTTTCCTCCCAAGGTCCTTCAGGGGACTTCATTCAGGGGAGGGTTGATGCTGATGGCTACCTCTCCAGACACTCCAAAGTCTGGCCCTGTGGGCGTGTCCCCTCTACCCTCAGACTCTGCAGAGGTTCCTAAAGGAGGCTCGTTTCCCCAGAGGCATCCTTGCTGGAAGAGGCGGTTTGGTCACTTGGAGCTGGTGTTTCTGGTTTAGCTAGCTTAGTTTTCATCAGATTTCCTTGTCCTCTCCATCAGAAACGCCCAAGCGTCCCCTATTTGCTCTGCGGCCACCTCTACTCACTCTGCTCCCTCCTTCTCATGCTGGTTTACCTGTCAGGAGCCTGCCTTGGTTCCTGGAATGGAATGAGCTGGTGGCTATGGAAGGACCATGCCCAGACATTTTCCCTCGCCCCCTGGACAGATTCAAATTCTCCTTTAGTCTCTTCCAAGAGCAGAGTCAGTTCACCTCGGGTCTTCTTGAGCCCCTTGAATCCCATCCAAAGTTCCCCTAGTTAAGAAAGGCCAGCCACACCCCACAGGTTGCCTGGAAGAGTAGGCACTGCTCCTTGTACCCCAGGAAGGACAGTCAGGACCAGCCATCCTTGGTCCTGTGATATAAGTGGCTTCTCAGTTCCTTTCCACTAGGGCTCTTTTCTCTCTTGTCACTGAGGGAGTATTGAGCCACTGAGGGCTGGACAAAGGGCCCCTGGAGCCTGTCACCAAATGCCTGTCGCACTCATGCCCTCCCTGAAGTGCTGCAGATCGGACAGGCACCTCACCCTGGTCATGAAGGTCCCAGGCAGGAAGAAGGTGGCCTCTGCGGCCTGGAGACCTTGCAGAAGGAGGTTGCCCTTAACCTGCCTACCCATCTTGAACTGCCCCTGAAGTATTGCTCCCCTGTGTTTTCAGGCTGTCCCTGTGTGCCTCAGGGTGTCTGGCATCCTTTTCTTCCCAGATTGTGTGGGAGGCAAGGGGAAACTGAGGGGGATGTCACCACCCAGCAAAAGATCTTTGCTAGGGAAACGACCTCCCTGAGGATGGGGAAGGAAACACTTATCCACCTTCCAGATCTTTATAACTTCACTTAGAATCTCTTCCTAGAGCTGAACCTGAATCTCATTTGCCCTAACCCAAGTGCTCCCCAACCACTGCGAACACAGATCACACTCAGTTCAGTGAAAGGAACTTCCTTTCACCTGTCACGTCTCCTTCCAGGGAAGTCCTAGCAATACCAGCACCATTGCCTGCTTTGTCTCACTGCCTGCTAAGCCATCCATGATTTTTTATTTCAGCCTTTGGCCTGAAATTGTCTTTCTCCCTTCTTCACAGAAGTACTGTTTCCCATCTAAAATTGCTAAGCCTCTGTTTCTCTCTAATCAGAGATAGGGGCCAGAGGCAATGTCGGGCCAGGGGAGGTATCTGCTCCCTTTCTGTGGTTCCTGTGTCTATTCAGCCCTCGTCAGGGGAGAAGGGGGCACGCTTGCACCAACTCCATAGCCTGCACAGTGAAGGAGCTTGCCTCAGGAGCCCCCACTTTGATGGCTTTTTGTATTTGTGTTTGACTGTGTCTCAGCATGAGCCTCTGCCAGAGTGAATGTTCTGTTCATTAGAGTCTCTTGAAAGTTTCTTTTCCTGACCATAGACATCACTTCTGGGGTTGTTTTCTTGGGACCAAAGCTGAGATTGCAGATGGTAATGGTTATGTGTGCTTTAGCTTGTTCCATTGGTGAAACATACTAATTAAACTTCAAATGAACCAATTCTTGTTTCTTTACAATGCACCTTGGCTTGAAGTTGGAGTTTTAGCCAGAATTTCCGTTGGCCTGTTACAACACATGCAAAAATGCTGGGTATTCTAGGGTGTTTCGCAGCAAATGCTGTTTCTCTGGATCCTGCTCCTTGGCAGAGATTTTTTAAAAGTACAAATTCCTCCCCCTACCCCATATCATTGTAAGTATCAATGTGCCAATTGTTCTAGGTTTAGAAATCTGGGAATCGCTTCTGTGATGAGGCGTGACCCTTAGAAGATGTGTAATGTTTGAACAAAATAAAATGGAGGAATGTTAGAGATCTTCATGTGAAGTCCCTTCTAGGCATACGCTGGACACATGCACACACATGTGTACACACATACATCACACATGCATATACGCATGTATACACAATATACCTCACACATGAATCCACACACCCATACATGCACACACGTACTCACACGTAACATGCACACACATACGTTACGTGTGTGTACACGTGTGTCCTTGCAGCTGTGCTGTGTCAGGAGCCCAGCCTGGCATCTACTGCTGCCTGGTGTGCGATCTTGGACAAGTCGCTGCCTCTCTTTGGATCTCTGCAGCTGTCAGAGGTTGGATTAGATCATCTCCAAAGTGCTTTGCAATGGTAACACTCTTTGGAAATAGATTTTATAACTCTCTAGCTCTGCAAACCATTTGCCCAGACCGCCAGCAGCTGTACTGCCATAAAGCTCTTCCCCTCAAGGCATGCCACTCATCGTGTCTCTCTTGTAAACATCCTAACATATTAAAAAGTCTTCTCATCCACTCTTCTCAAACTTGGCTACATATTGGAATCACCTGGAAGTTTAAAACAACACGAATGCCTGAGTCCCACCCCCAGAGATTCTGACTTAGTGAGTATGAAGATGACATGGGCATCGGGGCTTCAAAAACTCCCAGGTGATTCTGATGTATAGCCAAGTTGGAGAACCACTGTTCCAGTCCCTGTCCTTCACTCACATAGATCCAGCATGGGTGATCACCCCTATACAGTGACATATACCCATGTCTGTCTCTCATACACACACACACACACACACACACTCCTAATGTAGTAGTTGCTGGCAAGATCCTTTTACTCTGAACCCCACCTGAACCCATCGACCCTTGCCCACTCTAACCCACCACCCTGACCCCTTGCGCCCGTCCTGTCCCCACAGGATGTTCCCACGTTCTGCCCAGTCCTCAGGCTTGGTGGTGGCCATGAACAGATCTGCTGAAAGAGCAGCAGGATTGTGGCAGAGCCGGGTCTGAATGCGCCTCAGCAGAGCCTGAGGGAGTCACATGGGCTGCAGAGGGAGAAGAGAGAACACAGGTCACAGCAACCCAGTTTGTTTCAGCATTTCTGTTCAGTACGTACACCCAGGAAAAGGTCAAGAGCCACACAAAAGTGCCCGGTGAGGCTGTGCTGAACTTCTTGCCCTCCCCATCTCCTAGAAGCTGCTGAGTTTGGGAGGCATGGTCATGGTGCTCCCAGCAGCCCAGCAGAGAGGGCAGGAGGCTAGCTGGCCAGTCCTCCCTCCAGGAGCTAGAACCATCCTGCAGACACAGTCCACTCCTGCCCACTCCGAAACACCTCTGAGAATATTGTCTCAGCAGTAACTTCCTGGCAGTTCTTGTTATCTCATTTAAATTCCTGTTGCTGTGGGCCTAGCTTTTCTGGGCACCACAGGTGAAAGAGATTTCAGAGGGTGAAGTAAAGGCATTTTCAAGACTAAAGGAAAATGAGCTTCCTTTCTCAAGCTTTTCATGCTGAAGGACAGGTGGGCTTTATTCAAATGTAGAATATGCTAGAAGAAGCATCAGCCTTAAGGGAGACAGAGTCAGCAAGAATCTGTTCCGAGCAGCTTTCTCTGTGACAAAGAAGAAGGATTTGAGGAGAAAGAGAGTGGAGAAAGCGGGTTTCCTGATGACCTCTGTTTGCAAGGCAGCCTCTCGGTCAGGAAGGCTGATGTTCTGGGATTAGGGGTGTGTAGTGTGGATCTACCAAAGGTGAAGATTCCTTGCTTCAGGGAGCTCCCAGCTTGGCTGGGGAGACCCAGGCCCTACCTTCTGGGAGGAGTGCACACACACACACACACAAGTGTACAGAAGCCACACTCCAAGGAACCCATAAGCCAGTGCAGAGTCAGCCACTGGATTGAGCGCTGACGTGGTTATGCTGGCAGGTTTGGAGTGCTCAGAGCTGGGTGGGGTCATCTTTAGGGGAAGCTGATTTTTGTGTAAGGTTTTGAATGCAGGGGGAGGGTTGGAGAAGAAGAGAAAGAATGTTTCAGGTGCAGTAAGTGTGACCTATTTGAAAGCTTGGAGGTGGAAGAGGATGAGTCATCCCTGCAAAGGCATGCCTGCCCCTACTGGAGAGAGATTTCCACTCATCCTAAAGAAAGAGCCGCCTCCATTTGCAAAGGTTTTGTAGGTGAGAAAGCTTGAGTTGCACCGATGACACAAGAGAGAATCAGCCCGTCGTTGTCTAAGGCACCAAAGGGAAGCAGTGTGCCAGGACATTGGTGACCCGAGCGGTAGATTTTCTGAGATGGTTTTACACCCTAAAACAGGGACATAAAATCGGACAAGCTATGTGGACAGAGCAGGTTGTGTTGCTTGTATACCTGGGAAAATGGCAGATGCTCTGAGGCACTTGCTCCGTGACCCTGGGGTTCTGTGGGTGGGCAGATGCTTCCTGAGGATGACACGCAGGTTGGGCACACTGTCAGTGTTACCGAGAAGCCACCACATCCCTGCTCATGGTGCATGCGCCCATCTGGGGAGAAGAGGGGGAAAGCAGATGCTTATCTGGAGGGTAGGAGTGATTCTGCGGGGTGAGCTGGGAACTAGCCCCTCCCCCATTCCCCAGGAACTAAGAGTCCTCCTCAAGGAGGTGGCCTTGAGTATTTGAGAGCTACAGCAGCCCTCCTCTCTTCCTGGTTTACCCCACTCACCAGGGACCTCTTTGAGTGGGAGGAGAGCCTGACCCCATTCTGAGCCTCTAAGCACCAGGCATCAGAGCACGTTCACCACAAGGGTTGGGCAAGGGAGACGAGGTCATTGACACAAAGAGCCAGTTCAGGCCAGTCAGGCCCGGACCCAGCTGTGGCAGTGCCCTGAGCTCAAGGTCCCAAGGAAAGAAGAGTCGTGGTTCGCACTTCAGAGAGCATCCAAAGTACATGGTGGTGGAGACTGGTATGGGCATGAGATGGAGATGGGAGTAGGTGTCATTCATCAGGAAAGGCTTCCTAGAATTGTGTTCTAGAGACATTGGGGACCAAGTGGAAGAGTGAGCTAACACCATTACATTCATTAGAAGCCCATGCTCTTGCTGTTGAACTTGACTTTTAGGGGGCATTGCTTACCAGCCAGACACCCCAGGGTCAAGAGCACGGAAAATCACTTTTGTTGTGGGAACAGCACTCCTGCAGAGAGAGCACACCTGCCCCCAGTCCTCCTTGGTTATCTGGCACACTGCAAGCTGTGATTTCAGGTGTGTGACAACTATGGACTCCTCCCCTCTCTCACCACCTCCACCCCAAATACTGTCAACTTTTGCCAGATTAGCAGTGTAGGCAGGTGTGATGTTACCCTCATTCTCACCAGAGCCAAGCAGACCCCAACTACAGAAAGGTCTTAGGAGACACCTTCAGGAACTGCCTGGAAGGGCCTGCAGGCCTTGGCCCAACCACAAGTGAGTGACAGTCACACCTGCCTTTACCAACGTTCACACTGGACATGGGGACTGGCTTTGGGAACTGTAGGGCATTCTGGCCTCTTCCTCCATGTGTCTGTGTGTCCACTGCCACCTCCATGGCAGAGAGGCCTCTACCTTCACACAGAGAAGAGTGTATGAGAGGGAGGCAGGCAGGTGCAGGGTGTGGTGGGAGAAGATGGTTCATCTGATGACCCAGGAGGACAGCGGCATCATGCTGACAGGTTCTCTCCCAGAAGACGGGCAAGGAGGCCCTGGTGCAAGATCCCTGGGGCTGCTTCTCATAGCAGGAGGCCTCCTCAGTGCTCCGTAGAGTTCTGTCTGTCACCACCCCAAATTTTCCATCCAGAAGCAGCTGGCTGACCCACACCTGACCTTTAGTGAGAAATACCTGCTCACAGGGCTGGAGCCAAGTGAACTCTATCGTATCAAACCTTGGAAGAATGATTGAAGTGGGCTGGGTGGAAGGAAGGCAGACAAGACCTGGCAGTTGGCCACCTAGGGTCCTGACTGTGAGTGTGCCTGGCTGCGGCTCCCTTCCCTGGGAGTACCAGTCCTGAGTGACTGAGCCCACGAGATTACCTCCAGCCTCTTCCTGATAAGGACAGTCTTGCCAGAGGAGCAGTTGCTGGGGAAAGGTGGAGGAAGAGCTGTGTGCACTCCACCGGAGCTTGGAGGAAACCAGAGGTTCAATGCGCCACACAGCAGAGTCTCAGGATGTCACTCAAAGGCGGATGGCCCTTCCGGAGTCAGGGCTGGGCCTAGGGTATAGGGGAGGCCTCTCAGAGGACTCTGAGGCAGGTGGCAAACGAGGCAGTAGTGTGGCCTTTGATGTCTGCCCTTCTTCCTCGTAAGCCGAGCTGTATCTCTGGAGAGGAGGAGTTGGCTCCTCTGAATGCAGTCAGTCATGTGTTACTGTCATCACACCACCACTGGAACTGTACGGGGCCTATGGGATGTAAGAGGCCAGCCCTCTCTTTTGACAGAAGAGGACACTGAGGCTCAGAGAGAGCAGATGACTTGCCCAGGCACCAGAACCAGGACCAATATCAATACCGCTAGGCCCCAGGGCAAGCTGTGTCTGCCACAGCTCGAGACCCCTAATGTCCATGATGGAGGGATGCAGGGAATCGGGCAGCACCCTCTGCTGTGGGCTATGGGTGGTTTACCTGGCCCTGGACAGGGGAGGTGGCACCAGGTGGGGATCCCTGCCTCATTCCTAAGCTGCCCCATGGCTATTCCCTCTACTCCCAGCTCAGATATTCCAGCCCTGCTCCCCCAGGCAATGGCTGGGGAGCCTAAGTGGGTGTGGCAGATGGGGAGTAGCTAACTTGGCCAGGCGAGATCACTGCCCAACTCTCTTACCCCTAGACAGGGTTTCTGATGGGGGGAATCTGACCATCACTTTAGAGAAAAGGAGTGCATATCCCTCTTAGGAGGCTCTCACTGGATCTCACTTGCCTTCATCCCCCAAGGCTATCACTTAACAAGAGTGTGGAGCAGGCCACGGAGCCATGGCTTACTCCTCGTAGAGCTCCCAGTATAGTTGAGGGAATGAGACGCAGGGCAGAATGAGACCTGGGCTATCAAGAGCAGGACAGTATGTGTTTAGAGGCAGGAGAGATTGCCTTGTGCGGCGCTGGTCAGAAAGGGCTTCCTGAAGTGGGTGAGGTCTTGAGCTTGGCTTCAAGAGACAAGCAAGATTAGAAGGTAGTGGCAGAGGAGGGAAGGCAGGTTCGGCATGGAAGGAGACGTGAGTAAAGTGGTGAGCCTGTCACCATTGGCCATATTTCAAGGACAGCAGGACGGTGAACAGACCAGCTTGTGCGGAGTCAAGGCTGTCCCATGGGGTCTCCCTGCTGGCCAGTGAAAGGGAGAAAAGGGGGTGGCCCCACTAGGAGCCCCAAACTCAGTTCTGTTTTCTGTGATGCAAAGCCACTTTGCCACTAATAACTCTAATGACACTCTGTCCTCCTGCGGAGCCTGTCATTTGTGGGTCTCCAAGCACTCCGAAAACATTAATTAATCCTCACTGGACCTTTGAGGTTGATCGCCGCTCCCCCTTCACCAGCCAGAGTATGCTGGAGGTGAAAGAAGAGGAGGAAGTTTGTCTGGTCACTGGTAGGGGCTGGGCTGAGATTTGAATCCAGAGTCCTCCCCCGAATCAGTCTTTAATCAGCTGTTGCTGCTGGACTGGGAATGTTGGGATCCTGCCTGTCTCCCCCGAGTGGGAATCTTATCCTTGTGGAACATGGAGTGATGATTCCCTGGACTGGAATGGCCATGCTCCAAGGCCCTCCAGACCAAGTCCTGACCTGTAGGTGTTAACCTACCCAAGCAGCAGCAGAGCCACTGGGCTCCCGGGAAGGGGACAGATGAGAGTTTTAGAGCTGTCCCTGCGGGGGTCTATGGTAGCCCTTCTCTTGGTCCTGGCTGCGGAGGATGTGGAGATAGATGGAGATGACATTCCCCACCTTCTCCTCCAGGAGCTCAGACCTGGTCTTCTCCATGGGCATAGTGGATTTGGATGCAGAAATGATGCCCTGAGGAAGAGGGGTGGATGAAGATCACAGCCATCCCTGTCCTAATCCCCTTCTTTCTCCTCTAGGTTCCATGTATGATGGCTTGGCTGACAATTACAACTATGGGACCACCAGCAGAAGCAGCTACTACTCCAAGTTCCAGGCAGGGAATGGCTCATGGGGATATCCGGTAAGGAACTGCTTCCATCCTAAAAGACCTGGAGTACTTGTGGGGACGGTTTTGGGTTTACAGTGGAGAAAATCTGCACCAGTTGCTAAAAAGAGTGATGTAGGCTTTGGTCCGTGAGTTGAGGCTCATTAACTCTGACTAGGTCTGTTGACTTGGCCATTGTTTCATAGGTGGTTCTTGTTTGGGCTGACTGGACATTTTTGAATGTCTCAAATGAGAACATTTTGGGAAAAACATTTTAAAAAGACATTTTAAAAAATGTCTATTTCCCAGTAGGTCTGATTTGATCATGGATTTGGGAAATGTTTGCATTATTGAGGTCTATTCATGGACCAGTTTAGATGTTTCTAGGAAAATCCTGAAGGGTCATCTCTCTTCATTCTATGCTTATGGTCAAAGATCCAAGAGAACATGTCCACTGCATTGACTCCTGCATATGACGCTGCATGCTAGAATGGAGCCTGCCTGACAACCCAGACACATTTGGGTTCAGATTTTAACTCTACTACTCACTGAGCATGTGGCTTTGGGCAAGTTACTTCAAACTTTGGGACTCAGCTTCTTCACATGGAAAGTGGATATAACAAAGTACTTCAAGCGGTTATTTTCAGGATTAAATGAACTAATGTACATGAAAAAAGATTACAATAATTCTTAAGATTATTTGTTAAATTAACATGGATAGAGGTTATTTTAGATCCCGTAATCCTGACTTTGTCTGCTTTCTAAGTGATCTCAATCCACTATACTTCATCTATCCATTTACTGAACAAATATTTTATTAAGACCTAATTCTGTGGCAAGCACTGCAGTAGATGCTCAGGATACAACCATACCAGCCAGTGCAGGAATTTTCTGCTGCTCTAAAATCAGGGGTATTGGGCTAGATGGCACCCAAGGTTTCTCCTAGCCTCCAAATTCTATGACTTTCATTTACTTTCGCTAATGCAACATTAGCCTGCATTATTCTTGGGAATTCTTTTGTAAGGCCATCAAGACATTGTCGGATGGGGAATAAAGGCTGTTTTTCTGTGGGAATCTGGGGCTCTGTCTTGGTGGGGCCTTAGGATTCAGCAGCATTTGCTTTAAGACACAGACATCTCACAGATATCACTCCTGATTGATTGTCAAAGGTCCTGGGTCCTGGGGAGAGGAGAGGGTGGGGAGTTTATGAGTTTGGTGTTCTTTTGTCATGTGCTTGATTCTTCCATTCCTGAGTTCTTTTTGGGGCTAATCTTGGAGGCTATGTCTTTCTTACATATTACAGTTTGAGGACGAAAGGGGACAATTAACCAGGTTTGCTGCGAATTTACTTCCCTCACTTTTTTCCTGATTCTTGATGGCAAATGACACTCTTAGTGCAAAATAAACCCAGCAGACTGAACCCAGTAAGCTGACAGATCAAGCATAGATGTGAATAAAAGGGCTTTGACACAAAGGGTGATGACCAAATTGAGAAAATGGCTTAGGAATGCAGCATAAAGGGATTAGATGAAACCCAAGGAAGGCAGATCACTCCACCAGCAGCCAGAATGGATGATTATGCTGACAGTACAGGTGGTACATGTCTTTACTTAAATGACGTTACCTGATCAGAGCTTAGGAGGCGTAGGTTCTAGTCCTAGTTCTGCCCCTCTCTGGCTCTATGACTTTAGATAGTTTAATTTTTCTGGACTTCAGTTTTCTCATCCATAAAAAGGGAATGATGATACTCATGTGTCTACTTCACTCATGGGTTGATATCAGATGACATTAACTGTGAAGTATTATCAAATGGGTAATGTAACCATGGAAATGTGTAATCCGGGAAGGTATTTCTAAAAAGAAAGAAAGAAAGAAAGAAAGAAAGAAAGAAAGAAAGAAAGAAA
>NW_016812542.1:3678801-3696248 GCF_001698545.2 Rhinopithecus bieti
GAGGGAGGGAGGGAAGAAAGGAAGGAAGGAAGGAAGGAAAGAAAAGAAAATCTTTATTTTGCCCATGTTGAACATTTCACTTCTGGTTAATTAACTCAGTCCTCAGTCATCTCACTAGCTTTTAATGCTCCCAAACTGTCCCCACCCCACCCTGTGCCCATTTTCTGACAACCAGTGAAAATCTCTTTCCTTCTCCACACCCTAAGACCCAACCCTCCTTGCTCCTTCGCTGGCAGGACTGCAGACATGACTCATGGCAGGGTAGCTGCTGAGGCACGTCCCATCTCCTCTCAGTTCGGGAGAGGCTATGGGAAGAGGGAAGAGCTGAGCACACATGAAGATTTGGCAGAGGAAGGAGGCCAAGTAGGGAGGAAGTGGAATAATTGATACTGGAGCCAGACATATAATCAGATGAAACCTGGGCAAAACCAAACGGGGTCCAGACATAGGGAGAAGGAGAGCAGGCAAAAAGGCAATAGAGATCTGCGGCATGAGATAATCCTATGTCTGTGGGATTTTCCCATGGATGGTACAACTGGCACAGGACAATGTTATTCCTCCCCTCTGGTGAAACCAATATGGCGGCAGAAGGCACGGAGGGTGGGGAGGAGGGTGTAGTTTATCTGCACAAGCATCATCAGCATATTTTCAGGAGCTTTTGAGAGCTGATGAAGGGTCATTTGCTGCAGATACTTTATATTCACTTGGTCAGCCAACTTGTATTGAGCAATTGCTGAGGCACAGCAGTGAGTGAGGCACGCTACAGAAACACAGTTGAAAAGAATCTGACTTTGCCCTCAATGAACTTGCAGTCAAGTTAGAAGCACAGAGGTCAACAGACAAATAGGATAAAGGCATTAGTTTCTGTACTGGAGCATGACACCAATACTGCCATTGCTCAGAATGTTTCTAGAACCCCTAAAATTTTAGAACTGTCTTCAGCATCATTTCAGGAGCCAGATAAGAAAACCAGTCTCATTTCTTTATTGTCATGACCTGGGTTTGACCAGAAATAATATTACTCACTTGGAGCACCTCACTCCTCAGATCTGACTCTAGTTTTAAATATCAAACCATCCTCAAATAGCAAAGCTTTGTCACCTCCTGTACATATCTCATTTAAATATGTAAAGGATCTGTAGGCAATTCCAAAAGAAGGCTCTAAAATGTTTAAAAGCAATGGTCCTACCTTATAGTTTTACCTTATAGTCTGTATCAATAATAGCCTTGTAATTAAAAAACAATCATCATATTATTTTTAATTTTATGATTATTCACTTCACAAATTGAATGTAGAGAGGCTTTCTTATAATAAAATAAAAGTTGGAACAAAGATAGTGTGACACACAAAAAGCATCTAAGGGCTTAAGGAAAATAAAAGACTGCTCCAAAGAAAGTCATTGGCCCAGTCCATGTCCTGCTCTCTGCTGGCCACGCCAGCCTCCTCCTCCTTCAGGCAGAAGGATCTGCTGAAGGACAACGTTGGAACCTCAGAGTCCCACAGACCTCAGGGAGAGGAAGCAGATGGTGAGATGGAGCAGAAGATGGGGCAGGTTTTCGCCTTGCTGCCTGATTTCTCAGCTGCATACTCAGTTATGCTGTTCTGATTCTCAGCACCAGACCTGTGAAATATTAGAGCCCAACACTGTTTGCATTTTACAGTTGAGGAAATGCAGGCCCAGAGAGGAGAAATTACTCCTTGAAGGCAACACCGCTGGTTACTGATACAGCAGACTAGATCTCTGACCTCTTAACTCCTCACCTAGTGGTGTTTGTTTTCATTACCCCAGACATTTGCACTTCTTATGACTGCTGTTCTGCGGGTTTCCACATTCTCAATATTTGAACATTACAACTAAACACTAAATACTAAAATTTAGGGATCTGCAAGACACTCATGAATCTGAGTCCCTTCATTTCTTCCCTTCCCAACCCTCCAACCAGGCCTACTCTCCCCATGGGGAGTCAGCCTAGCTCAAAAGAGGCAGGAGAGAGGCTCTGTTTTTCCCTTCCTAGACTCAAGCTGGGTTCACTTGGCTATAAACATTAATGGGTTTCCGGGCCGGGTTACCAGATAAAATACAACAAAATACAATAATTGGGACATGCCTTAACTTAGAAATTATTTGTTGTTTATGTAAAATTCAAATATAACTATATGCGCTGTCTATCTATTTGTTAAATCTGGCAACCGTCCATCACGATGTCTCCCCACTCATTCCTGTAATAAAAACAACACTCCTTTACATGCTCCTCTCCTAGGCTAGGGACCCAGCAGAAGCAGAATTACTTTAGGCTGCAGCATTTCTGGTGAGAAAAGGAGGATTTTTGTCCCATCTTAGTTCTCCTTGTAATATGTCCCTTGAATATCTTCCTCTGGGTCAGCAAAGACCAGGATGCAGGCAATAGAGAGCTGGAGCCATGGAAAGGCACAGCCTTTCTACTCCAAAGCTGAAAATAGGCCTTGATCACATGGGTTTGTCCTCAATGAAGCTGAGGTGTGTGGGCAATTTTGATTTCCAGGGAATGGTTCTGGATTAAGATGACAATCCTTTTGTCTATCATCTTCAGCTCCAAAGGGTTTACTTATTTTCAAATCAAGAAGTGCACCCTGAGCATTCAGTTCTTCTGGGAGTCCTACCAAGTAAAAAGTTCTTAGGTAGTGGATTGTACTGCACCACCCTGCTCAGGATCTAATCAGTAGAGAGGAAAACCGTTCAGGCATCACCAGCGGAAGGTCTGGAACAGGGTGACCATGGTGACTGCCACATTGAATCACTCAGTTAAATCCAGCCTGGCATACCTGAAAGTGAGAATTCCCAGAATATAACAAGCGAGAATTCTGCCTTTGTCTTGGCATCGTCCTATTCATTGACCCCATTTCTCCACTTTAACCCAGGACTTACTAGCAAATCTTTCTCCCAGCTTCTTCTCAGTTGTACTTGCCTAACTGATATGTCTGTGTTTGACGATCCCATTGTGACAGAATCTTGTGGACAATGTACTAGGGACCCTTACCCTAAGGAGAACTGATCTTGGCCACCCTAGACCTGAAGAAATGTGGATGAAGCCTCTGTTACAGATGAGAGGACTGGGGTTGCACCACACTCCAGTAGGGGATGGGGAAGCCAAGCACAGTGCTCCCCAGATTGGTGGTTCACCCTCAGTCACAGCCATGCTAATCCAGTGTCCACAAGGGCAGAGCCATGGGCCAGGTACTGCAGAGGGGCTGCCAGGGAGAAACACGGCAGGACTCCTACCCTAGCAGCAGCAGAAACAGACTGTCCTTACCAATCCACAGGCAACAGAGGCCATGCCCAGAGACAGCCTAGTGTGGAGGAGCACCTGACCCTGGACTTTGGCCAGGAACTTCACTAGCTGTGTGACTCTTAGTGAAGTCTGCTCCTTAACTAGCTGTGTGACTGTAGTCAAGTTCTTAATCTAGCTGAACCTCAGCTTGCTTATCTCGGAAATGGGTGAAAATTCCTATCTCAAAGAGCAGTATGAAGTTTAGGGATGTGACGTACCACATCAGCAGTGGGAGGCATGGATTCCAGTCTCAGCTGGGCTGCTACAAACTGAGGGATCTGGAGTGGCCTTCACCTCTCTAGACCTTGGCTTTCTCAACTATGGAGCAAGGCAATTGGACTAAATCATAGCCAAGGACTCACTTAGGGATGCATGTGGCTTGAGAGCTGACTCTGAGTGGCTACAGGGCCCCATAGCTAAAACCTGTGTGGTGGTCCCTCCAGGGTCAGAGGCAGTGTTAATTCCTCCAGCCCAGATTTTTGCTTCAAGCCTACAGATGCATAAAAGCTTCTTAATTTCCTCCTTGCTTTCATCTGAGCACTCCAGGCACCAGGAAAACAGCAGTTAATTAGCCCTTGCAATAGGATGGAGAGATGGTAGGACTTCATTTACTTTAGCTTCTCAGACAGGGAAACTGAGGCACAACAAGTAGCTCTGCTGAATAACTACCCTGACTTAGACCCAACTCCCTCTTTCCAAACCGTGTGTCTCAGCTCCAAATGCCACTTTCCAGGTGTGTGAGCTGGGTTCCCTCGGCAGTGCCTGCCGGGCCTCTCGTCTTTTCTTGAAAAGTCCAGGTGAGGGACTGATAGTAGACCAAAGCCTCCTACTCCCAGGCAGGTACGGATCCTGCTCTGAGAGGGAGCAATTGATGTGTCTGCCAACTCAGTGTCCCCGCTGCCAGCTTGTGACTCACCCTCACCCAGCCCTGGGAGATAGGAGGGTCCTAGAAGGGCCCCAGGCTCTCACCCCAACATGAAGAGGCAATGATCCTACTTGCCAAGGGACAGAATGTGCCTCTGAGAGAAAATGGAGGTGAGTGAGCAGGGGCGGGCGGGCCGGCTCCAGGGGCACCTCTCCCTGTGGAAGGAGCACGCTGTGTGCTTTCACAGACACACTGCTGCCACTGGGACACTCCTTGTATTAAACTGAAGGAGAAGCCTATGGCAAACGTTGGTGTCTGGGTACTCCTTGGGAGGGGCCCTCCTTTCCAAGCCACAGTCCATCAGAGTGGCTCTGCTTCCCGTAAGGAGCTTCTGTTGCCTTTAGGGTTGGGCAGCTCCTTTCTGGGCTTGCTCTCTCCTCCATGGCAGGTGAGTTGAGGCTCTGCCTCCTGACTGAGGACTGGGCAAGCCAGCGAGGCTCCTTTAGAGTCCAGAGAGAATGTGGAGAAAAGGAAGAAACACTGGTCTGAGGGCTGGTTCCCCGTGACTGTGTCGGGGAATCCTCTTCTGCTGGACTTCAGGCTTATCATCAGCAAGACTAGCCGGTGGCTCAGACCACCTCCTTGTAACTCTGATGTCTGGCTTCTGTGTCGCTCTTTTGGGAAGATAAGTCAGAGAATGGCCCCATGTCAGCAGCATGGGCTTGCAAAGGGAGGAGGACACGGTTCCAGTGAACAAATGCAAGTGGTGTCCTCCAAGGGCAAGCTCCAGGTGCAGGAAGTCGGGATCGGCTCCTGGAGGAGCTGAGCTTTGAACTGAGTATGAGAGGAGAGAGGGCTGCCCTTAGCAGACAGGATGGAGGGCAGAGCAGGAATGCCCCTAGGTCTGGGCTGCGGTCTGAGAGTGGCTTGCTGACTGTTCACAAAGAATAGGCATCCCCCCAAGGAGGGCAACTGGTTTCACGTTGCCAGCTCCTGAGGTCTCGTAAGCCTGCCAGGCCTTCATCACAACCTCACAACAATGTTCCTAGGGTCTGAGTGAGCATGCTGGCCCCTCCAGCCTCCTGCCCCAGGGAGGAGCACCTGACCCAGGAGAGGGCAGACTCCCAACAGTCACTGTCCTGACAGTGTGGATCCTTGTAGGGGGGTGGAGAGGGAAGGCCAGGGCATTTTGGTTAGGATGTGCAGGGAGACTCGTCACTGCCAAGGGACTCAATGTGGCAGCTGCTTAGCAAGTGGGGAGCACCAAGCTTTGGCAGCCCAGGATGCGGTCAGCAGTGGGTCCTTCTCAGGATGTCTGCAGGAAGGAACTCCACTCTTCCCAGAGACAACAGAAGCCAGTTCTTCTTCCTTTAGCTTCACTAATCAACAAGTCTTCCTCAATCATTTCCATTCATGTTGTGTAGCACTCTGAGTTGATGGCCAGGCTGGGAACACTTATGCTTGGATGGGCCTGGGGCTCGATTTCCTCCATTCTGATGAGATATTGTGAGGCAGACAATTCCCCGGCCACAGAGGATGGAATTCTGTCTTCTCCAGAGAAGGAAGCTTCTGGATGAGTTGGCTGTTGCTCTCTCTCCTTCTCCTCTAATATGAAACTTTAGAGAGAAGATTTGAAGAATCAAGGATAATTCTAAACTTTTTTATTTTGCTCCAGCAGAAATTGGTGGAGTTTCATTTTGGGCTTTTCTTTTTTTTTCTTTTTTGGCCCTGACAAAAACTAATCTACTCAACCAACAAGTCTTTAAAGTCCTTACATTATAGTGGAAAACAAATGACAGACAAAACAACAGCATAAGAAGATATAATTAAAAGCTAAATTTTGCAGCACATGCTAACTTAAACCTCTCCAGGCCTCAGTTTCCTCATCTGTCATTGAAGGCGTGGGACCGGATGACCTCCAAGCCTTGCTTCCCCAGCTTAAGTTCTGAGTCTTGGACATCTGGGGAGGGGGTCTTGGGTTCTGAATGAGCCACAGGTGGTGGCTTTCAAGGCTGTTTCATCTGTGCTGTGTTCTCAGTCAGCTCTTAAGGGGGAAGTGCTCCAACCCGCGGCACCCCGGTTATTTAATAATCCCTTGAATTATTGAAGCATTTTGAACTTGTACAAACTGCTTGTGTTTTCATCTCCTGACTTGATCCTTCAGTCTTTGTGAGCTCAGTAGGTGGACCAGGCTTTGTTATTCTCATTTTATTTGCAGGGAAATCAAACCACAGAAAAGTGCAGGGACTTGCCTGTGACCTCACAGATAAATCTGGCAGAACTGAGTCTGGACCCCAGTGGACTTTGCAGGGGGTATGAAGAGCAAGAGGAGGGAAGGACTAGAAGGGCAGGGGGAGAAGTGGGCCAAGCCTCTCCTGCTGGCCAAGTTTCGAAGCCAGCAAGGCATGGGATTAAGTCATCAAAATACAGTCCTGGGGGGATCTTCTGGTGCCTTTTTTCTGGTTTGAGCGTTTTCCTTTTGTCACTAGGCTCAGCGAGACAAATGCAGCAGAATTTCCCAAGCAAGTGGAAGAGCCATCCCTACCCTTTGCAAGGGTGAGGCTCTACTTTCTCCCCCAGGGCCCTGGCATGTCTCTACGGAGGCCTGCCTGCCCCAGGAGAGCAAACTCAGCTGAAAACAAAATCAGCTCAGGCACGGGGAGGGGACAGGGGATCTGTAGAGACACAGGTGGGGAGAAAAGCAGCTCTAGACCCGGAGCCCCTCCCCTCCCGCCCCCACAGGGCGCCCAAGGGCGAGGCCTGGAAGGGGATGAAGACAGGCTGGGAAGGAGGCTGCTTGTGACTTCAGCAAGGGGTGAATCGCAGACTGCTGAACTGCCTTCCTTCAGAAGAAGCCTTACAGGGCATGCTGTAGTTGGGAAAACTAAGGTTCAGAGAGGTGAGGCGACGGCCTGAGGCTGCACAGCTAGGCAGGGGAGACCAAGAATGGAACATGGTCTCCTGACTCCTGACTCAGGGCTCCTGGTCACACTGTCACATCATGGTATTTTTGCCACTATGAGCAATCATGTTTCCCAGACCTCTGTCATTTGCGTTCTGCTGTCACAATTTTTGCAAAATCATACCAACTATTATTTACTTAAAGTAATTACTTAAAATTTAAAGAATTACTTATCAGTTCCAGTGCATTTGTTTATTTATTCATGCATTTATTTTAGAGACGGGGTCTCACTATGTTGCCCAGGTTGGTCTTGACTCCTGGGTTCAAGCAATCCTCCCGCCTCAGACTTCCAAGTAGCTGGAACTACAGGCACGTGCCACCATACCCAGCTATTCCAATGTATTTATTTTGAAAGGAAACTTTATATCACTCACCCAAATGATAGAAACCGGTATCTTTTGCCACAAATGAAGACTAACCAC
Organism: Rhinopithecus bieti; assembly: GCF_001698545.2. NCBI lineage: Eukaryota > Metazoa > Chordata > Mammalia > Primates > Cercopithecidae > Rhinopithecus > Rhinopithecus bieti. The sequence goes on from NW_016812542.1 coordinate 3,686,360, forward strand.
AACTTTGGTAATCAATTATAGTAAATAGAATAAAAACATAACATTATTTAATTCTAGCTAGGTACTTTTACCTGACAGAAAATTTTTTGTTTGTTTGTTTGTTTTGTTTGTTTGGTTTTGTTTTGCTTAAAAGGGAGGTTGGCAAATATTAAAGAAACATATTGACACCCAGCTAGACTTTCTCCTTGTAGTAATCAAAATGGCAAAAAGAAGTCCTTTCTATGAGTTTCAATGTTAGTTATTGCTGTGTCCTTGACTTCCCTGGAGTCACCCCACAGCCACCAGTAGTGCGTGGCCAGCACTTGGGGGAGATTCCGGATCATATGCTAATGGCTCAGGATAATTTTCCCAAAGCAGGCAAGGTAGGAGAGCTGAGGTCCGAAGAGAAGAGCCATGAAGTACAGCCTTCCCTCACCGAGGTGACCAGCCCCACGCCTGGCTGAACACTTTTTTAACTGGCACATTTAAGGTGGATGTTTCTGACTGAGAACCTATAGTTCTCTGGACTCACCAGGGCCTGCTGGGTGCTGAGCCCTGTGGGAGGATTGCCTTCTGTGGCCAACCTGGAGAGGGCCCCCAGGAAGTCCCCAAGCTTCTTTCATATCTACCTGGGGTCCTAATCAGCTCTCAGGAGGTCCCACAGTGCTGGGAGCAGAGTTGGGGTGCTCAGGGGTAGCCAGGGACCCTTCCCTCCTTCCTCCTCCTTCCTGACCACACCAGTAGCTCAGCAAGACTGGAGGAGTTCCAGAAGATCCAGGGCTCAGCTTCAGGTGCCAGCTTTAACACAAGTCCCTGTTTTCTCAGCCCCAATTGTGTGTGCTCAGTGGTGCGTTTAGAGCAAAAGATGGATGGAGAGGAACCAAACAGTCACACTCCCATTACTCACTGCACCTTCATTCTCACTGTCCTGGCCAGGACAGAACAGTTGTCATGACCACAAGATCTCCTTGCCACAGGCATGGCATCCCTTGGCACAGATGGTCTTCCAGCCCAGGTCTTTGGGCATTAGAATCGTGACACACGGCTAAGTAACTACACACTTCTTAAATGTCTTCAAGAACCTCCCACAGTTGGCTCAAAGAAGAAGGGCTGGCACCTCCTGTGTCTAGAACCACTGGGGATGGGGTCTTCCAGGAGTCAGGGCCAGCAACTGGCCAGAGATGCTAGAATTTCTGTAGAGGGCCCCCTTAGCTACAGAAACTTTTTGCCCTGTAGGCTTTGTTTGTGTCACCAGACTCTGGTAGCAGAGTGGCTGGAGGATAATCACTGTAAGAGACACCAAAGACCTGAGTCCTGGCTTAGGGTCTGCCCCATCTTAGCTGTGTGGCCTTGGACCAGTCTAAAGTTCTCTGAGCTTAATATGCTCACAAACAGAACAAAGCTACTGCTCTCTGCCCTGCTACCTCATTGGCCAGGTGGGAGATAATCACAAGGTGATGAACAGGGAAGCCCTTTGCACACTGGGAAGCGCCACACCAGCGATGGTGTTCAAGATATGCTCAAGCAACTTCCAAAGACCTTCCCTACCTGAGTCCACTTTTGGCATGGGATGTCTGTCCCATGTGAGCAGGTGGGGACTGCATATAGAAGTGTATGTGTCCATGTGTGAGTGTGCATGCACACATGCTCCTCTTCCAAAAGTGAGATCTGTTACCCGAGCACTGAGGGGCCCAGCCAAGTGTCTCTCCCTTCATGTAAAATTCTTGACTAACAGGCCAGGCACAGTGGCTCACACCTGTAATCCCAGCACTCTGGGAGACTGAGGTAGGAGGATAACTTGAGGCCAGAAGTTTGAGATCAGCCTGGGCAACACAGGGAGACCCTGTCTCACAGAAAAATTTAAAAATCAGCTGCGCATGGTGGTGTGCACCTGTGGTCCCATCTGCTTGAGAGGCTGAGTTGGGAGGATTGCTTGAGCCCAGGAGGTTGAGGCTGCAGTGAGCCATGATGGCACCACTCCACTCCAGCCTGGGCTACAGAGCTGTCTCAAACAGCAGGAGTGGTTTCTTTCCACTGTTGGGTCTCCAGGGAGCTCTTTTCTGGGCCAGGTAAGCACCTGCCCTTCAGGATGCTGCCACCTCCTAGCCTTTGGCTCTCTTCTTCCCAGGACTGGAAAGCACCTCCTGGTTCAGTGCCTGGGGTGGCTCTGGGGCCGGCCAGCCTCTCCCTCCAACTTCCCAGTATAGGATGGGGGGCATCTGGCCCAGTGGAATCTTCCTGACCCTCAAGGGTGCTCTTCCGGGGTGCTGGCCCATCATCCAGGACTCCAGGAGATATTTCATATCAGGATGGCCCCCTCAGCTTTCCCTCTTCATGACGAACCATCTCTGGTACAGTTGAACCAGCCTCTGGGTTTGAAAGCCAGAAGCTATGACCTCAGAACACGGGGCTCCTGGAGGGCAGAATGACCATGCCTTCCACTTGTCTGGGGCCATGGAAGGGAGATGCTGAGGGCCAGGGGTCCTCCACCACTCGGGCTGTGAGAGCTGCGTTTGAAGTGGCAAACGCCTGCCAGGGATTTCCCTTCCGAAAGGAAACAGACATATCTGTGTATGAAAACTTAGGTTCTTGTTTGCAAACCCATCCTAGCAGTGTTAGGAGCTGAGAAAAAACCTATTTCTCAGGTATAGAGGGGGAAAGGTAAAAGAGAAGCATTTCGGAAAACCTGCTTTTTCCCACAGTGCAGTAAATAGGCAGGGAGCAGGAAGCGGAGATGGAGCTGGTGCAGGAGCTGGCATAGCTGCGTGTTCGTGTTGATGGAGCACCAGGTGTCGGCTAGGCACTGGGCTGTACAGCGCATGTTGCCCCCACACCAGGCTTGGAACTGCCATGGACCTGACCTTTGCAGGCAGGCGTAGAGCCTGGAGCCCCAGAGGCTAAGATGCCTTCTTTATCCCAGAATCGGGGCCTCACTGGAGAAAGCAGCATCTTCCCAAAAGACCCACAAGCTACACAGTTTTATAGGATGTTTTCTGCTTAGAAAAGTTGTCCTCAGTTATCCGTAGACATTTGTTAATACTGGCGTGATTGAAGTATGCTCACTGTTTCTGCTTTTCAAAGCTTATAAGGGACACTGACCATTATTAACCAGATCTCTGGGGAAGTCTCTACTCTGAGGACAGGCACCAAAACTTTTACATTTTTTTTACATTTTAAAACTTCAGGTGGCAACATGTGCCTGCACTGGGCATCAGGGTGTTTGTGGCTTCTGCTGTGCCTTCTCTCAGTGGACACTTAGCGACTTCAGTTCAGTAGCACTTAGCAAGTGCCTTCTGGAGTTCTCACCTGGGTGGGCACTGCTGGTCTCGGGGTGCTGGCGGTGGCATTGTGGGTGCAGCTCCCTCTGCCTTTGAGGACCCACAGTGAGGTACACCCACCACACCTCCTCGAAGGCCAAATGGTATTGTTCTGTGTCCAGACGTCAGGGCTTCTGAGCATTGGGGCTACTCTGCCCAAAGCAGTGTGCCAGGAAAAGAAAGGAGGGCCAGCCCAGGGTGGAACCTACTGCTTCTCAGAGAAGGAGCCATGCCCAGAGGAGTCAGGAGGCAGGGATCAACACTTCCCCTGCTGAAGTCCCATCTGTTGTGACTCAGGCCCCAGTGGTTCCCATGCTGACTCAGACTGCTGAATAAGCAGCCACCCCTACCCCTTTGGGAAGATTCTCAACCTCCTGGAGCCCTGTGTGCCCCAATCTTGGCAGCTTTGCTGGGAGATCACCTGCACTCTCCAAACCCCTAGAGAGGGTGAGAGCAGCGCCACTAAGCCACATGCGAGGTGCTCCTTGTGACAGGTCAGCTCTACCCAATCCCCCGGTCCTGACTGAAATCCCAGCAAGATGAACAAGGGTCACTACATGCCTAGTACATGAGAGCCCCTTACCTGGGCACTGAGTGGGGAGTGGCAGGTACTAGGCAAGTGGCAAATGGAACCTGTCCTTGAAAGGCATCTAATCAAGGTTCTTTCTCCAGCAAGCCCTCACCAGGCCTGAGAGGCACGAGGACTCCATGAAACTGTGCATGCACTCCCTTTCATGAAAAGGGCCTTGGGAGATCACGCTGCTGAAGATGGCCCTGTTGGACACTGCTGGGTGTGTGACTCGGCAGGCAGACCAGGGTGTGTCTCGCTGGAGAACAGGTTTGGCCGGCCCCACCCTGCTGGCAGAAGCTTGGTTTCAAAATGGGCTAATAGCTGGGGACACAGACACTCTTTTCATCTTGTCCTGCCAGGCACATACCCAGCTCCCAAGGAGCCCGGCAGCTTCTGTCTGTCCAGCTAGATCTGGATAAAATTCTCTGGGTTCAACCACCCAGCTGCTTTGCTCAGGTCAAGGGGTAAAGGGAAGCATTCTGGACATCACAGCTAGACCCCATGCCGTGCACCAGCACAGGCTGCCTCACCCTGCCTAGAACGGCCCTACCTCCTGCCAGCCCACTTTACTCATGGTGCCTCCTCTCTCTTCTCTGCCCTGGAGACTGTGGGAATTCCAGTGCCATCAGCATCCTGAATCTCCATCCCTAGCACAAATTCTCACAGTCACAGTTCACCTTTCCCTGAGCTCTTGCTGTGAGCTCAGCCCTGTTTTAGGCACAATTAAGGGCATCTTTGCCCTGGAGAGCTCAGGGAAAAGACAGAAACCTACATTAGCAACTAGAAAACAAACAAGACCAGAGGCCCCTGGCTGTAAGGGCAAATAATTCCAATTCTGGTTGTTATGGAGACACGGCTGGGTTAGAACAGGCCTTCTGGAGATGACAGGTTGAGAAGAGGCCTTAGAGAAATACAGCATTTAGGAGGCGGCAGGTGAGGAAAAGCTGTTCAGGGTGGAGGAGCATCTGAACAGAAGCAGGGAGCCCGGGATGTGGCTGAGGTCATGGGGCAGCTTAGTGTGCTGGGGAGGGGAAGAGATGGCTGGACAGGCAGGGTGGGGCTGGGCTGAGAAGTTTGTCTTGTAAGGAGCAGACACTGTAGGTTCTCCAGTGTGGCAAGGGCTGATGAAAGCTTTCCCTGAGGAAGGTGGAGTGATGGCATCACAAGGCAGGGACCAGAGCCCTGGGGGCTGGGCAGGGGCCATGTGGGGGCACTGGAGTGGCCTGGTGGTAAGCTGATGGGAGCCAGAGCCAGAGCCTGGGCAGTAGGGGTGTAAAAGAGGAGGGTCAATAAGGACTCTCTAATGGAAGGACAGGAGGATGCCATCTCTTTTTGAATGGCTACTACCCTATCTGATGATTTGGGCAATCAGGAGCTTTTCCAGCTTTGGGGGCCACTCCACACTGAATGGCTCCCTCAAGGGGCAACTGGTCATGTTCAGTTCTTTGAGGCCCTGGATCTGGGGCTTGTATTGCTTCACTGGGACTGTCTCCTTGCCTATAAAGGAGGGGTTGGCCTCTGAGAGCTTCCTGACTTAATGAGGGACAGGAATAGAGGGGAGCTTTCAGTGTGGGGTTAAAACATCCCACTTCTCCAAGAAGGAAGGGGAGAAGGGGAATTATACAAGCAGACGGCAGAGCAGGGACTGGCTGGGGGCTCCTAGCTAAAAGCAGCTTTTCCTGGCTCACCTTGGACTGTGAGAACCCTCCAAAGCCCCACTGGTCTCCAGTGAAGAAACATGTCTCTCGGAATACTCTGGATTTCTGTCTGGCTGTCCAGTCTAGCCTGTTGTCTGGCAGAGTAATCAACTCTGCTCCCAGGAAATTGAGTTTCCAGCCTCTGGAATGTTCTGATCCATGGGATAACCAGACAAGAGGTTGTATGTGTGTCACTGTCCTTTGTATTCAAAGAGCCAGGCACTGCCGGCAGATTGCCATCTGAATGTGGGGGTGTGGCTGGGAGAGCTGGCCTTGGCAGTGAAGCTCTCCCACCTGCAACAGGCACACGTGCACTGTCCGTGCATCCTCTTCTGGCTGCAGCTCCTCGCCCGGGACCTGGAAGACAGTGTTTGGAAATGTGTGGAGGCATTTTGCAATGCACATTTTGAAATGTTTGGCGGCATTTTGCAATGACTGTGAGGCATTACTGGCATTTAGAGCCTGGAGGATGGGGCACTAAACATCCTGGGATGCTTGGGACAGCCTATACAAAGAACTGTTCTGCCTCAGGTGCCGACAGCACCCACGTAAAGAAACACTGCACCATTTGTGATAAAGCCTGGCTTCACTCGAGGTGCTCCATCTGGGCAGACCATGCTCCTCCACTTCTCTGAGACATATTTAGAACTGTTTTGTGTCTGTGGGGTGAGACTAGCATGGGGCTCTGATACTGGTGCACATACCTTTCCTGGACTGTCTTGGCTTCCTGGGTTCATCCTCCCTCTTATGACACCTGGTAGCTCCCTTAGGTATGTCACGGGTGACATACAATCTCTCCTTTAGGAACCAAGTCCTAAGGCAGCCAACCTGTGCCCAGTCTGAGAGTCAGAGGGATACGATGTCCCTACTGAGCAAACACTCATGTCATGGACCGTCCTGAGTGCTTTCCTAACATTAGTTCATTGGATTCTCCCAACAATCCTCTATGTTGGGTATAATTATACTAGTTTTACAGATGGAAAAACTGAGGCACTGGGCAACAGACAAGGCCAGGGCAGGCTGGCTCCAGAGTCTGTGTTCTTGACCCTGGGTCTTCCTCCACTTTGTAGGTCTCAGCCCAGTGAACTGGAGGAAGCACCTCGATTCCCAGGCAGTTGCTGCCATTTCAGTCTTCAAGGCTACAGGCTTCATCCAGGTCCCAGGCCATTTGTGCAGGGAGAGCTGGTAGCAGTTCACCTCCTCGTGCCTTGGAGGGAATCCAGGCCCCCTCATGGTACTTGGGGAGGATGGGGTCTAACTGAGAGGAGACTTTACTCCTGCTTGTCAAAGTGACAGCAAAAGGCCATGATGATTGGAGAGAGTCATACCCAGCTGTCCTCAGGCAGCACAGCCCACCAGCACCATGACACTAGGAGCTGGGGTGGAATTCCCAGGAATGGGTGATGCCACTGGGGTGTGGCTGACGGTGGGAGGCTGGGAAATGCAGTCCTATGGGGACGTCCCTGCCTTCCCCACCTTGCCCGCTCCCCTGTGGGTGCAGCCAGTGTGCATTCCCTGTGGGCAGCCCACCCTGGCTGAGACTTGGCAAGGCTGCCAGCTGCTCCTTTTCCCAGCACAGGAAAGCAAAGCCCAAAGCCTCTGAGAGGCTCAATCAGCATGATCACATCTTTGCTGGGTTTGGGCCAGGATGAGTGTTTGGGCTTCTCATCAGGTGTCTGAGATGACGTCCAGGCGTGTCATTTACGGAGAACAAGGGTGCTCCTTGTTGTGTTTCCATTTAAGGCTTAGCTGGCTCTTCGCCCTTTGGCAATGCTGGGCTTCCCCCTCCATGTTGTCATCTGCCACCTTCCTTCCCCTGAGAGGAGAATGGAGGGTGTGGCCATTTATAAAGGCTTTCATGGCATATTTTGCCTGTAATCTGCAGGACACGCTTTCCATACCCAGATGCTCAGAAAATTGCCCAGCTCCTCTCCCCATGCCTTGTGATTGTCCATCTATGCCTCTCCCAACAACCAGACACCAGTTCTCTTTGGGGTAGGTTGGTTTGACCCAGTTTGGGGAAGAAAATTGTGCCTGCCTGAGTGCACAGCTGGGTGTGTGGGTGAAGGGGATGAGCAGGCCATTGCCAAGGTTAACAGTCTGTGGCTTCTGAGTTTTGGATGCAACTTCTGACTGGTGGTTTGACACCCAGTCTTTCTGGGAGCTCAAACCATGGGAGTTTCCTGCTGTCTGTGACTCCCTGCAGAGATGAAAAAGGACCAAGTTGAGTGCCAGCCTCTCCCCAGCCTTGTGTGGCTAGATCTGGTGTGGAAGGGAATTACCCAGTTGCCTAACGACCTCCCCCCTACACACACATGTACTCTCTCTCTCTCTCTCTCTGTCTCTCAGGGAGGGGCAGGGGTGGGCAGGCAGGCCCTGGGTTGCTGGGTTTGGCCCTGGCCCATCCCAGCAAAGGTGAGTCCCAAGTCAGCACCTGTGTGAAGACATTTTTTATCAGACTCGATGTTGATCCTCTACTCTGAGAACAAGTTGGAGCAGGTCAGACCCACCAGCTTGTGAGCTCCTGGGAAAGTCCTCCTTGGAGAGTTCTGTTCCAGAGCTAATTCCCACCAAGTCTCCAACCTCACAGGCTCGTCCCAAGGAGGCCAACTCCCCGCTTGGGCTCACACAGAGCCCCTGGGGCACCTCATTGTCTGTTGTATGTTTTCATGCTGGATTGAGCTTCTGCCCGGCTTCTCCCCATTGCCAGCCTAACAACAAAGCCCAGGAGGCCCTCCCTGTACCCCACCCTGCAGCCCCAGGCCTGCCTCCATGTGTGCAAGCAGGCCCGTAGCTCACGGTCCCTTGTGAAAGGGCCCAGGGAGCAGGAATATCATCCCTGTTTGGCATTTGAGGTGATCTGTTACCCTTTGCTTCTTGCCCTGGAAGAAGGGAGGCAAGATGAAGAGTCTAGCAGAAAAGAACACTAGAAAACAGTCCTGGCCAGAATAGACGTTTCTGTGTGCTGAGTATAAGGGGCCAAAGAAGGCTGGCTATGTGAGAAGCTGCTGGTGTCTGGGAATGGCATAGGGCTTGGAGACCCAGGCTCAAGTCTGGGTTTTGTCCTTTTCTCACTGAGTGACTACTAGAAGGTCACTTTCCTCTGGGGCTCCAACTCCCCCTCCTGGACTGTACCATGTGGGATTAGATCAGAGGTTGTCAAACTTTATTGACAGCAATTCACAGTAATAAATGCATTGTATGTTGCAATCCAGTACCCATACACTGTTTCACAAAACAATGTGTGACTTTACTACCTGCACTGCACTCTGATATTTTATATTCCAGGATATATTATTCTATTCCATCTTTTTAAAAATGATGGTCACAGTCTTCTAAATTGACTTTATAATCCGTAATGTGTCACAGTTTGCAGTTAGAAAAGTAATATATCAGATGATGGCTCAGGTTCCTTCCACGCCAAACATTCTGGGATTCTCTGAGCGTTATTATGGGGGCTGGGGAGGGCTGTATCTCATGCCCCACTGGATCCAGGACCCCCATTTAGGAACCTTGACTGAGCTTTTCTCCCTTTCCCTGGCCAGATTTACAATGGAACCCTCAAGCGGGAGCCTGACAACAGGCGCTTCAGCTCCTACAGCCAGATGGAGAACTGGAGCCGACACTATCCCCGGGGCAGCTGTAACACCACTGGAGCAGGCAGCGACATCTGCTTCATGCAGAAAATCAAGGCGAGCCGCAGTGAGCCCGACCTCTACTGTGACCCACGGGGCACCCTGCGCAAGGGCACGCTGGGCAGCAAGGGCCACAAGACCACCCAGAACCGCTACAGCTTCTACAGCACCTGCAGTGGTCAGAAGGCCGTGAAGAAGTGCCCTGTGCGCCCACCCTCCTGTGCCTCCAAGCAGGACCCCGTGTATGTCCCGCCCATCTCCTGCAACAAGGACCTGTCCTTCAGCCACTCCAGGGCCAGCTCCAAGTGAGTGCTGCTGGGCTGGGTTGCGGAGCCAGGAGGGCCAGTGGGGAGACACACCCTTAGCCTGACTGCACCCTGCAAAGGGCTCCTGGGATGACAGGAGAGACATAGCTTCTGTCCCTGGGGAGTTCATTGTCCCTGATGTGATGGACTCCCTGATGGGGAGAACCTGGCCCGATGGGCCCTTGACCTCAAGAAGTTCTTAGAGTGAAGCTGAAACAGACATTGACTGTGTCGGTTTTCAAGGTCACAGTTTATGAACAGAGGGAGGTTAATGGTTCTCAAAGTGTGTTCCTCCAACCAGCAACATCAGCATCACCCAGGAATTTGTTAGAAATGCTCATTTGGGGACCCACCTAACACTGGGAAAGGGGTCTGGCAATGCATT
>NW_016812542.1:3696791-3785180 GCF_001698545.2 Rhinopithecus bieti
TAGCCAGGATGGTCTCGATCTCCTGACCTCGTGATCCGCCCGTCTCGGCCTCCCAAAGTGCTGGGATTACAGGCTTGAGCCACCGCGCCCGGCCCGGCAATGCATATTTTAACAAGCTCTTCAGTGATTCTGATTTACACTAGAGTTTGAGAACCTCTGATCTTAGGCATGTAAATCTCTATCCATGTTCTGAAAGAGCAAAGGAATATGCCCCTGTACGGACGATGGGAAAAGAATGGGTTTTAGGTTACGTTATAACATAACCTAAAACATAACCTGTAAATCCAAAAGACAAATAAGATGAATAGACTAAAAACTGAGGGACATGGCCTGGGTGTGGTGGCTCACACCTATAATCCCAGCACTTTGGGAGGCTGAGGCAGGAGTGGATAGAGGGTGCTTGAGCTCAGGAGTTTGAGACCAGCCTGAACAACATGATGAAACCCTATGTCTACAAACAAATACAAAAATTAGCCAAGCATGGTGGTGGGCGCCTGTTGTCCCAGCTACTCAGAAGGCTGAGGCAAGAGAATCACTTAAGCCCAGGAGGTGGAGGTGGCAGTGAGCTGAGATAGTGCCACTGCACTCCAGCCCAGGCAACAGAGTGAGACTCTGTCTCAAACAAACAAACAACAACAACAACAACAACAAAAACCCTGAGGGACTTCATGGGGCTTCATGATCTAGTGCTACAGAACAGAGCACAACTCCTGTGCATAGATGTTGACGGCCATCACCCAGAGGGAATAAAGGACACCGAATGGGGTGCGCCGTTAGGAACCGTAGATGCAGAGGTGTTGTGAGTGACATTGAGCCTGCCCTTCAGTGCTGGAGGCTCCCTGAACCTTTGAACTGTCCTTCATCACCACCTACTGCTCATTGTTATGTGTTTGGCAAACGTTTGCCGAGCATCCAGTACATGCCAGACTCTTTGGCAAGTGCAGGGGACAGCAGCCACGATAGGGACAACCCAGAGCTGTTCTGGAGCTACACAATTAACTCCTTTTCAGAGAGCCTCAGGAGCTTTGCATTCTTCATCTTTAATCCTCACACCCCTCGCCAGGCAGGCATGAGTATTCCTGAGGAGAAAACAAGGCACAGAGATGTTAAGCAGCTTGTCCAAGGCCACACAGCTGGCTCTCCATCCTGTGCTCTTCCCTACCAATACCACACTGTTCTGAAAATAAGCAGGACCCCATTGTAGAGCTAGACCTTTCCTAACTACTTGAAGGCTGTAAGGCGTATTTAGGATGATCTGGAGAAGAACTTAGAAACCGCTCTCTCTTAGAGGCTGATCAGGGCAACCTCTGGCTTCAGCTCATTGCCCCAACCAGAGACCCTGAGTGGAGGTTCTAGGTGAGATATGGAAGGGATGAGTGTCAAGCCATTTTACTGATGAATGCAGTGACCTTCTCTCAATGCAGGCAGCAGTACTACTAACCCAGTGCCAGAGAGCTCTGCGACTCGGGTGGTTTTCTTAGAAATGAAGTTGGGTTGCTGTAGCTAAAACCATGAGTATTTATTGACCACTAGGTATGTCAAAGCACGAGGAGAGGGCTCCCTCTCTGAATGCTGGACATAGCCAGTCACCACCCTGTGACTCTACACCAGGGGAGCTGGAGAGGTTCTTAGAAGAGAGGTTTCCCTTCCCTAGGAATGCTTTACAAAGGTGGGGCTTGAGCAGGGCCAGTGACGTACCTTGAGGCAAGCCTGAGACCTGGCCAGAGTCCAGTGAAGGGGATAGTCTTGCTGGAGCAGACCCTGGATAGGGGCTGGGGAATGTTTTCATAGTGCAGCCGGGTTATTAGGTTAAAACATGAAATGTCTGGTTTTATGGCTCAAAAAAGGTTAACTACAGACATTTCCTATGATTCAACCTAATACCTGCCCCTGGATATCAGACTAAGCTGTTTAAACTTGAACCTGAAGTATGGAGAAGCCACTGATGGCTTCTGAGCTAGAGAACAACACAGTGAACAGGGTTTTAGGACCACTTATCTAGTAAAAAGGGTATGAATTTTAGATGGGGGAGCTTGAGGAAGAAAGCCAAATATGGCAGTCCCTTGCTGCCATTAAAGTGATCAAAATCAGGAAATTGTTGGCTATAATTTGGGAAGAAAGGGTAGATGTGAAAATTTTTGTGTAAGCCCAGCTGGACTTGGGGATGGATAGATGGACGGACGGATGGATGGATGGATCGATGGGTGGTTGGATGGATGGATGAATGGATGGATGTAAGGACAGATGGGTGGATAGATGGATGCATGGACGGATGGATGGATAGACGGATGGATGGATAGATGGATGGATAGACAGATGAATGGATGGATGGATGGATGGATGGATGGATGGATGGATGGATGGATGGGATCATGTCCATTGTCTTCCATATTCCTAATACCAGGCACAAACAAGAGAGATGGCAAGGTGGGTGGGAAGCTTCCCCTCAGGGAATAGGGAGGAGTTTTTCCTCAGTGCAGAGATAACATACCTGCTTGGACATTAACTGTGACCAGGGATTCACTATTCTCACATGGGGAAAATCCAGTGGGTGTAGCTTTCCCTTCTCTGGAAGAGAGGAACCGTTCCCAGGGGTATTCTCCAGGTGGGCCCAGACTGCCTTGTTCTGGCTCTCCAGAGGCAGATTAGGCTGTGGCAGCTTAGTGTACCAGGAGGAATTCTGAGCTCCCTCAACAGGGCTCCCAGCCCACCCTGTAACCACCCCCACTGCCCATTCTTCACAGGATCTGCAGTGAGGACATTGAGTGCAGTGGGCTGACCATCCCCAAGGCTGTGCAGTACCTGAGCTCCCAGGATGAGAAGTACCAGGCCATTGGGGCCTATTACATCCAGCATACCTGCTTCCAGGATGAATCTGCCAAGCAACAGGTAGCTGGCTGCATACCTTCCTCATTGGTGGGCCTGCGCAGGGCCTGGGTGTGTCAGCCTGACTCTGCTCTTAGAGATGGGTGGGGGCATCTGCAGTTGGCTTCTTCTTGCCCTGCCCAGCTGCCAGGGGCCTTCACATTGCCCAAGGTTAGAGCTGGGAATCTTAACTTTCTGCAGAGCAAAGCCCTCTGTTTAAGTGGACATTAGGCATGTATACTTCCTCCACTGGTTGTGGAAGAGATACTTCAATGCCAGCCATGGGTTCAACAGAAACCCCCTTTCTCAAATCCCACTAAAGAACATGACTGCTCCCCACCTCTCAACTCCTGCCCTCCTACCCGCTTCCTCTTTCCCACTCCCCTTCTCTCTCCAGGCATTTTATGGTAGAAAATAGGCCCTGTTGACGCTTCCAAAGCTTTGCTGGCGGGAAGGACACTACAGGGCTCTTCAGTTCAGCCCAAGGATGTAGTGTCAGAAATGTGTTTCCCAGAGTCCCGGATAAGTTTGTATCCGTTTCTATGTCTGTATTCTGCTTTAGGATTTTGAAATGTATTTACATCCACTTTCTTATCAGGTCCTCACCATCATTCTCCAGAGGAAGAAAGCAGGACTCAGGAAAGAGGAGGGACCCTAGCTGAGGGTCTCCCAGCTAGGATATGGGAGCTAGGATATGGGAGCTAGGATCTGCATCCAGGTCTTTCGCCTCCTGGTCTGGGTCAGTTATCATGACCTCACACTGTTTATTTATTTTGGTGGACTGGAATATTTCTGAACTGATAGATTTTTTGGTCTAAAAAAAAAAAAAAGTCAGCTTTGAGTAGAGAATAACTAGATCAGCCTCATCTCCCTTGACCAGGCAGTGTGGCGACTTTCTCCTGGCAGGTCTATCAGCTGGGAGGCATCTGCAAGCTGGTGGACCTCCTCCGCAGCCCCAACCAGAATGTCCAGCAGGCCGCGGCAGGGGCCCTGCGCAACCTGGTGTTCAGGAGCACCACCAATAAGCTGGAGACCCAGAGGCAGAATGGGATCCGCGAGGCAGTCACCCTCCTGAGGAGAACTGGGAACGCCGAGATCCAGAAGCAACTGACCGGTAGGATGCCACGGCCATGGAGAGCCAGCGTGGGGGGCTGGGCAAGGCCACTGGCTATGGCCTCAGTCTCTCCAGGCTGGGCCAAGACACAGCTGTGCAGATTTGACCTAGGGCCAATATCCTGAGAGTTTAGTGACACTGGCCTTGGACCAATTAGGGGTGTCCAGAGGGTGACCTCGGGTGGTCTGCACACACACAAGGGGTCACCATCTTTTTGAGGTTAAAGAGCAAAAGGAGGAAGGCTCATGTCCTGGAAAGATCATATTCCACAAGCCCTGGGATTCCCAGGTGATGGAAAGAGAGTAAGACTGAGGGGGGAAGGGGTTAACAGGTCTTAAGCACCTACGCTGTGTTCAAGAAATACGGTAAGCTCTCAAGGTGGGGGGCACAAGAGGAAGAGGTCACCATGAAGACCTAGAATTGGACTGGGAAGATCAGACCATGTACAGAGTAATAATTGATAAGTATTTCTGGAGTAACTTTTAGGTGGAAAAGAGACTGTGTTAGAAGATTCCAGGTGCTAAAATTTACACTAAAAACCACTGATTAATCAAACATTTTTTGATCACTTTCCACATGCATAATTTTGGCCTTGACAGAGAACTCTGAGATGTTCCCTGCCCTCAAAGAACCTTCAGTCTGGTTGGGACATTGAGAAATGATCTCATGAAACAGTCAGACAATAGGTTCTATAGACCAGGGCTACCTGGAAGGTGACATTTCAGTAGGGCCCATTTGCTAGAGTCCAGGCTGGGGCTGTTACCTCGGTCCCTAGGGCATCCTGAGCCTGGCACAAATTGGGATGATGGTCTCTGCCCCCCAGGGCTGCTCTGGAACCTGTCTTCCACTGACGAGCTGAAGGAGAAGCTCATTGCCGACGCCCTGCCTGTTCTGGCCGACCGCGTCATCATCCCCTTCTCTGGCTGGTGCGATGGCAATAGCAACATGTCCCGGGAAGCGGTGGACCCTGAGGTCTTCTTCAATGCCACAGGCTGCTTGAGGTGAGAGAAGAAGATACATGGGATCTCTTTGTGCCAGCCTTGGGCCCTTCCCCAGACAGCCCCATCTCAGCCAACATTCAGCCAGTGCATAGAACGTAACAGACTACCTGGCACTCGCTCTTATGGGCAGGCTCCAAGACACAGGGACTCAGACCTTCCTAACTTCCCTGGATCTGGATAAGGCCCAGGACCCTACCACCCGCTTTGAGAGAATGCAGTGGACATTAATCAGGAATCTGAGCGTGAAATGCCTGGATCTGAATATCCAAACTGGTTCAACCATTTCCCTCCTCCACCCCATGAAAAAATGCATTTCTTGTGCTATCTTGAAGAGTGTTCTTTTAGACAAAAGTCTACCGATGGGTTGCTAATGAGTCACTTCCCAGCTGTGGTGTTAAAACTGTTTGCCATGTTCATTGGCATGAAGATAGCACTGCTTCGCCCAAAGTTGCCTAAGTTCCGTATCAGGGTGTGGCAAAGCCCCTATGGGGCTGGTGGGAGGGCTTGTTCTAGAAGCAGAGGTTTACAAGCTGGCGAGAGGGGTGGGTGTGGAGGGGCGGCTTGTACAGGGCTTGGAACCCTGGAGCAGGATCCCTTTTAGGGTCCCAGCTTGCTTTAATGGGAGTTGTCTTTCCCAGCTCTTGAGAACCACCCCCCTTCAGAGTGGTGGGTGCAGCTGGCATGTGCCTCTGTGTCTCAACTTGTGTTTCTCCCTGCCAGCCTCCAGTAGCAGCCTCCAAGAAGCAGAGAGGCTGGGGAGATGAAAAGTGAGGGTAATTAAGAGTTTTATGGGGTTGATGTGCTATTGGTAGCAAGCAGCAGCCACACCCCACCTGCACCAGGCTGATGAGCCCAGATTGCTTGGGAATGAGCCTACTGCTAGGGGCAGAACACGACTTGGGAGGAGAGGGAGCTTCTGGTGCCCAGCCTGGCCACCCCCAGCTCCACTGCTGATCCAGCATCAACAGGGCTTCTTCCTGCCCCACAGAAAGAGACTGGGCATGTAGGAGCTTCTGGCTTAGCAGGGTGTGGGCCTTGGGCTGCAGCTGCAGAGGGACCATTGCCACATGGAGCCATTGCCAATTATAAAGTTACTGGGCAGAGTGAAGGAGGAAAAGAACTGAGTGCAAATGAGACCTCATTTCAGCCTCAGCCAGGGCCAGGCGGAATTGGCTAAATGGTTTCTCTTTCCTTCCTTTTTCGTCTTTTCCTCCCTTCACTCCTTTCCTCCCTTTCCTCTTCTCCTTCCTTCCTCCTACTACAACTTCCAATCCCCACCCCGTTGTCTCCTCTCTGCCCTCCCCTCCCCTGCCTGTTCTCTCTCCTTCCTGTCCTACACCACACTTTCTTGTCTCTACCTTCCCTGTTCTCTCTTCCCCCTTTCTCTGCCCTCTCCCACTCTCTGTTCTCTTCCCCAGGAACCTGAGCTCGGCCGATGCAGGCCGCCAGACCATGCGTAACTACTCAGGGCTCATTGATTCCCTCATGGCCTATGTCCAGAACTGTGTAGCGGCCAGCCGCTGTGACGACAAGGTGAGTGCATCCCCTGGTGGCACCCTGACCCCTAGGCCCAGCCCCCTACGTTTTCTGGGTGCCTTTGAGGCCTGGCCCAGTGACAAGACAGTAGCACAGAGTCAGGGGTGGTAGAAGGGGCATCTGGATGCAGGGCCCAGTGTGGCTACAGGGGTGGGCTCTGAGGACAGCGTGCCCATGCAAATCCACTCTCCCTCACTTACAAGTGTAGTCGATGCAGCTGCTTCCCTCATCTCTCTGTTCCCCAGTTCACTCTTCACTCTAATGGAAATGGTCATAATCATATCAACTCATGGGTTGTCTGAAAGGCTCGATTAGTTAATAAGCAAAACACGAAGAGGGCCTGGCACAGAGGAAGCTCCCAGCGAGTATCTGCTGGCTGCACTTCACTGGCGGTGCCGAGCCCTGTCCCGTGGCCCTGAGCCCTGCCCCACAGCCCCGAGGAATCCATACTGGTGTCCCCAGGGCTTAGTGTCCCCTTGAGATGAGACTCTTTCTGCCACTGCTATCTTCCCACTGCCTCCCAGAAAAGCCATTGGCAGGGTCACCTTCCTGCCCTCTCTGGACTTCTGGACACAGCACAAACAGAGAGAAAACAAAATCGTGGAGGGCAGATAAACAGAAGGCTGAGATGTCCCCACCATGGCAGGACAGTGGCTCAGGAGATAGTGAGGTCCAGCAGGCCCCAGATTGCCAGGGGACTGGCTGGCATCACAGCATCTGGGTTCTCAGCACAGTTTCCATGAGGAGGGATTTTATCTCCTGCTCCCTCCACTGGAAACAACAGCAGGGTCGCAGAGGAGAGCAGTGACGCTGGGCTGCTCGGCCTGGTTCCAACTGGGAAGATGCTTTTCTGCTCTGGGCACAACATCCCCAACACCTGTGTAACCCCAAGCCCTGGAAGTCAGATTCCCTTAGACCCCAGCAAGGGCCAAACATCATTAGAAGGGTAAATCTGCTGCCCCCAAACCCTAGTCCTGGAGGTTTAGCCAAAGGAGATTGACGAAGATCTGGGCCCATGCCATGATGAAGCCCTGGGCTCCCGGTGTTGCTGTTTGTTGACTTAGCACCGCTGACATTGACAGCTAAGGACTGGCCATAGGAAGAAGGAATGAGGGGTGCACTGGATGGCTTTGGAATCTAGAGGCATGGGGCTTCTTCTGGAGGAGTTTGTTCTGGGAAAAAAAGACACATTCTTCAGCATCCCAGTCTGCCCATTGGCATGTTGTCCACAGCAGTTCTACTACACGCTAGGCCCTGTGATAAGTGCTTTCTCTGTATCATCTTCCCAATACCTTAGTGAAGTGGATGATTGTAGTCCCATTTTACAGTTGAGATAGCTGAGACCCAGAGAAGTGAGGCCAGTCAAGTTCATGCAGCCAGGAAATGACAGATTCAAACTCAGGTCACAGAGGTGTCCCTGGAAGACTTTCCAGGCTGAGAGTGTGGTGGTGCCTGCACTCATTGTTCCTGATGCAGCCCAGGTGCCTCTGCTCTCTTATTAGTTAGGGTAGGTGTTAGGCCAGGAGCCTGTCTGGCTGGGCAGAGGCTCAGGCCCATGCCTTTCCTTGGTCCCCAGTCCGTGGAAAACTGCATGTGTGTCCTGCACAACCTCTCCTACCGCCTGGATGCTGAGGTGCCCACTCGCTACCGCCAGCTGGAGTATAACGCCCGCAATACCTACACCGAGAAGTCCTCCACTGGCTGCTTCAGCAACAAGAGCGACAAGATGATGGTGAGTACAGCATCAGCAGGGCCAGAGCCCGCCCCATCGAGCATCCTACCAGGAGTCACTGCCTTATCTGCCCTTTCCTCTGGGCCCTCCTGGAGCCCGAAACCAGCCCTAAGGGACAGGCCCGTGCCAACGCCTTGGCCTGGGGCTCATGCTGCATGCCAGGAGCTGAGTAGAGGCCATTCATCTTGCATAAGGGGAAATCTGTTCTTGGAAGTATAAGGGCTCAGACCACCTTAGAGGTCAAAAACTCCAGCCCTCTGTTTGCAGGCCTTGGTCTTTCTTACTGTATAATGGGTCAAGTCTCCCCGATCTTCTCCCTTGCCCTTGAGAATCTGAGGAAAGCCAGAACTCTCACCCTTTCTGGCCTTGGTTCCCACCATCTCCTGAGCTCTCCCAGGCTTTCCCAGAAGCAGAAGCCTGCCGGGGATGGGTAGTCAGCCCTCCTTCACTGGACCCAGCTGTGGAATCCAGGTCCCAGACCACCCCCGTTGGCCCAGGCTGGGTCAAACCTACTCTCTAAGTCTAGAAGAGGAGGAAGCATCATGATGGGAGAGCCCAAAGCAGCCCCACGTATCTGGAAGGTTTGGACCAAGGCTGCCCTGGAGCACAGCTCCCAAAATGCCAGGATGCTTTCTTCTCCCACATCCTGGGATGGTCTGGAGGACGATGGCCCATTCCTGCATCCCACAGAGCTGCTGCAGTGCGTAGAGGAAAGGGGTGCAGCGGGGCTGTCCTAGGCTCCCTGCCTCCGCAGGCGCTTCCTCAGCTCGCCCTATCTGGAACCACGACTCTGAGGCTGGGGGGACGGGGAGAGAATGCCCAGGTTGTGTCCTCTCACGAGGCTCCCACTGACCCCCCGACATGCTCTTTATCTTCAGAACAACAACTACGACTGCCCCCTGCCCGAGGAAGAGACCAACCCCAAGGGCAGCGGCTGGTTGTACCATTCAGATGCCATCCGCACCTACCTGAACCTCATGGGCAAAAGCAAGAAAGATGCCACCCTGGAGGCCTGTGCGGGTGCCCTGCAGAACCTGACGGCCAGCAAGGGGCTGGTGAGTGGGGCTGTACCTTCTCTCCCGCAGCGGCCCCATCCTCCAGCCACTGTCCAGGCTCCGCTCCCTCCTTTCCCCCCAGCCTGTCCCCTGGCTTCGGAGCCTCCCATGAGCAGAGTGCCTGGCATATGCTGGGCTCTGGGCTGAGCACTGGGGAAACACCTCTGCCCTTTAGGAGCTGCTGGGGGGTGCAGAGTGGGTGGGCCCACTAATGCTGGATTCAGTCCATGGCCACACAATCCTCTTGGACACATGGTTCCTGGTCCCTGGCTGACTTCCTGGGCCCTGCTTGAGGTTAGGGAATGGGGTGGAGAGGGTGTTTGGCAAAAGGAGTTGCCCATTTGTTGAACTCACAAAGGTGGAAAAAGAGGGTTTGGGGTCCAAGCAGGTCCAGAGAAGACTGGACAGAATTCGTGCAGATGTTAAGGCCAAATGTATGTAGCTTGGAGGGCACAGTGATATGGGGCAAAGCCAGAGGAAACCTGTTTGCAATCAAGAAGAGTTGAGATGGGCCAGGCAGCCAACTATTCTCCAGCTTTACTTAGGACAAGGGAACCGAGCAGCAGCAGCACTAGAGTGGACCGAGGGCGGAGAACTTCTGTGGCTGTGAGGAGTGAGGCTGGGCAGCTCTGAGAACACCAAATCCACCTAGACCTGTTACACCCAGGGTGGCTCTGTTGCTTAAAGGTCTGGGTGAACTGGCCTACCTCTAGGGGACCCCAGTTCTGTCTCCATGTGGGCCCAGACCCTCTCTTAGCCCTCTTTTCTCAAGCAAGCCCTCAACAAATATGTGTTGGATTCTAAAGAGGTAAGAAAGTTGGAAGAAGGCCAGCTGTATAACTGACAAATACCCTTGACCGTATAGTTTCACATGGGCAGATAGTGTGGGGAGACATAATGGGGGCAGTGCTGAGACAGTGGGGTGAGAGAGCAGCATTGGACACTTGGGTTAGTCTAGAAGCTGACTCTGGGTTACTATGAGTAGGGGAAATGAAACTTCCCTCTCTCCACCCATCTGGTCTGCAGGTTGATCCGGGAGACGGGATCAGGGCTGGGAAAGGGGAGGTGCATGTTAGCCTAGGTTTCTGTTGTTACCCACATGTGAGCAGATTTTTGTGTCTGCTAGTGCTTCCAACATGAAAGAGAAAGGGTTCTGGGATGTCTGCCTTTGGGATTCCTTGCCCCTTTCTGCCTGCCATGGTGCCTGGGAAGCCACAGGCTAGCTCCTTACCTGCTCCTTCTCTCTTAGATGTCCAGTGGCATGAGCCAGTTGATTGGGCTGAAGGAAAAGGGCCTGCCACAAATTGCCCGCCTCCTGCAATCTGGCAACTCTGATGTGGTGCGGTCCGGAGCCTCCCTCCTGAGCAACATGTCCCGCCACCCTGTGCTGCACAGAGTGATGGGTAAGGTCCCTCTCTCTCCTCCCCCTCTAGCTAAGACATGGCAGGCTCCCTACAATTCAAAGCCTGCTTGAAGGTCATCTTTTAAGCCATTCCCTGGGATGAGCTTTCCAGGAAAGGAAGCTAGCCAAAGACAGGTGTGGAGACAGGAGTGGGGAGCCTGTCACCTGAGGGCTGGGAGCAGATCTGCAAAAGTCCTATCTGGGTCTCTGAGCCCTGAGTTTGAGCTGCCAGGAAGCCCTGAGGGCCCCCTGGCTCAGAGCCTGGCAGAAGGCTATCCAAGAGTGTGGCCCCAGCGGGAACCCCTCAGCCCCTCCTTCCCTAGTCATCCTGACCCTGTGCCCCAACTCCTTCCTCTCCCAGGGAACCAGGTGTTCCCAGAGGTGACCAGGCTCCTCACCAGCCACACTGGCAATACCAGCAACTCTGAAGACATCTTATCCTCGGCCTGCTACACCGTGAGGAACCTGATGGCCTCGCAGCCACAGCTGGCCAAGCAGTACTTCTCCAGCAGCATGCTCAACAACATCATCAACCTGTGCCGCAACAGGTGGGCGGGGGGTGCTCCCACGGGCTGCACCCCAGTCAGAGCCCCTCCTCACCCTGCACAGCAGGAGGCAGTCCTGCAGCTCTCCATGGAGCAGGGAAAGCACCCAGGACAGGAGGAGCCAGGGACGGGAGAGGCTTGAATGGAGGAGAAGTTCCAGAAGCCGAGAATGCGTGGAGCGAAGGGTCTAGCATCCAGGCCCCAGGGCTGCACGGAGGGAAGAGGCAACACACTGGGCCAGCAGGAGGCATGGGACAGCAGGTCCAACTGAATAGGGACTTTATCCTGTTCTGTGGGGCTGCCTCTTCCCAGGACAAGGCTGGGGACTGGAGTGGAAGAGCTCTGCCCCCTCATGGCCCCTGAGGAGAGTCCTGGGGTGCTCTAGGTGGGCAGGGTCATGGGGTTGTGCCCACTGTATAGGGTGACCAGGCTCACCACACCCCAATGGGGCTCCTCTCTTTTGCACACCTGAGGCCTCCTCTGAGGCCTCCCCTGTGTCCAGTCCCTGGCAGTGGGGGTGGGAGGGAAGAGGGTGTTCCTTCTCACGCCTCCTGGAATCTCATCTCACAAATGCACTTTTCACCTGCCCAGTGCCTCACCCAAGGCCGCAGAAGCCGCCCGGCTTCTCCTGTCTGACATGTGGTCCAGCAAGGAACTGCAGGGTGTCCTCAGACAGGTAAGAACTCAGGACATCATCCTCTTCTGAGGTTCTTCCTGCTCATGAGCAGAGGACCTGGCATATGCTGGGCTCTGGGCTGGGCACTGGAGAAACGCCCCTGCCCTTCGGGACAGTCTGAGAAACAAAGACAGCTTCTACATGAAAATGAATGTGATGAACATTCTGATCGAGTCTCTGGGCTCTGGGATCTGCGAGGGGTGCTGAGAACATGGAGGGCAGAGGAAATCAAGGAAATGTGTGAGAGGCCTGCGGTGGGATCCTTTAGCAGCAAACTGAAAAGCAGAGTGGACAGAAAGCACACAAGTCTCTTGAGGGCATGGGGTGCACTCCAGCTAGAAATGTAGGTTTGGGCTAGGTTACAAAGCCCTTTTAATTTCAGACTGAAGAGCTTGGATTTGCACCTTTGGCACTGGGGAACCATTCAAAGTTTTGAATAGAGGGTCTCACGATCAAAGCAGCACTAGAAAGACTAATCCCACATGTGTGAGCCAGGCAGGGTGGGCTGAGAAGCCTGGAGCCTGCTGTCCTTGTCCTGTGGTGACCTTGGCCTCCTCAATCCCTCCCCACCTAGCCAGGGGCAGAGCCCTCTAGGGTATAAGGTCTTGTTGTAGGACATTTTCACATGGCCCCTTCTTTCCCATTCCTCAGTGATGAGCATGGACATAAAGGACAGGAGGCAGAAGAAACGGAGCGGTGGGGCTGATTAGGCTGGAGCTTTTAGCTTGAAGACTATGGTTACATTCACAAAGACAGATCAGACGTGGAGAGGCTGAGAAGGCTTTGAGATGGGAGGAAGAGGGATCCCAATTTGGAGAGGTTGAGTTTGGAAGACTTGGATGGGAGACCAGGCTGGAGGTGGTGCGGGCCCTGGCAGAGGGGCCAGAGCTACCATACAGAGTGGTGCTTTGTTCAGGCAGGCAAAGCCATGAGAACAGGCAAGACCACCATGGGATACATGTGTATGGAAAAGTCTTGAGGGACAGGACAGAAATATGAAGACCATCTGCTGGGGACAAGGAGGAAAGGCCAGGGAAAGGGGGAACTGTGTAGGGTGCCAGAAGGGGCTGAAGACCTGGTGAGAGAAGAGGAAGCTCTAAGGAAGGCAGGGCATCAGTTCCCAGCGCTGCCTAGAGGACCAGGGGATGGACACTGGGAAAGGCTCTGGATCTGGTGCTTCGGAAGTCTCTGGAGCCCTTCAGGAGCACTGCTGGGCAAGCAAAAGGAGCCACATGGGGCCTGCTGCAGGGGGCAAGGCAGTGGGTGGGGATGGACGTGGAGTTGCTGAGAGGAGATGCTGCTCACTGCAATTTAGCCTGGAGAAGAAGAAGCCAAAGAGTGGGTAAAAAGAGATCTGTTTAAAGACAGAGGGGACTCAAGCATCTCTGTCATGGGAGGAGAGGGAGTAGGCAAAGAAGGGAGAAAGATGGGGATGGAAGACTGGGAAGACTGGGGATCAGTTGAGCAGCCTGGGGCAGAGGGAAGCACAGCTCTTCCTCCAGCATGGCAGGGGACAATAGGGAGACCCATGAACCCATGGTGTCCAAAGATGATTGGGGAAATCTGAAGGTCACAGCAAAGAGTGGCCCTTGTTCTCCATGCGACATTCCAGAGCTCCTTTCCAACAGCACTGCATTGGGGGTGGGCTTGGCAAATGGCAGCTGCCAGATAGACAAAGGAAGACGGGGAGGCAGGTAAGGAGGACTGGTGAGAGCTTCCTCCCACTGTGTAGTGGTGGTCCAAAGCATTCAGCTTACCCCAAAACACAAATGGAGTCCACCCCCGGCCTAAGACACACAGAGAATCCACTGACATCGCTCTTGGTGGGAATTCCCTTCTACACATGCCTTTGGGAACCAGCGTCCCCATTCAGTCTCCACTCCTCCCTCTAGCTGTGCTTGACAACCGTCCTGGGCATGATCTAGTTGGTGCTTCTGTTCCCAAAGGGCCTTCACATCCATCATGCATTGAGTAGTCACAAGCACAGGTGAGACAGGCCACATGGCTTGTATCCATTTTGCTGAATAGGGAATCAGGGTCCAAGGACTTTGTCTTGATTCAGTGAGTCAGGACATGAGCCAAGCTCGACAGGAATGAGCATGCAAATCTGCAGAAGGAAAATGGCTCATGTAATACATGCCTAAAGACAGGAGGAGCAGGGCTTTGAACCACCTGCTGTTTCGGATCCCCTATGCCATCTCCCCTCCTGTTCCCACAGGTCGGTGATGGCTGACTTGGCACTCAGAGCTCAGGGCTGGCAGCAGGACCTTCTTTTCAAGGGCACCTGGGCCTATTGCTGCATTCAAATCATGCTGTCCACGTTCACTCGGAAGCATGTCTTGAGCACCTGCTGTATGCTGGGAGAAATAACAGGAACAAGACTCACTCTCCATCCAGCAGGCGCTTAGGGGCTAGTGGGGCTGGAGGTGGAGAACAGACAAGTAAACAGAACCTTCTAGCACAGCAGCTTCTTACCAGTGCCAGCCCCCTGCTCCTTTGTTTGAGAAACACTGGGCATGTCCTCTCTGCCCAAGAGCTCTTGTCAGAATTGTTAAAAAAAAAAAAAAAAAAAAAGATAGAGATGGTCAGAGGGAAGAACAACTGACAACGTCTCTAATCTGATTTTGATTGTTGCTCTGTTTTAAAAATAATACTAACCTAAATCCTCATGCCTTGACTCAGGTTTCTGCAAATGCAAATAGGAAATTCAAATGTGTCAGTGGAAGTTCAAACACATTTCACCAACTCGTTGAGAGTTATTATGTTTGGTTGCACATTTACTGAGGCTGGTTTTAGCCCTGACGCATGTATTTAGCAATGAGAGCAGAGGCTATGTGAGCCGAGGATGCTCTGGGAGGGCAGTGGTCAGTGTCTGACCCCACAGCAAGCCCCATCCAGTTTTGTGTCATTTGGTTGCTGTTTCTCCCTTTGCAGCAAGGTTTCGATAGGAACATGCTGGGGACCTTAGCTGGGGCCAACAGCCTCAGGAACTTCACCTCCCGATTCTAAGAAGAGGCTGTCCAAGCAAGTTAGGCTTGCAGGTAAGAATCGATCGCCCCACCGTCTGGGCGAGGGATGCCTCCGGGACCACTGCAATAGCCTCAGCCAGTCTCAGAGACAGGGGCTAGGCCTGTGCTCCCAGGAACACAGAAGCATCCTTTCGCCTGACTCTGGACAACACAAGCAGTTGTGTAGACTGCTTGGCTAGGGGCATGGGTTGTCCCACCTTCAGGACGTTAGGGGTGTATAATGTCCTAGGAGTGTCAGAGGGGTCAGAGGGTCTGGGCAGGACTGCTAGGTACAAATGTGTAGATTGCACACTGAACAACACAGGTGGTGCCATTCACATGGACTACAGTGAGTTCTACAATATGGATAACTGGAGTTCTAGAATATGTCATTCTGGGCTTGGTCATCCACAGCTCACCTTTTTATCCTTTTATAATTCACTTTCCAGTCTCTGCACATGTCCAGTATGGACAAGTTTATTTCCAGCTGATGATTCTAGGCCCCAAAAACTCAGAACCAATCCTATGAGAAAGGCTTGCAGACCTTAGTGTTCATTGGAATCATCTGGATTGCTTGCTAAAATGCACACATTTGGCCCAACCCCAGCTATTCTGACTCAATAGCCCTGGAGTGGGATCTAGGAAAGTCTATTTTTAAACAAGTATCTAAAGTGTTTCTGATGCAGGTAAACTGAGAATCACAAATAGATACTCCAGCCAGATGTTGTCACCCCTAGAGAGGGGCCTCAGAGGCAGCCCCGTGTGGAGCCATCTGCAAATAGCCTGGGATCAAGACAGGGTCTCCTGGGCTGAGGGGGACCTCTTGGCCAGGCTGTCTGCCAGCATCTCCTACCCCAACCCCTGGTGGGGAGAGAGGACTATAACTTTGGTCTGGATGAAGGTTAAATAAGACTTCAGATATCCTCTCCTGGTAAACAAGCTGCAACAACTTGAAGGCGGAAGAGGGGAAAGAGATTCGGTTCGGCAGATCCTTAATGAACACCAGCTTCTTGCTTAGTGAGGAACACAGTGGACAGGGAACAGTGGGGCAGGGTGGCAGACAAAGCTGGCAAGCTTCTGAATCCACAGGACAACCTATAAATGTGTCTAAGGCTGCCCTGAATCCAGTCTCAGGCCAGGGCACACCTGAGGGCCGATGTGAGAAGAGGGTGGCAGTACAGGCTGGGCTTGTGGTATGGAAACATCTCACTGTAAACACTAACTGGAGGACTTTCTCCTTTTCCAGGAAGATATGACCCAGCTGAGAAGCCCTCAGGCCTCACTGGATGGGGTTTTCTGTCCATCCTGTGCAGTATTTGGAAAAGTTCACAAAAAACTGAGAAGAAACCTAAAACTGTTGATAACGGAAATATTTTAGATTTTTTTTCCTTGCGGGAACTGGCAGGCAATGGGGGTTAGGGAGGTTGGGGGGGCTTTCTTGAGTTAAAGGGGCTTATATGTGATGTCAATATTTCTTCCTCTGAGAAATGGTATATATATGTGTATAATGTAAGTGTGTGCATGCATGTGCGTGTGGGTGTGTGTATGTGTGAGTGTCAAAGCATAACCACAAACTGCAAAAAGCTGGGTAAGCTATTTTGTTGCAGCTCGTAAGGTGGCGAAAAGGACTCTCCTGTGTTTCTTACTCATAGGCAAGGACAACATGTGCTTTTTGGTGAGCGGCTCATAGTTCCTGAAATGTATGGTGCCAGGGCAAGGGGGCCATTACTGCAGTCAGGCCCTCAGAGGAGTCCTGCAGGCTTCCTACCAGCGGTATCTGAGGGTGCAGGAGTAACTGGGGCTGGGCCAGCCTCCCCGCTTATGAGACTGCTTTCCAGGAAGGGAGGTCTGGTGTATCGCATGGGAAAATCTGGTGTGTCTGATGATGCCACCCCTCCTACAGCACCACAAGGACTGAGGTTGGGCAGGTGTGGGGCTCCAGAGGACAGCAGGACACTTTCGCATACTTTGCCAAGTGAGGCCTGCTCAGGCGAGTAGGAGCTGAAAGATGGTGCCTGCCACCCTCTGTGTGCCCATCAGAGCAGGCTGAGCCTGCAAAGGCCCTGCATTCAGAGGTCTTGTAATCTACTTGTTGCAGGAGAAAGAAGGTAAAAAATGATTTTTTAACAAGGCTATTTTATTGCAGATCTTTCCCAAGAGCTGTTCTGGGAACGGCTGTTTGGTCTTCATATTCCCAGTGGAGAGGGGAACAGGCGGGGCTGTGTATACACCTATTCTGGCTTCTAATGGGATGGAGTTGGGGTATATAAATTAACTAGGAAGATATTTCCACCAAGCCTGCTGTGAGTCAAGTGAGGGGGTGTTTGGGGTCCCAGGAGACTTGGAGGGGGGGAATTTGGGTAGACTAGGAAAGGAAAGTGCCATATCAGGGTACCTGCAAGCCCACATCCCAGCCAGGGGCCATCCTCCACTTCCCCTGACCCCAGTTGTCGTGTCTCCACTCTGTGAAACCCACAGGGGATGTGATAAACAGGGCCATTAGGGGCATCAGCCACATCGAGCCCCCAGACTCTGTGCACTTCAGACGAGCAGTAGCAGGACGGCTCCCGAAGGCCTTATAAGAAAACCTGTGTGGACAGCCCTTGGTGTACACTAGGACAGAGTAGAGCCCAGTGCTCCCAAGCCTTCCTCCTTCCAGCCTCTACCTCCATGCTAGCTTTGCTGGTATTAGAGAGGAATTAACTTCCTGGTCTGTGCCCTTCTCTAGAAGAATATAAGATGCTCCTCCTCCCCACCCCTTCTCAGCCTCCTCCCAAGTCTCTTCCTCTTCTGCACCACCCCCGAGTCCAAACCCACCTCTTGCCCCAGCAATCAGAGCTGGAAAACACCGATGTGGACTCAGTATGACAACTGAGATGGGAGAAGCCAGACATGTGAGAATGCTATCCTCCGAGAGGTGTCCCCGGTCATTAGCCAGCTGTGCTGTGGTACTGTGGGTCTGTCCCTTGCTTCTGCTTACACTGGGAGGCCCACTCTTGGCCCACCTCTCCCTCTCAGGGAACCACGTGGAGCCTGGTCTCCCTAGACTGTCCTGGGCATAGGTTTCCGGGGCCTCCTTTGTTGCCATCAGAACCCAGAGGAATTCTTCTCCTAAAAAGTATTTATGGCACACCAATCTGTGCTGGGCAGTGTCCTAAGCACTTAGACTACATCAGGGAAGAAAACAGACCACATCCCTGTCCTCATGCAGCTTATGTTTTCCTGGAAGAAAGCGGAGACACGAGTCCTTGGCTTTAGGGCTCCCCGGGGTGGGGGCTGTGCAGTCTGATCAGGGCAGGAGGGGAAACGCACCTCTGCATGTGAAACTTACCAACCCAGGCAGATGCCCCTTCCCCTTAGCACTACCCTGGCCTCCTGCAGCCCCTCACCTCATGTTCTTCCCACCCCCACAGGATGAAGAGCCCCATGGGCCCAGCCCCTGCCCTGGGAACCAGGCAGCCTTCCAGACCTCAGGGGCTGAGGTGGACAGTTAGGGCAGGCCTTCCTTTGGTGACCTTGCTCATTCCCTCCCAGGCCAGCTCAGGTCACCCGGGCCACTGACCCAGGCCTGTCACTTTGGGAGGGGCAAAACTGAGAGGGGCTTTTCTTAGAGAAAGAGAGCAAGGAGTTTGCCAGGCTCCATGTAGCTGACACACGTCTCAGAATTTTAAGTCCACATTGACCTCACACTACCAGGGCCAATGCCCAAAATAAGAAGTTCCAATTAGGGGCCAAATGAGAAAGGACACAGACTCTGCCCCTACCCTGACCCTGGGATCTCCTGTGCTGGTGGCCAATGACAAATCCAGCCACCTCTGCAGTGGGGACCACACTAGCAGCCCTGACTCCACACTCCTCTTGGGGACCCAAGAGGCAGCGTTGCTCTCTGAGTGGCCACCTCAGAACCTGGCTGAGCTGGCTGGGAGGACCAGGACTGTGGCTGGGGTGGGCAGGGAAGGGAAGCCGGGGGCTGCTGTGAGGGATCTTGGAGCATCCCTGTAGCCCACCCTCCCCTTGTTTCATATTTGTAGAGGAACCTTGTGCTGGCCAGGCCCAGTTTCCTTGTGTGACACACTAATGTATTTGCTTTTTTGGAAACATAGAAAATCAATAAATTGCTAGTGTTTCTTTGAACTTCTTCGAGGAGTAGATTCTTTGGGGTGCTGTTGAGGGATGAAGGGGCTACTCATTTCCTTCCGTGATCTCCTCTTACCCTGTACCAGGCAAGGACTGAGAATGCCACCCGAGGGCACAGGGACAGCGCTATCCATGGACACCTGCTCTACAGCAGCACATCTGAGCCTCACCACAGCTCCATGACACTAGGATTGCTGTCCTGATTTATAAAATAAGTAAAGCAAGACTTAGGGAAGGAACAAATACCCCCAGGGTCACACAGCTTGTAAATGTCCCCAAGCCTGAACCCATCCAGGTCAGGGTATCTGTGGGAAAAAGAGAAATCCAAAGATGAAGGTCAAGGAGTTGTTGTTTATTTAGTTTTACTTACTTACTTTTTGAGACAGGGTTTTACTCTGTTGCCCAGGCTGGAGGACTCAAGCAATCCTCCCAGCTTAGCCTCCCACTATGGGTCTCACTCTGTTGCCCAGGCTGGTCTCGAACTCCTGGACTCAAGTGATCCATCTGTCTTTGCCTCTCAAAGCACTGGGATTACAGGCATGAGCCACTGTGCCCAGCTGGAGCTGATGTTTATTGAATGCCTAGTCCACCGGGGTTCTGTATTGGGTGCTGGAGGGTCACAAAAACAAAGGATGTGATGGGCCCCAACCTCAAAAGTCTCATAAGGGACAAGACAAGCATAAGGAAACTGAGGCATGTGTAGTGAATTCCAAGTAATGGTGTGGACATAACCACCGTGGGCCATCAGTGCCAGTCAGGGCCGCCTGGGTAGAGAAGGTCAGGATGCTTGGGGAAGGGCTGAATGTGAGCTTTTCCCAATTTGAAAGGGTGGTGACTGGCAAGGCCTCCCCTACAGCCCATGGCCCTGACCTCCTGGACCATCCCACAGTTCAGTGATGTCCAGAGAGGTCGGGGAGAAGGAGCTGTACCACAGACAAGAAGAAGATGGCCCATCTGTGGCCCAGACTGTTAAATACACGAGGCCTGGGACATCTGAAAAATGTTTTGAGACCTGAAAAACATGTATTGGCTCCAAAACGTGAGATCAAGTTATAAATTTACTATCAACAAATGTTTAGATTGCTAAGCTTTCATTGAAATACAGCATGCATGCAGAAACATGTACAATTGCAAATGCATGCAGCTCAATGAAGCTTCACAAATGAATAGCACCCAGATTGAGAAATTGAACATTACCAGCACCCAAAACCCTGCTCAGACCCCTTCAGGTCACTATCCTCCTCCCCAAGGGTAACCACTGTCCTGACTTGTAACACCATAGGTTAATATTGCCTATTTTTGAACTTTATATAAAGGGAGTCAACAGTCAACAGTAAGTCCGTTTTTATGTCTGGCTATTTTATCTCAACAATATGTTTGCAAGATTCATTCATTCCTATTGCATGTTCCTACCACTGCCATATAGTAATCTATGTGTAACTATGCTGCAATGTAAAATGCAATATTACATCACCACCATTGTTACATCTATTATTTATAAACAACTGGAAACAATTTGCGGATTACTTGTCTCACTTCCTAAAAATTCCCACATGTGATATAATTACTGGGAAATTACAACTAACAGTAAATAAATTAGATTTTATGTGGGATGTGGGTGCACTTAAAGTGTAGGAGTGCCAAAAAGCTACAGAAGTATTAATTCAGCTGTCCCTGGCCAAGCGGGTGGCAGGCCCTCTGGCCCCTTCAGAGGACTTCCAGTGAGAGTGACAGGGTCCAGGAACAGATGGGCAAGACCAAACTGAGAGGCACCAGGAGCAGCTGGCAGCCTAAGCTGTGGCAAGGAAAAGGTCTCATGGTGCTGGAGGCTGAGTCTCCCAGACTCCATGTCGAGGCTGCCTCCAGGTCTCTCTACCCTGAGCCCCAAAGCCATTTCCTCCTGTTGCCTTTGGAAGTATTCTGGCCTGGAACCCGATTCTCTCCACGAGAGAAAAAGCATTCACTGTGCATCATTTTTGGAATGCAGAGCATTCTGTTGTCCAACACAGTTGGAGGAAAGAGTGAACGGAAGTCGTTAATAATAACAATAGTCTTTTTACTTGAGGGGGGCCATACATTAACCCCTTTCACTTTCAAAGCCTTAGGGTGTTGGTTTGCTGTTTTGATCTTTGCTTCATTCTAGTGAGACAGGCAGAGCCCAGTGTATTACATTTCAATTTATAGATGAGGACACTTAGAACCAAAGAGAAAAAGTGACTTGCTGAGAGTCACATAGCAAGTGTGTGGCAGAACCAAGCCTGAGACTCAGACCTCCTGTGTCCCAGCCCAAGTCCGCTCTGGTCAACTCACGTGAGACTGCCCAGTTGTCAAAGTGTTAAAACATGTTCGGAGAGGCCTGACACAAAGGCGATACTGTGCATAACCAAATCTTTAATGAATCAGAAGCGCACAGCACCTCGAGGCATCGTAAGATTACACATCTTATGAGCTGTGGTTGCTGTGCAGACATGCCAACAAATGAAGAATTCTGATAGATGGAATATCAGATGCCAGAAACTACAGTGTGGATCATCTAGTCTGGGGCTGGTGGTTTGGTTGATTAGAATATGGAGGTAATGAGGCCAGGGCCACAGAGTGAAAAATACCTCAAGGACTCCTGCCAGTATCCTCCACCCTAACCCATCATCCTGCAGACCTCGGCAGAGTATGAATGTCACCAAGTGACATGCCAGTCTCTTTGGGAAGCATGTCAAAGCTGACAAGCCCCACTGATGTTGGATCAGCAGACACATTCCAAATACAGAAAGGATTTCAGGCTTCTGGCATTCCTAAACCCTCTAATTGGCCCATTAAGAAGATTTATGGCTGCTGAATTAATTTTTAAAATTTCTAAAAAGCATTTCAGCATTTACCAAGTGGTTCTAAATCTCTGGGGTATAAATGTCACCCTCTGCACACAAGGCCATTAAAATCCTGGTCTCTACACGTCTCTCAGAAAGGAAATGTCAACCAGGTCTCCAGGGCCAGTGGGGCCCACGCTGGGCCCATGCGTGTTTAGGCTCGCTTGGCTGCATTCTGGGCCCAGAGTTTTCCTGGAGGATAGCAAGGCTGTGGGGGACAACACAGAAGAATGACCACCTATTCCGTGACCCCCGCGGGGGTGGACACTGACATGCATGAATGACCTTCTATCTCCATCCGGATGCTGCAGAGTAGGTGGGATCCTTCCCATTTCACAGACAGGGAAACTATGATTCAGAGGTGGAGCAACTTTTTCAAGGTCATACAACCAGTAGGTGATGGATTCAGATTTTGAACCAGGTCTGAAGCCAAGTTTGGTGCTCCTCTCCCTTCTCTATAGCTGCCATCCAGACAGCAGCTGCCAACAATGAGGTTGGCTCCAAAACTGCCCTCTAATGACTCCAACCTGAGACCATGGTGCCCCTCTGAGCCTTCTGTAACCAGTGTTCGAAAACAGAACAATCACCTGTGCCCCAGATATATACTCCTCATCTTTTCTTTTTAATTCGAGAAACATCTGGGAAAAAAATTGTTGTCCTCTTCCTAAAGTTGAGAGGTCAAGGCAAAAATACCCTACTCTCACCTCCTCCTCTGAACTGAGAAAGTCGTTTTCCAGACAGCCCATCTACTGGCCACTCTTGAATCTGAAAGGAGTCACTTCTTGTCCAATCTCTCTATTTCTTGTTCTCTTGCCAGCTCAGAGCTGGTCCTGCCTAGTCCCCTTGGCTGTCTGGTTTTGAGTACTCCTGGGAGCAGAACTTTATTCTTGGCCCCAACCAACCAGATCTCCTTGATGGCTGGACCACTGACAGGACTGCAGAGTGTGGGGCTGTAGCCACAGATGCTGGGGGCTGGGAGTCAGGCTGGCGGGGAATAGGCTGGCTCGGTGGCATGCTGGACCCACCACCCAGCATCCGGGATCTGTTGTCTGGAGCTGGCCTGCATCAGGGTTACAGACTGTCAGAGTGGAATGGCCAGGGAGCACTCCTCAGCAGGCGATATCCACCCATTTTCCAAACACAGAATCTTTCAGGTAAGCTACACTGACATGGGGAGACAGAGGCAGCCCAGGTGGAAGAGACTTGGGGCAGGAGCTCCACCTGCCCACTCCCTTTCTGCCCAGGAGTGAGACCCTCAGAACCCCAGGCTCCAAGGAGCTGTGGAGAAACCGCTGGTCTAGCCTGACTCCCTCCTTTGCAGGTGAGGAACTGAGGCCCAGAGAGGGAAAGTGACTTGCTGTCACAAAGCATCACTAGGAGCAAGGCCAGGCCCCTTCTCCTACACCACTCTCTGCTCTTCCTTGCAAGTCCCTCGTCCTCTCCCCACTGGACTAACTGCACCTCTGGATGCTCCACAGTGCCTGCTGGAGTCCTGATGTAACTAACACCCAGCACCTGGGTGGTTGGTACAGCCACTTTCTGCACTGGACTGTGAGCTCCCTAAGGGCAGGGACCCAAGCAGTGTCTGGCACAGGGAAGGAACTGGATATTTATTCTTTTACGTGAACAAGGAAGGAAGGGAGGGAGGGGGAACTGGTAAATAAAAGAACAGAAATATTTTCTTGTCTGGTATACTATTTTAACTGGTTTCCAAGACACGTGGGAGTCTCTAAACGCAGGGGGAATTCACACACACACACACACACACACACACTGATAGAGCCCTACACTTACACACACACAACCCACAAGGCTGCTGGAGGGATCTGGCATCACCTGGCACTGTGGGCACAGAGCAGAAGCTTGGCAAGGACCAGTGTCCCTATATGATGAGTAGGGCTCTTCTTGAAGCCCTAGCTTTGGTGACCAGGACTCCACAGGGGAGAAATTGAGGCCAAATATTTCCACATTCTAAAAAGAGTCTAGATTAATTGGGGCCGCACACCTTTGATTAAAGATCCAAGGGCTTTTGAATGATGAGACTAGGCCAGGCATGGTGGTTTATGTCTAATCCCAGCACTTTGAGAGGCCGAGGCGGGCGGATCACCTGAGGTCGAGAGTTTGAGACCAGCCTGACCAACATGGAGAAACCTCGTCTCTACTAAAAATAGAAAATCAGCAGAGCATGGAGGTGCATGCCTGTAATCCCAGCTACTCGGGAGACTGAGGCTTGAACTCGGAAGGCGGAGGTTGCAGTGAGCTGAGATTGTGCCCTTGCACTCTAGCCTGGGCAACAAGAGCAAAACTCTTTCTCAAAAAAAAGAAAAAAAAAGAAAAAACCCAAGGGCTTTTGAATGATGAGACTAGGCCAGGCATGGTGGTTCACGTCTAATCCCAGCATTTTGGAAGGCCAAGGCAGGAGGTTCTTGAGCCCAGGAGTTCAAGACCAGCCTGGGCAACATAGTGAGATCCCATCTGCAAAACAAAACAAAACAAAACAAAACACCATCAGACTGGATGAGATGACCAAGGTCATGGGGATAGATAGAATAGAGAAGAGCTTCAAAGGCAGCAGACAACCAACCAAAGAGAATGAGGAGGAACAGTCAGTGACGTGAAAGGTCAACCAAGAGAGTGCGGCATCTGGAAGCCAAGGGAAGAAAGTGTGCCTAGATGGAGGGAGGGCCTGGCTATGTGGGATGGTGCTGATGAGCACACGGGATGAAGGCAGAGCAGACAACCAGATTCATGATTCTTTTATTTCCTCTTCCATCCTTTCTGCTCTTTTAGGTAAAATTTAGATACAGTGAAATGCACAAATCTTAAGTGTACCATTCAATAGATTTAGACAAATGCAGACTTCTCTGCAATCCAAAGTTCTATCAAAATATAGAACATGTCATCACCTCAGAAAGTCCCCTCATGCAATTTCCCAGTCAACAATCCCCCTTCCCACTAAGAGGCCATTTTACTTTTCTGCTTTTTTCATGACAGATTAATTTTGCCTGATTTAAAAAAATGTAATCTTTGGGAGGCCGAGGTGGGTGGATCACGAGGTCAGGAGATCAAGACCTCCCTGGCCAACATGGTGAAACCCTGTCTCTACTAAAATACAAAAAAATTAGCTGGGCATGGTGGTGTGTGCCTGTAGTCCCAGCTACTCGGGAGGCTGAGGCAGGGGAATCACTTGAACCCAACAGGTGGAGGTTGCAGTGAGTCAAGATCGCACCACTGCACTCTAGCCTGGAGACAGAACGAGATTCCATCTCAAAACAAAACAAAACAATACAAAACAAAAAGTAATGCCTGGGTTAGGCACAGTGGCTCACTCCTGTAATCCCAGCACTTTAGGATGCCAAGGCACACTTGCCTTGGATCACCTGAGGTCAGGAGTTCGAGACCAGCCTGGCCAACATGGTAAAACGCTGTCTCTACCAAAAATACAACAACAAAAAAAATTAGCCAGGTGTGGTGGTGCACACCTGTAGTCCCAGCTACAGAGGAGGTGAGGCAGGAGAATCACTTGAACCTGGGAGGCAGAGGGTACAGTGAGCCGAGATCGCCCCACTGCACTCCACCTGGGGCAACAAGAGCAAAACTCCGTCT
Source organism: Rhinopithecus bieti (assembly GCF_001698545.2). Taxonomy (NCBI): domain Eukaryota; kingdom Metazoa; phylum Chordata; class Mammalia; order Primates; family Cercopithecidae; genus Rhinopithecus; species Rhinopithecus bieti. Next base: position 3,722,330 of record NW_016812542.1, read on the forward strand.
CAAAAAAAAAAAAAGTATTATCTGCAGGATCTATAGTGTATGCCCTGTTTTATTTCTGATGTTGGTAATTTGTGTTCTCTCTCTCTCCCTCTCTCTCTCACACACATACTTTTTCTTGAATAGTATAGCTAGGAGTTTATTTTTTCAGAAAACCAACTTTTGGCTTTGTTAATTTTCTCTATTTTTTTTTTCCATTTCATCAGTTTCTGCTCTTTATGATTTTCTTTCTTCTACTTAACTTTGGGCTTATTTTGCTTTTATTTTTCTAGATTCTTAAAGTAGAAACTTAGGCCATCGATTTTAACCTTTCCAGTATTTAACGTCCCCTCTCAACACTGCTTCAGCAGCATCGCATAACTTTTGACATGTACTTTCATTATCATTTCAGGAAGAATATTTTCCTAATTCTCTTCTGATTTTTTTTTTTTTTTTTTTGACTCATGGATTATTTAGAAGAGTGTTATTTAATTTCAAATATTTGGGAGTTTCTAGATACTTTTTATTTTTCTCTAATTTAATTCCATTATACTCAAAGAACATTTTCTGTATAATTTCAGTCCTTTTATCTTATTGAAACTTGTTTCAGAGCCAAACATATTTTCGTAGTGAATGAACCATATGCTCTCAAAAATCATGTGTATTCTACAGTTGTTAAGTATGCACATACATTTGCTTGCTTTGTCTTCCCAATGAACATCGTCATAAAATATCCCTCTGTTTCTGTTGATACTCTTTGTTTTGAAATCTGTTGTGTCTGGTATTAATCTGTTCTCTAGTCTTCTGGTTACTGTTTGTGTCCTGTATCTTTTGCCTTTTTGTTTTACTTTCAATGTATCTGTGTCCTTATATTAAGCATGCATCTCTTGTAGATAGCAAATAGTTGAGACTGCCTCTTATTTTTCCCCATTCTGATGATCAATGCATTTTAAACAAGTGTTTAATCAATTTAGAGGTGGAATAATTACTGGTACAGTTAAATTTGTCTGCCATTTTACTGTTTGTTTTCTGATTAGTCGACTCTCTTTCTGGCCCTCTGTTTTTTGGGGTTTTTTTTTTTCTTCTTCTTTCTTTGGGGTTATTTTTAGAATTTCATTTTAATTCATCAGTGGACTTTTGTATTTTTTATATTTTGGGGTTTTTTGTGATTGATCTAGAGATTAAAATATATATCTTTAAATTTTTAATCTGCTTACAACTGATATTGTGCGACTTTAAATAAAATGTAAGAATTTGGAGCCACATACATCTACTTACCAGCCGTCTTCCTTTATGTTGGAGCTGTCATTTGTGTTATATTTACATATATTGCAAATGCCACAATAAAATATTATCATTTTTGCCTTAAAATGTCATATCCGTTTGAAAGAAATTAACAAAAAAGTAGCCTCTAGTACTTATCATTTGCAGTGCTTCTCATTTCTTCCTAAAGTTTCAAATTTCCATTTGGTATTATTTCCTTTCAGTTTGAAGCACTTTCTTCATCATTTCTTGTTGTGCAGGTCTAATGGTGATGGATTCTCCCAGTTTACATTTATCTTTAAATGTCTTTATTTTACCTTCATACTTCAAGGCAAATTTCCCTAGACACAGAATTCTGATTGATGGTGTCTTTTTTTCTGTCATTAGTTTAAAGATGCTCTCTTCCACTGCCTTCTGGTCTCCATTATTCCTGATAAAAACAGTAGTCATTTCTATTGTTGGTTCCCTGTCTGTCATTTTTTTTTCCACCTGCTTTTCTTTACATCTTTGATTTATAACAGTATGACTACAATGTGCCCAAGTGTGGTTTTCTTTAGACACAGCTTGCTAAGGGTTTGCTGAGCTTTTTAGATTTATACATTATGTCTTTCAGCATGTTGGGGAAATTGGGGCCACTATGTCTTCAATTATTTTTATGTCTCACTTTTTTTCTTCTCTCATTCTGAGACTCCAATTACATGTATGTTAGACCTTTTGATATTGTCCCGCTGATCTCTGAGTGCCTGTTTATTTTTGTTCTCTGTTCTTCAGATTAGTACATGTCTATTGATCTGTATTCAGGTTCCCTGACTCTTTCTTCTGTCATTGTAAACGTGCTGTTGGGCCCATCCAGTGAATTTTTAAATTTTACTTCTTTATCATATTTTTCAGTTTTAAAATTTCTATTAGGTTTTATTTGACAATCTCAATTTCTTTGATAACAGTTCTTATTTATTTATTAAAAGAATATTTTTCTTTATATCTTTGAGCAAAAGTATAATTTCTCCTTTAAAATACTTGTCAGTTAATTCCAGTATCAAAACCATTTTATGATCAGTCTTCATGTATTGTCTTTTCTCTCAATTATGAGTCAGGTTTTCTTGTTTCTTACTATGTTGGTAATTTTGGATTGCATCCTGGACTTCATGAATGATACATTGTATCACGTCTGGATTCTGTTCTTCACTCCTCTGAAGGCTGTTGATGTTTTGTTTTAGGAGACAATTAACTGGCTGAACTCAAACTTCAAACCCAGTTTCCCTTATGGTGAGCATTAGCTGAAATCGCTGTTCAGTTCTGTTCGTTCATTTGGGCTTCTTGGATTCTCCCCTATGTTTGCATAGTTAAAGTAAGTCAGAGATTTAGGCTAAGTTTATATTCAGAACTTGGGGCACTATCTCTGTGATTCTCTCCTTTCTAATAATACGTCCCTCCTCCATTTTCCAGCTGCCCTAAACTTTCTCCTCTGGTTCTCTAAGCCGGTAAGACTACAAACTTCTACTTGAGCTTAAGACAGTCTGCATGAAGCCAATTGCAGTCTGCCCTTTGATGAAAAGCTACAAAATGGAAAACTTACACAATGAAATTTTACTTACCTGAGTGCCAGCTTCCCTTCAGTTTCCTCTTGCTTTTGATCAGCGTTTGCACGTAGTTGCTACTTTTTATATTTTGCCCAGAGTTTATAGCTGTTGTCTATAGGAAAGATGACTATGATTTGCTAGAACTTTCTGATCATCAAATTTAGTGATATGGAAGTCATTGGTGCCTTGACCAGAGCAATTTTGGTTGAGTGGTAGGGGCAGAAACTTGACTGGAGTGGGTTCAAGAGAAAGAGGAAGAAAAAGAATTTTAGAGAGTGAGAACTGACTGCTTTCTGAGAAGGTATTTGTAAAGTAGAAGAGATAAATGAGGTGCTTTTAGGGAGTGAATGTGGCATAAACATAGATTTTTTTGTAAAATAAAATCATGTTTTATATGCTGATGGGAATAATATGGCAGGGAAGGAGAAATCGATGACCTGAGAGAGAAAAAAAATTGCTGGTGTGATGTCCGTGGGTAGGTGAACGGGCATAGGACCTGATCCATAAGTGGAAGTGTTAGCCCTGGTTGGGCTATGGACAGCTCAACTATGGTTCCTGAGGCAGGTGGGGGTAGATGTGGTATTGGGAGATTATTGGAGTTCTCTTTGTGATATGTCCATGATCTCAGTGAGATCTGAGAGTGAGGATAGAGGGGGACATGTTAGATGGTGGAAGAGGGTAGAAGGCACGAAATTGTTGAGAAGTGTAGGAAAACTGAAGAACTAGTGAAATATAGTAGGAATGTTGGTGGTAATGAATTTAAAGGAAGACTGGTCAGCATAGTCATGTGCTTACTCTACCCACATGTTGCTACCACACAGGGGCAGATGCAGGGTAAGTGAAGAGGACTTAACCAGGGGGGGTTGCAGGCAGGTTAGTGAGGCAAGAGAGGAGGAAGGGAGTTAAGGATGTGGGCAAGGGAATGGCCATAGATGGGCCATAAACTTTAACCTGGGTAAGGAAGGAGAAAACACGAGGGAGTTGGTTGAGAGATCATTAAAATTAACATGATAGTATGAACAGATTGCAGGATCCAAAGAGAGATTAGGGGCCGGGCGCGGTGGCTCAAGCCTGTAATCCCAGCACTTTGGGAGGCTGAGGCGGACGGATCACGAGGTCAGGAGATCGAGACCATCCTGGCTAACACGGTGAAACCCTGTCTCTACTAAAAACTACAAAAAACTAGCCGGGTGAGGTAGCGGCGCCTGTAGTCCCAGCTACTCGGGAGGCTGAGGCAGGAGAATGGCGTGAACTGAAATGGGGGTCCATGTGGACTTGAACGCACCATGATAACCCCCAGAAAATGGTTAGTCTTTTACACTCCTTCATCTGGATTTAAGAGCCAGTCGAGCATGAGGTGTCACTTTGCACCGTGTTTAGGAGTCTCCCTGGTGAGACTGGTCTAGCAGCAGACATTCGGGCAAATACTGCCCCGTAAACCACAGTGGTCAAGAACGTGGATTCTGGAGCCAGACTGCCTAGGTTCAAATCCCGGCTTTGCCTCTTCATAGTTGTGTAACATTGAGCAAGACAGTTAACCTGTCTGTATTTTATTTCCTAATCTCTAGAGTGTGGAGAGGAGCAGTGCTCTCCCCTCTCCCATAGGGCTATTGTGAAAATTGAAATGAGTTAATGAATGTTTCAGAGCACTTGTTGCAGCGAGTTGTATCAGTGCTTGGTAAGTAAAATAAATGACAGGTCACCCTGGGCCCTTCCTCAAGGCCCAGCTCCCTATGTCTAGTGACTGTCAGAAGGTGTAGACAAGGAAAAAAAAAACAAAGAGAGATTAGGGCCTGGGTACTTGAGGCAATGAGGTGTCATTTGGAAAGTTGTGGTCAAAGAGTGTGTTGCTTGGAATTGAGAATATGAAGGAATCGCCATTATTGGTCACAACAAGGTTGACCAACCATGAAAGTAAATGGCTATAGTGGAATGGACAAAAATCTCTGGAGAAGAGATCAAGAAACCAAGAGGCCAGGGTATCAGAAGGATTGTTCTCAAAGATTTTGAAATCACCAAGAATTATAATAGAACTAACAGTGAAAAAGTGATGGTAGACTGCAGCGAAAATCTTCAGGGAAGTGAGAGGCCCCAGGGGTCTATCAGTCACTGCAACAGACGGGACAGCAGTGGGATAGTGTGATGACATGAGACACCTGTTTAACTAAACTGAAGTGTGGCTCCATGGCAGCGCCAGGCATTCCACTATCCTACACTCCACCTATGATAGTTACCAGTCAATACACAAACCATCTGGGGATGAAAATGAGCTCTTCTCCAAATACTCAGAGATAACCCGGAACAAACCCTTGTTTGAGATTAGATAGAGAAGGGCTCCATACTTCACGTCTGGTGGTCTGGTAGGTCTGAGCCCTGTGGACCAAAGATCCTGGCTGGTGGTTACCTAAACTCCTAGCAATGCTGGCGAGGGGGATGGGTGAGGGCTGGTGCAGGGGGCACTGACAACTTGCCATATCATCAACCTACCAGCTTATCTTGAGAGGAGAGTTGCAGAGGTTGGTAGAGAGGTTGAGATGGAGTGAGAGACTCAGGTGTGAAAGAGGGAGGCAGAGGAGAGGGTCTCGCTCTTCACTAAAGAGCCAGGACACTGTGTATGCCCCTGCTGCTCATTCAGGGGAAGCTGAGGCCCCAAGAGGGGAGCACTCACACAGCAACCCTCCGGCCCCTCATGGCTGCCCCTCAGAGCTCCTACCCAGCTTCCCAACACCTCCCTGAGCCTTCCCTTCCTCGCTCAGGGCTCCACAAAGTTCTGAACCAGCCTGAGCTGCATGTGTTTTGGTTCATTTGTTTTTGAAAAACAAAAGACAAAGGTTCATTAAATCACCACCCACCCAGTCACCTCAGCAAGTAACTCCGGCCTCATCTTTCATTCTTCCTTTCCCACTGAGGCACCAAGTCCTGACACCTCTAAAATATTACCTCATCTCCACGCCCACTACCGCTGTCTACCCCGGGCCTCCATGAGGCCTGCCCCTTCCACGGCAACAGACTGGGCCTCCTGGCTGGGCCCTCTGCCTCTTGTTTCCCGCCCCTTTGCCCCCAGAGTGCCTCCACTAGAGTCATCTTTCTAAATAATGCTGACTGTATCCTTCCTCTGCCTAATTGCATCGCCAGCTCCCACTTTTCTGTAGCCAGAATTCTTAGGCTGTCACCCAGGGCTCTCCCAGGGCGGCCCCAGCCCACCCCTCCTGCCTCCTGCTGCTTCCCATTCACTCCCTCTACTCCACCCATGACTGGCATCTCCCCAAACATGATGTACCAGGTTAATCCCACTGTCTTTGCATTGCTTCTTCTGCCTGGTGTGCCCTTCTCCTGCCTCCGCCTGTCAAAATCCTATTCATCCTCTGAGGCCCAGCCAGCGTGTCATCCTGTCTGTGAGGCCTGCGTGCACCTGTGTGGAGGCCCCAGTCGTGCCCCGGCTTGTGCGTGCGTCTGCTTTCCCCTCTGTGATAGTGACTTGCTCCATTTTTTGCCCTTTCCTCATACTTGGCACAGTGTCCAGCACAGAACACAAACTCAACATGTGCTGAATAGAACAGTAGTTTGGGTATAGATGCATAGAATTGCATATTGAAAAGACCTGAAAATTCTCCCAGGCCTCCCTCCCACAGCTGACCCTTGAAGGCCCGTAAATCGTCTTCCACATTGGCCAAGCAGCACCCTCCAAGCATCTCTAGGGGAGGAGAACTCAAAGCTGTGCTGGCCATTAGGTCTCTGGTATTGCTCTGGTTTCTGGGTTCCTACAACTTACTTTCACTCACTGGTCTTGTCTTACTCACTGGGGCCGTAGAGAATTGGTCCAGCCTCTCTTCCCCATGACAATCCTTCTAGTATCTGAACACAGCCCTCTGGTGCCTCTGAGCTTTCTCTTATCCAAGTTAAACCTCCTCAGCTGCTTCAACCATTCCTCAAGGGCATGATTTAGTGTCCCTCACCCTTCTCTGAACATGTCTCAGATTGTCACTGTCCCTCTTAAGAACTGGAGCTCTGAATAGGTCAAGGGACATCAGATGTGGTCTGAGTTGCACTGAGTACAGCAGGGCTGGACTCTCTCAGATTTTGGATATCCCAAATCTATCATCTAGCCCAGAAATTGCCAGGTTGTGGGGCCTCCAAACTCCAATTCCTTGGAAACTCATGCAAAGGTCTCTTTTGACTGCGTGGCTCCCAGATCATCCAGCACCTTCAGCCCACGGTGGATCTTACTCTGCCACCTCCTCAAGGAGGAGCAAGGCAATTGGGCGTGGCCTATGTTGGTATTGGGAAATGGGATTCCCCAGAGCTGATAGATCAGCTTCGGGATAAATTTAGTCTCAGGTAAGTCTGAATGTGACAGCTCCAGTTGGAGAAGCAGCCCAGATGCCACAAAAAGTGATGCCTCAATGGAACTATCAGGAGATCCCAGATCTGCCACAGAGTCAACGGGTGGCCTTGGATAAACCTCCTCACCAGCTTCCTTCCTGCTGAAATGAGGCTATATCTGGGGTTCCTTCCAGCCCAAATCAGACCTTCATGTGAGTTTTGTGGAACGGAAATCTCTGCCTTCACTCTGTGATTCTCAGAGCATTGGCGCTCTCAAGGTCTCCTTCTCCCATGCCTGCCAGCTTCCCCAGGTTCTCAGTGAGCCCCACACACTGCCCCCAGCCTGCCTCAGCTCCCTGGCTAGGCCTGGGAAGCCTCCAGTTCAGCATTCCTACGCAGATTCCCACACCCTCCCCCACCCGGCCTCAACCTCCCTGTACCAGTGGCGGGGAGCTAGAGAAGCCATGAGTCAGGCTGTCAGAACTGGCCCTGCCGGTTCCACCTTCCATCTAACCACAGTGTCAGCAAAAGGCGAGTCGAGGTTTGGCTAGAAAACTCTGCTGCCACCACTCTTCAGGTGGGCAAGGCCAATAGAACTTCCCTGCATAAACTGAGCCCAAGCACCAGATTTGTAGAAGTCCTTCCCACCTTCCCTCAGCTGGAGAGGACACCTTTTACAATGGCCGTCAGGCCCATGGGAACTGGCAGGAACTTCAACTACAGGACTAGATTGGCAGATTTGAGAGAACAAATAGCATTTGAGACTCAAAATAAAAGTCAAGCCACCCAGTATACAGGAGAAATCAAGGTTGGTAAGGACAGCCTCCCCATAGACCCTGGTGAGTTGACAATGCCTGTACCAGCCCTGCCCCGCCCAGAAAGGATTTGGAAGAGAAGCCCCAGCAGACTGTCTCCAACACCAGGAGACTCAGCTTCTCACTTAGAAAATGAGCTCAAGGGGTCCTGTGGCATCCAAAGAGCCTTGCACAAAATCTTAGTAGTTGCTGTGTGTGTGTGAGTGGGGTGTGTGTGTGTGTGTGTGTATGTTAGGGAATTAGATTAGCATTTCCCAAAATGAGTTCCAGAGGATGTTCACAACGCTGAGTGACAAAGGAGGTCTAAGTTTGGAAACTCTGGGCTAAATGAGTGAATCAGTTTTCTTTACTCATGATTCTCAGAAGTTTTAATTTGCTCATGTGTATCACAGCAGAGAAAGAAAGAGAAAAAGACAAAGAGGTGGCATGAAGCCCGTCCCAACTTACTTCAGTGCAGAAAACTTTAACAGAACACCAGTTTCAGACAGCCAGTTTGGGCAGCCACACTGAGATTGTTTAAGCTTACTTCCACAGGGAAATTCTGGAATCCCAGGCAAAGGCTCCCCTGGAACACGTCAAATGGCAAACCAGACGGCCATGGACTGGGAGAGACCTGTGTGTCTGCGGACCAAGTGCTACTGATTCCTGCAGAAGGAATTCCAGCATGCTCAGCCTCAAAACCTAGACAGGCTGCTGGACAGGCTGCCGTGAAAGTAGGAATCAAGATATAAGACAGGACCAGGGCTCGCTGCTTTCTTTGAAATGCTCTCTCCTGTCTCCCTCCTGTCACCATTTGAGACAGGCTCCCAGAATCTCTGTCTTTTCAAGGAATGGAGGACCTTTGGGATCTCAGAGTAACCTAGTTCAATAATTCTCAAACTGGAATGTGCACGTGGATCCCTGGGAATCTTATTAAAATGCAAATTCTGAGATTCTGTATTTCTACAAGATCCCAGGTGGTACCATTGATACCAGTCTGCGGGTCACACTTGGAGCAGCAAGATCCTGGCTAATCCAGGAAGACTTCCTGGAAGGGCAGACCTATAAGAGAAGGGCAACTTGGAGGGAAAAAACACAAGGAAGCAGAGCTGAGGCTGCAGAACAATGTGGAAGTGGGGAGAGAGTGTGGAAGCAAGGATTGTTCAGAGACATAGGGAGAACAAGGAGGCCAGGGTAGTCTAGGGGCACAGATTTTACAGTTAGGAACGGGGTGGGAGACACAGATGTGGGCTGGGAGGTGGATGCTAGGAGGCGGGCAGGTCCACACCAGCAGGGCGACAATAATTCAGATGCAGGGCTTCCAAACCTCGCCCAGAGGGAGCTCTAACCCCTCAAGAGAGAAGGATGAAGACACGGCTCCTTGTCCACCCACTCCTTTGAATAGACCTCTGCTGTCCTGGTGGGAGGCGGGCGGGAGGTAGGGATGTCACCAGCCCTGAAGACTCATCTCCTATCACTGTCTGGCTGCACACAGCAGGGCGAGGCCGGCTGGGCTGACTCCGTCTGAGAAAGGGGAGAGTGGGAAGGAGAAAGCCAGCTAAGGCCCACCCTAGGCCTGGGGCATGGGAGGAAAGGGGAACCTAAGTTGGGGGAAACTAAGGGCAGGCAGGAAGGAGGGGTTGGGCATCACAATTAAGGGAAAAGGACAGGGAGCCGGGGACCCTTCCTATCTCCACAATATCCCAAAGATAACAGCAGACACTCATCTGCTTGTTCCATGTGCCAGGCACTGTTCTGAGCACTTATATTTATAGAAGCTTTTTTTTTTTTTTTTTTTTTTTTGAGATGGAGTTTCGCTGTTGTGGCCCAGGTTGGAGTACAATGGTGTGATCTCGGCTCACTGCAACCTCCGCCTCCCAGGTTCAAGTGATTCTCGTGCCTCGGCCTCCCAAGTAGCTGGGGGGCACCCACCACCACACCTGGCCAATTTCTGTATTTTAAGTAAAGATGGGGTTTCGCCATGTTGGTCAGGCTGGTCTTGAACTCCTGGCCTCAGGTGATCCGCCTCCCTCAGCCTCCCAAATTGCTGGGATTACAGGCGTGAGCCACTGTGCCCAGCTTTATAGGAGCTTATTTAATCCTCACCATAACCCAATGAGGTAGTTGCTAATATCATGCCTGTTTTACAGATGAAGAAACTGAGGCACAGTAACTTGACCGAGGTCACTCAATAAATACATAGTGGAGCTGGGATTGGACCTAGGGAGTCTGGCTTCAGAATCCATGCCCTTCAACACTTTCTAGAATCCAGGCAGATTCTGGGGCACAAGCGACTTCCTCCCACTGCCTGCCACTCTCAACCCCGGCCTGAGCAGGATGCAAAACGGGTTGCTGCTGGCGAGGACAATAGTATCCTTCTGCCCCATGTGGCAAAGCAGCCCAGTCTCTTTCTCATGAAAATCTCCTTTCTGACTGGTCCCCCACTCATTCATTCAGAGTGCAGCAGCCCCAGCCTCGATAGCTCCACTAGCCAAAAGTGGTGTTTCCTGAACTCTTCAGATTGTCAAATACCTACCTATGCCTGTTCTGGAGCCCCCAAATCTTCTGTTCGGCAAGATTCTCCCTCTGCCCTTTGTGGAACACTGTGTATATGCAATCTATTCAATAAGAGTCCTCAACTCCCTGGGCAAACATCATTCATTCATTCAGCAAGTAGTTACTGAGGGCCACCGTGTGCCCGGTCAGCAGAACAGACAACCCTGAACTCTTGGATCTTACAATCAAATAGAGAGAGACAGACAAAAAAACAAGGTAAAAGTGAAAATATATTGTGTGTAAAAGACAAAAAGCACGGAGAGAAAAGTCAGACAGGAGAGGAGAGGAGGAGCGCAGTGTGGAAGGGTGGGTTGCTACAAAGTGAGCTACTGTGGCTGGGGCTGGCCTCCCAGGGAAGGCTGAGTGGGGACTGAAAGGAGGTTTGTTTGTGTGTTTTTTGAGACAGAGTCTCGCTCTGTCACCCAGGCTGGAGTGCAGTGACACGATCTCAGCTCACTGCAAGCTCCGCCTCCCGGGTTCAAGCGATTCTCCTGCCTCAGCCTCCCAAGTAGCTGGGACTACAGGCGCCCACCACCATGCCCAGCTAATTGTTTGTATTTTTAGTAGAGATGGCATTTCACTGTGTTAGCCAGGATGATCTCGATCTCCTGACCTCGTGATCTACCCACCTTGGCCTCCCAAAGTGCTGGGATAACAGGGGTGAGCCACCGCACCCCGCCTGAAAGGAGGTTTTATAGTCAAACCTCACCCAAGGAGTCAAACCTTAAGTGAGGAGTGTGTGGCCTTAAGTGAGGTTTGACTACAAAGAGTTTTAATTTTTTTCTCAGTTACTGCAACCAACAGGGGAAGCCCCTGCCCTGCTGGACAGTGAGTGCTATCAAAGGTTTCAGAACTCTGCGGCCACTGCTGATTCCCACAAGGTCATATTTTGGTTATTAAGTCTCTGCCCTCATCCATTTCAAACTCCAATCTCCTATTCAACTCAAAGCTCCCCTTCCCCTCCTTCTCCTACTCAGCACAGACTAGACTTGGGGACAAACAGGGAGCAGGTCTGTGCTCTGCCATCTCATGGGTCCTTGTTCCATGGGCCCCTCTCCTGCTGGGGTGGGCACGGGGCCAGGGAAGGAGCTGACTCCTTCCTCAGTACCCAAGGCTGTCCTGCTGTCTGCCTTAGGTAGGTGTCCCTGCTCCTCCAACTGATTTTTATTTTATTTTATTTTATTTTATTTTATTTTATTTTATTTTATTTTATTTTATTATGTCATTGGTTGCAAGACTTTCCTAATGACAGAAGCAGTGAATTGACCTCTCTTCTGGTGCAAACTCCAGGTCTCATGTGGCTTGTCTTCCTGAGTGGCTCTGGTTTAGCAAAGGCTGCGTCTAGATGGTCCCTGGGACCTGCAGACTCCTTGTCCTGTAGGAAGGAGGGCAGCCAGAGGAGAGCCACAGTGGGGCCTTTTAAAGTGTAGGGCCCAATGCCTGACTCCCAGTTGCCAGGGTCTAAGGCTGGTGCTGGAGAGAATGCATGTGATGGGGGCGGGGAGTGGTTCAGAACCTGGGGGCGGGAGGGGACTCATGTAAACAAATGCCACCTACAGTGCACTCTCTACAAGCCCCCACATTCTACCCCTAGTTTCCAAAATTGCCTTCTGCTGGCATCACCTCAGATCTTCAGTCCCCCCCTCTCCTTCTCCAACACTACCAGCCCAGGTCGTCAGCATGACCCCACCATCCCCATGAGAACAGCCTCCTACCTAGTCTCCCTGTTTCCCCGCCTGTCCTCCTCCAACCAACAGGTCGCTCCACAGCCAGAGTGATCTTCTAAAAACATAAGTCAGTGCTCCCCTTGCTTAAAATTATCAAACACTTCCCCTCACACTCAGAGTAAAATCCAGTCCCCTTAACACGACCCCCAAAGCCATAATACAGCCCTCCCACCTCCTTTCAGTCCATTCATCACACCAAGGTTTTTGCACCTGCTGTTCCTTCTGCTCCCAGCATCTTCTCACTCACTTCCTCTGGCCAATGCCTATGAATCCTTTAGTTTTCAACTCAGTGATAGCTTCCACAAGGAAGCTTTCCCTCATCCAACACCTCCATTTAAGTTACATCCATCCTGTTCTCTCTCACAGCACACTGCTGTTTTCCTCTGGGTTTCTCCTTTTACAATTTGAGACTCAGGCTCTGCATATGTATATCTATATCTATATATACATGTGTCTATGTCTATGCACACATGGATGTATGTATCCACCTATTTCTATCTATCTTCCTATCTCCCATCCACCTATCTCTTTTCTATCTCCCTATCTGCTATCTATCTATCCATCTATCTGTCTCCTATGTATCTATCTATCTATCTATCTATCTATCTATCTATCATCTATCTATCCAATGATCTAATGTCTGTTTAATACTTTTCTCCTCTTGTTTATGAAGGTAGGAAACAGTCTTGGTCTGTCCTCAGTTATAACATTGATAACTAGCCAGTACCTGGAATAAAGTATGTGCTCAATAAATACGTGTTGGATTTACACAATGACTGAACCAATGTGTCAGTGATCCCTATTTTCTGATAGAAACATTGATAATCAAGCAGATTTAATGCTTGCATCGATATGATGTGAGCGAGGTAAACATATGACCCTTCCAAGATCAAAGTTACTCTGTTTCTAAAGTTATCATCCTATGGACTTGTTACGGTGTTTTGACAACTGTAAGACAATGCAACTCTAATGTGATTAGTTGGTCTTGTTTTCCCTCTCTGACAATATTTGATATTTAAAAGATCAGAGCTTATACAAGATCATCTAATTTAAGGACGATTTTTCTCATGTATTCATTCCCATGCACGGAGGCCACTGGGATCTATGAATGAACAACCCAGGGCCGCGGGTCCCAAGAAGTGCGCAAGCTAGATGTAGGGGAGAGATTAGGAGACCAACAACCACAACTGAGTGGGATGAGGGCTATGTGAATTCACGAGTCACTTTATATGAGCAAGGGCCCGTAGTAAGATCTTACATTCGTAAGTCTGGATTTCCCAGGTGAGTGATCAAATTTTTGCAATAGACAAATTTGAACATTATTTCACACAAGTTTTTCTATGATAAGGAGTGATGCACACATACTTTGCATTATGTAATCAGAAATTATTCAAATAGTTGTTGGCTAAAATACAGAAGGGACTTCTTGAAAATATGCTTTTCTTTGTTTCTATCAGATGCCTGACTTAATTTGGTAGAAAGTGTACCATTCACATAATTTTAACATTGTAATAAAAATACAGTAATCAGGATCCTGCCCTGTATGACCTTGGATGAGTTACCCAACTTCTCTGAGCCTCAGTTTCCTTGTGTATAAAATGGAGTTATTATATAGGTCCTAATTTTGCATGTTACTGTAATTAGAGAGTGCACATAAGTTACATAACATAGTATATGGCACATGATAGGTGCCTCATATAGGGAGGCAAATATCATTTGTTAGTATTATCATGTAGCTGGCTTATAAGTTATGCCAAGCGTCTCCCAGCAGAAACCACTGCTCACCACATCACCTGGGCCTGAACAGGTGGGAGATGTGGGGCCAAAGGGGTCTTTGTGTGAAGTTCAGAGGGAAAAACTGCTTTGTCCATCGCCCCCACGTAGAAGTGAAGTGACCTTCTCCCTTTATCTTCACCAACCTGCGTTCCTAGCTGGCATCATCTTCTGGGAATTGGCAGGGTACAGATGGGTGGGGAGAGGACGGAGTGAGGCAGCTCATCCTAAACAGGTCTCCCTGTCCTACATTTAGCAAGCCCAGCACAATCTCAGTACCTCTCAGCCTGGGAATCACACTACCTCTCCCACTCCGCCCACCGCTTTCCTGAAGAGCAGCCCCAGCCTAGCCCCAGGCTTCTTCAGTTTTGCATTGCTCAAGCCTGACTTGACAGGGAAAACTGCTTTGGGATTGGGGTGTGCTGCAGGTGTGGCCAGTGTGGCCAAGGCCAGCACTGAGGGCAGGGCCACAGGGCGGAGCTGGGGCTACTGCCCCCAACCCCCGCCCCAGGTCAGGGCGCTCTGCATAAGTATGGAAACATTTTTCTCCTGAGTCTTCATTTGAGAGCAATTTAAATTCCTGTAGATGCTGAGGTGGGAACTGAGAACCTGGGATGAGCAGGTGGGTGGGGCTGAAGCCCTGGGATCAGTGCCAGGCAGAGAGGCCTGGGCTGGGCACCCAGTCCTGGTTTCCGTGAGTCACAGGAGCCCCAGAGTAAATGGGCCTTCAATGTGCGGCTCTCAAGGCAGCACCAGAGGCATCGCTGGTGCTCAGGAAGCCACAGGTGCTCAAGAGGGAGTCCCAAAGGCTTCTTAGAGAAACAGGGACTTCGCCAAGGCCCTGAGGAAGGGGGAGGGCAATTGGATAGGCAGAGAAAGAAGGGCAAGAAAAAGCCATGCAGAGGTGGGAGACCATAGGACATGTTGGAGAAACAAAAGTAGCTGGCTCCATTTGGCTGAAAAGTAGACTGCAGTAAGGCTGGAGGTAGACTGCAGAGGGTCCCTAAAGCACCTCTGCCACCTCCAACAACAGCCAGATAGGCCCTGCCGGTATCTAGACGCAGGACTCTACCCACCCTGAGGTTTACTCACTGTCTTTGCAGAGTTGAGGGGTAACCCACAGACAAGTGCTTCCATCACACACAGATCCCCCCAACTACTCTGGGACGCAGGTACAGGGTGTAATTACTCCTAAGAAGGAGGAGGCTGGCTGACAATTCTCTCACACCCTGGGTAAAGCCCCACTCCACCCCACCTCTACTGTTCCCTCCAGAAGCCACCTCCACGTGCTGGATATAGCACATCTCCTGTCAGGTCCCAGGTGGGCAGCTGGAGGGGAGCAGACAGAGTCGAGCTCCTGGACTCATGCCCTGTGCCCTCACCCCCAGCCAGCTCACAGGAGGCTCTGATTCTGGCCCAAGCACTGCAGTCTGGGGAGGTTTGGGGTGCTCCTCAATCTACAAGATCCACATGTTGGGAAGAATCCTGGCTCTGGTGTCACATAGACCTGGGTTCAAATCCCAGCTTTGCCACTTACTAACTGAATGGCCCTTGGCATGTTGCCTAAACTCTCTGTACCTCGGTTTCCTCATCTGCAACATGTGGTGTGATCTGGGGACTGTGGATGGTTGGCTGAAGAGAACATAGGTAAGGTAGCTGGCCCAGTGCCTGCATGGGTGGCAGAACGAGAAACACATGAAGGGTATGTGTGCAACGGGAGAAGATGAGCTGACCCAGATCAGCAGCATTTTCCCCAAATTCACACTTAGTCTTCCTCCTGGTAGGGATGACAGGGCAGACTGGACTTTCAGAGGAGAAGCCAAGCCCAGAGAAGCAAGTGAGCATCTGCGGCTACACTGTGGGAACATGGGGTCCAGCCTAGTCTCCCCTGCACCCCAGCCTGCCCCATACCCAAGAGGAGCCTATTGGAGAGCCTGGCCCTGGGACATATTCCCGAGCCCAGCTGTTCCCCCCAAACAGGGTGGGTTCCCTGGAAGCTCTGGCTCTGCCCCACCTTTCCCAGAAATCAAGCTGCAGAGTGGGGAGTGGAGCCTGACTTGGGAACAAGTTCTGGCACCTCCATCCAGATAGTGGCACAGGCTGAACCACCTGCCAGGAGGGACAGCTGTAGCAGCAACTCCCGCCCACCCCCAACCCCTGGTGGTCTATCTGGTCAGGGAGAAGGCCAGGCCGTGGAATCCAGGAGGGAAGAGGAGCCATTGAAGAGTTCCCTAAAACCACACAGGCAAGGAGGGGCCAGCCCAGACCCAGCATGGATGAACTCTTCTGCAGACCTTGAGCCCTTGAGAAAGGCTGATAACGTGTTCTCATCCAGAAGGCAGTAGCAGTGGCTGGCGCTGATTACACACAATGCACTAAACACTGTGCTAGTTACTGTATGTTTATTTCATTTAGCCTTCATAACAATCTCCATGGTTTAGATAGGGGAACTTGAGCACGGAGAAGGTAAGGAATTTGACCAAAATCCCAGAGCTGAGAAGGGTCAGAGCCAGAGTTTGATGGGAGAAAGTGAGGCTCTAGCTTCAGAGCATGGGGGCTCCAGCTGGAGGAGCTGTATTCCCAGGCGAGGGAGCCCTGGGGGAACACCTTGTTCTCTCCCAGCTCTACCTCTAAAGTGGGCATCACATGAACGAGCTCTGCCCGGGATGAGAGCTTGTTTGGAGAACGAATCTGATGACAGGACGGCAGAAGAGTCTTCACCTCTGACTCAGGGCTGAGAAGAGTCTGCAAGTAATTTTCCCTGAGCGTTTGGTGTACACAGGGTGCTGAGAGACCCACAAGGTAATGGGTCATGGATTGAAAGTAGAGTGAGATGGGATCTGAGGGGCATAGAGGGAGGTCCCTGCAGGGGACAGTGGGGACACTGGGGGTCAGGGTGTCTGGGTGGGCGTCAACTCACCCCGCTGCATCCAGCTCCTCAGTGGTCAGGAGTCCCAGGCTGGCTCTTGGCCACTGCTGCATCTTCAGTGTTTGGTTCAGGACCATCATAAGCACAGAGTGATGGAAGTGGCAGGTGAACTGAGGAGGGTGTGTGGAGGCCCTATCTATGAAGCTATCTCAGTGTGTTCCGTGCACACATCCATGGTCTTTCTGTTCCCTAGGAATACCACAGGGAGAGCACAGGACCACTTGGCCTGAAGCCCCCACCCTTGCCTTTTGAAATTGGCAGGACTCCCTGCACTGGGCTGATGGACCAGGTGTGCCCCTGCACCCCGGCACTCACTTGCTCTCTCCTCTGTCCTGGGATAGGACAAGGTCCCCTTCCCAGGCTCCACTTATGGACTAGTGCTCCAGGTTTCATGCAGACCAGGTGTCTGCAGATCTCCTGCCCAGAGGCAGCACTTGGGTTAACCTGTGGTGTTCCTCTTAAGATGATGGGATGGGGACCTCAAATGGGTGAGGCTCCCATGGGGGCAGTGTCTGGGGCACTCTGAAGTTCTTTCCTGAACACCAGGTGACCTTAGGAGAAAAGTGATTAAGTGGGACCTGGTCTTAGGGGCTGTTCAGAGTCAGAGGGCAAGGGTGTCTTCTGTGCCCACCTCTGGGCACAATTGTTTTTTTTTGAGATGGAGTCTCGTTCTGTCGCCAGGCCGGAATGCAGTGGCACAATCTCGGCTCACTGCAACCGCCACCTCCCGGGTTCAAGCAATTGCCCTGCCTCCGCCTCTTGAGCCCTACTACAGGCATGCACCACCATGCCAGGCTTTTTTTTTTTTTTTTTTTTTTTTTAGTAGAGAAGGGGTTTCACCATATTTCCCAGGATGGTGTCGATCTCCTGATCTCATGATCCACCTGCCTCGGCCTTCCAAAGTTCTGGGATTGCAGGCATGAGCCACCGTGCCCGGCCTGGGCACAATTTTTAAAAGAGAGACCACATCTACTAGAGCAGGGGTCCCCAACTTCTGCACTGTGGACCGGACTGTACCAGTCTCTGGCCTGTTAAGAAACAGGCTGCAGAGCAGGAGGTGAGCTGTGGGTGGGTGAGCATGACCGCCTGAGCTCCGCCTCCTGTCAGATCAGCAGCAGCATTAGATTCTCATAGGAGTGCAAATCCTACTGTGAACTGTGCGTGCGAGGGATCTAGGGTGCAGGCTCCTTAGGAGAATCTATCACCTGACGATCTGAAGTGAAACAGTTTCATCCTGAAACCACCTCCACCCACCCACCCCTACTCTTCCTCCCCACCCCACCCCTGTCCATGGAAAAATAGTCTTCCAAGAAAATGGTCCTTGGTGCCAAAATGGTTGGGGACCGCTGTACTACAGAAATGATCACAAGGACCCTGCTGGGAGAGGGGGAGCAGGAGACAGGGCCCCAGACAGAGGACCCATCATGACCTCTTGTTGCTCCAAGGAGACACTGAGGCATAGGAGGTGGAGCCAAGGCGGCAGGTGGGGGTGGGGTGCAGTGCCTCTTTATGGGGAGAGGGGCTAGGACACTGCCCCAGCTGTCCTATCTGGCAAACTGGGAGAGTAGGGCTGGCACATGCCAGGAACTGCTGGTGGGTCTCCCAGAGCCCATGGTGAGAGCCCTCCTTGGGCCTGAGGCCTATATCCTGCCTCCCTGTCCATTCTGGGGGCACTTAATGATGGAGCCTTCTTGTCCCCACCAGAAGATGCTTGGATTCTGCTAATAACTGTGTCTCTTCAAACACACTATGCTGGCTCTTGCTTCTCAAACTTTCTATGTGCCGTTCCCAGCCTCACCCCTGACCTCTTCCCCTTGATTTTCTCCTCCTCACCCTCTAGCACTTGGCCTAGACACTCTTTCCTTCAGAAAGCCTTCCCACCTGCCAGGGCTATGCATCTCCCCAGCATCACACCCCCCACCCTCCTCTGTCACCCAAGGCTGGGACCTCTGCTTGCTGTTTCCCTGCTGCTGGATGTGAGCTCTGTGAGCTCCATGAGGAATGTGCTGGCTTAAATCACAGCACCCCACACCCAGCACAGTGTCTAGCGTATAGTTGGTGCTCAGGAGGTATTTGAATGACTGATTGAATGAATGAATGAATAAGAAATGAGGCCGAGACCCCAGGCTAAGACCCTCCCTGTGGCCCAAGGACCATTTCCTCTTCATCTCTCACTACATGGATCCCAGTGCTTGGCATACAGCACAGGATAACAGGTCTGCATTTTCTCCTGGAAGCATGAGAGCCACGCCTGCAGGAAGAGACGAGCCTAACAGAGTGTGGCATTGGGTGGCATAGCTGTGACAACACATGCTCTAGCAAGCAGAAGTGGATTCGCTCTGGCTGGGAGACCACAGGAAGCCTTTCCAGACACCGCTCATCAGGCACTTGCTGATGGGTGGCAAGTGGAAGCCAAGGGAAGGAATCGGGAATTGGGAGAAATTCCATCCCTAACAAAGGGATGGAGGGTCAAGAGAATGTGTCCTCTCAGGCTTTCCTCTGCAGAGGAGGATGGTGCCCTCTCATTGTTTCCTTGTCTTTCTGCCAACTGAAATCCATGCCACCAAGCTGTCCTCTTCAGCTCAGAACCCTGTGGTTTAAGCCCTCGAGGATGTGCAGATCATGGGAGGGGGAAACTGAGGCACCCAGATTAACCCACACCTCTCAACAACTCAGGCCTGAATAGCTGCCCAATAAAACCAGCCTTCCTTCCTTCCGCAAGAGCTCCCTGTCCCTCAGACACCTGGTTCCTAGGGCCCTGGCTAGGAGGAGAAGGAGAATGGGAACCATCCAAAGAGGCCTGCATTGTTCTCCAGTGAGTGACTCACACAGGGAACACTCTGTCCCCCTCAACAGCATTTTTCCCATGTGCTGTTTTGGTGACTCCCAGGAGCTATGATCAGAAATCCTTTCCACTGCTCTTGCTTCCTGGGCTGTATCTGGGCCCTCCACCCTCTCCCCAGCTGGAGGCAAGCAGGAGGACCAGACAGGGGAAAGCTCCTCCAAGCTTGGCAGATGCCGGGGGCCTGTGAGACCAAGGTCTCACCTCAGTTTCTCTCTCTCTGAAGGGGAAGTGACAGAAATGCCAGTCAGTGTGTGGTGGCTTTTTATTACTGGTGTGAAGTGGGTGTGGGGGCAGGCAGGAGTGGTGGCTCCCACCTAGACCAGCTCCCCATTTCCAAACAGGAGCTGTCTGGGGTGCCCAGGAGGACCCAGGAACTGGGGAAGTGCAGGCTGGAGACAGGTGCAAGCGAGGAGCAGATCTTTGATGAAGGAGGCTGGGCTCTACTTCCAGCGCCCAGTGACTTTGGCCTTCCCGCGGGTCTTGGAGCTGCAGGGGAAGCAGGACCCAGTGACATGGAGACACAGGCAGGGTAGCAGGTCACCATGGGACTTGGGTAGGACAGGGGTGCCAAAGGTGAGAGGAGCAGCCTGGAGCTGCCTCCAGGGGCAGAATAGGGCAGCAGCCTAAAGCTGGAGGGAGGCTTCTCCGCCCCATATCCCACACCCACCAGCAAGCAGAGGCCACAGGGAGAGAAGCACGAGGCCCGGGAGGACCTGGAGAAGGAAACCTGTGGCCTGAAGCAGAGGAGGAAAGCCTGGGAGCCTGGTGCGCTCCAAGGAGGAATGGGATGGCTGGAAGGTAGGGAAGGAAGGGGCAGGCGGTGGGCTAAGCGAGGATGACCTCAGACACTTACACTTTCTGGTTATCGTTGATCCTGTTTCGGAGAACATTGATCTGCAAGAAAAGTGGGAAGGACAAAGAACAACACTGAAGCTGATTGGCTCAGGTCCCAGGTGGCCTGGGGATGGGGAGAAGGGGGCTGAGTGCAGTGGTGCAGTAGAAGGAGAACCATCGAAGAATAGGAGGGGTTAGGATAGTCAAGGGTCAGGAGGGGCCCGTGTGCCATAGGCAGAAGCCAAGGAGCAGCTTCCAGGATGCCTCATGGGCCTCTCACTGTGGGGTTTCAGGGCCATAGTAGGTTCAGGATGAGAGTCCCATAAGGAGGGCCTCTGAGAGTTGGGCACAAAGCTAGAGGCTGTGTCATGGAGCCCTCCTAGCAGCCCAGCCCAAGACCCCTCTGGGCACCCCTGCCCAGCTGTCCACCATCCCAGAAGCTGTGCCCTTTGAGGGGTAGCATCCCCATGCACCACCCCACAGGGCACTGCCCCAAAGTTTGGCAAATCTGTGTCCTGTTGGCCAGTGCGGAGTTCAGTGTGGAACCAAAAAAAAAAAAAAAGAAAAAAGTGGAAGACGCAGGCCTAGAGAGGCCATAACAATGGCTGACACCTGCTGAGCATTTAGTGGGTGCCAGGCTCTGTCCCAAGCACCTTCCCAGATATGAACCCATAGGACTGCTATGAGGGCGTAATAAGTTAATACATGGGACATGCTCAGAACAGTGGTTGGAACACTATAGTAATAATAATAATTAGTATTATCTCTGTAACCCTCACAATCACCCTGTGAAGTAGATCATAGTGTTACCTGTGGAAATGGAGGCAAGGAACAGTAGACTAACTCACCCAATGTCACACAGCCAGTGAGGGGCACAGGTCAGGCATTATGGCTCCAAAGTCCATGCCATTGTCACCAGGCAATACAGCCTTTCTCCGTATTGGGAGGTGGGGGTGCCCTGTAGCCACTGGGGCCTGAGCCTGCCTAGGGAAGGGCTTCTTACCCAGGGAGGAGTGGTTTGGCAGGAGCAGCAGAGGAGACCCTCCAGGGGAAGCTGAATTCTTTCCTTAGTCAGCAAAGAGGCCCCAGGGCCGGGGTTGAGGGGCTGGATAGGGAAGGGCTGGTGCTCAGGTCTGAGCTCAGGCATGTAGCATCCGTGTCCTCTAAGCCATTTCCTTGCCTGGTATGTGCTCACCTAGGACCCTCATTAGTGCAGGTAAGACCCTGAAAGACTGTGGGCTTGAAGCTCAGCCTAACTGTGCCCACACCAGGGCCTTGGGTGTACATGGGGAGAAGCACCTCTCTGAGGGCAGCCCTCCCCCTCCACTGGGGGTCCTGGCTTGGTGCATCCTGGTCCTTGTATCCAGCTCAGATCACTGAGCTGCTGCCTCGCCGTGTTGGGGACCCCCAGGATTGGAACCCCAGGAAAGTGTCTCTGCTCAGCACCAGCAAGCTCTCAGACACTTCCAGCAAGCAGTTGTCAATGCGGTGGACATGGAACACTGCTGAAGGCCAGGCAGCAGGGGCAGATGCAGGAGCTGAAGGGGGCTGGTGGGGGATAGGGACAGGGACCCAGGGACCTGCAGCAGTATTATGGGACGTAGTGAACCAGGAGGAGCATGAGATGGAGACGCTGGACGGGGACAGCATGGCAGCCCACCTCGTATTTCTGCTGCTTGAACTTCTCCTGCAGGTCGAACTTCTCTGCCTCCAAGTTATAGATGCTCTGCCATAGCTCCTTAGCCTTCTCCCTGCACAGGAGAGGGTGGGAATGGGGTGAGGGCCAGTAAGGAAGGGCCCTCCTGGGCCTCCGTCCTGGTCCCAGCCCACCCCCCAGGGTCCCAGCCCTCCTTCCCACCTCCGGGCCTGCCAAGGGTACCCCAGCCCACCCCCTGGGCCTGACCCAGCCTGGGGACCAGACGGTAGCACCCAGTGCTCAGGAATGGACACCGGGGGCTGCCAGGGCAAAGTTCCAAGAACAAACGGGAGCGGGAGAAGCCCTTCTGGCGCAGGAGAGCATCTAGTTCAATCCCCTGTACTGACACCCGTGTGCAGGTGGGTAAGATGAAGCTCAGAGAGGTGGGGCACCTGCTCAGTTCTCTTTGCCCATCAACAAAGCCCAGAAGGGAGCTGGCCCGACCTGTTGGAGCCCAGCTCTGGTCCCACCAAATTTGCCGTGGGAAAATATGTGAGGCAGTCACGCCCTCTGGTGGCTCATACAAGAAGTGCCCTCGGCCCGACCCCTCCCGGAGCAGATGCGGGCAGTGCCCCAGGACCCCTCCTCCCAGCCCCCACCTCAACTGATCTTCATTCAGGTGGTCGATGGCCAGCACCTTCCTCCTCTCGGCCAGAATCTTCTTCTTCTTTTCCCGCTCGGTCTGCCTCTTCCCACTTTTCCGCTCTGTCTGAAGGGTGTGGGAAGCAGAGAAAACTGACCAGATCGCCCCCTCCCTGTCCCTTAACCCTCCCCAAACCCCGTGGGGGTGGAGCAAGGCCTGTAGGAGGGCCAGGTTCTTATGCTCATCTTCCTGCCACACCCCACACTACCAACTACATGCATTCCCTGGGGAAACTGAGGCGGGGCAAGGAGGATCACGTCAGCCTCTTCCTTCTTTGCCTAACTAATCTCTTCCATTTCTCCCCAGCTTCCCCCCACCGTCCCTAGCCAGCCCAATCTCTTCACTCCTCCCCTCCAGCAAGTCGCCTTTCCCTCCCAGGGAGCTCCCCAAAACTATGGGGAGGAAGAAGGCTTGAGGTTTTTGGTACCCACCTGGGCCTGCTAAACCGGGAAACCATGAGAGAGAGGCCCAGAGAAAAAGACCAAGACGGCAACAGAGACACAGAGAAGGCGGGAAGACAAAGGCAAGGAGAGACACGGAAGAGAAGATTCAGACACTCGCTGTAGGCAGCCGGGTTTACTAGGACGTGGGTCTGGGGGTTACAGCAGGGGCTGTTTGATAGACTTTGATGCCAAAGTCTTGGCTGGTGTGGTCACCATGGGAGCAGAGGCAGGGGGTGGCCTAGTTCTGAGCTGGGGACTAAGCTGGAAATCTAAGAAAATGTTTTGATTCCTTCCCTACCTGGAGAAAATAAATTTCACATACCCCTCCTCCCTTGAGAATGGAGGATCTAGGAGGAATGGGGCCCAAAAGTTAGGGATTGAGAGTCAGTTTCCAGGAACAAACAACCTCACATCTGTGTGGCACATAGACACTTTCCATGGTAGCTCATCTGAGCTTCTCAAAGCATCAAGGCAGGCAATATGAGTGCCAGTTAAGGAAACCGAGGCTCAGAGGTTGCAAAAGGTCACACAACTGTATGTGGCAGAGTTGGGTCTCCCACTAGAGCTCTGACTGTAGGCACAAGCCTCTTCCAGCTGCACCCAGCCTCCTTGAGGGCTCCTGAGCACTGCTGGGGCCAGGCATGGGGAGCACCATTGGTGCCCCAGGCTCTGCCTGTAGCCCCTATCCCAGCAGGCCCCTCCTAGTGCAAACCACGGTCAGGCTGAAAACCAGCTCAGGGGCTGGGCATGAGGAGACCTCAGTCTCCCACCCACAACAGCTGGGAATCTCTTCCTGGGATCTGACCTAAAGTCTACCTGCTGCAGTGGACACCTCATTCCTCAGGGCTATACCAGGACCTCCTGGCGACCCCTGCTGCTCCCCACCTACCTTCTGGATGTAACCCCCAAAATGCATCATGTTGGACAAAGCCTTCTTCTTCCGGGCCTCATCCTCAGCCTTCCTCCGGTTCTCCTCCTCCTCTCGTCGAGCCCTCTCTTCCTGATTTACAGCCGGGGGAAGAAAGCAAATTAGGGGAAAGGATGGGAAACCCTGATTCTGGGCTGAAGCTTATGGTCTTTATGGGTGAGTTCAGCTTTCTGTCCGCTGGGCAAGGAGCTTTCTGAGGGGGTAGCTCCCAGCACAGGGCTGGCCCACAGGAGTCCACTGACTGAGAAATGACTGCATGAATGAATAAGGTCCTGATCCCCAAATGTGAGGTCTCGTCACCCCCTCAAGCTGGGAGTGCCTCTGGAAGACCTGTTGCTCCGGAAATGCCTTCAGCAGCTGCATGGAAGAAAGCTATGGGGCCTTCAGTTCCCACGAAGTCTGCACTGGGGAAGGGATGAGGGCTGGAGAGTGTTTTAAAATAACACGTTCATAAGGACCCAGGTGTTTCTCTCGTTTGCTGATATATTGTCAGGACCAAGACAATGTCCAGCACTTCCTAGGTTGATACTGATTTTTTTTTTTTTTTTTTTTTTTTTTTCTGAGATGGAGTTTCACTCTTGTTGCCCAGGCTGGAGTGCAGTGGCATGACCTCGGCTCACCGCAACCCCTGCCTCCTGGGTTCAAGTGATTCTCGTGCCTCAGCCTCCCAGGTAGTTGGGAGTACAGGCATGTGCCACCACGGTCAGTAAGTTTGTATTTTTAGTAGAGACGGGGTTTCTCCATTTGGTCAGGCCAGCATCGAACTCCCAACCTCAGGTGATCCACCCACCTTGGCTTCCCCAAGTGCTGGGATTGCAGGCGTGAGCCACCACACCTGGCCAATATTGTCTCTTGACTGATTTCATTCATGTTGATGAATAGAGAGGGGTCTGGGGGCCCAGGAGGAGCTGGGAGCATGGGGGGACTCCATGGGCCTGGGCTGGGGGTCACTCACAGCCAGGCGGTTCTGCCGCTCCTTCTCCCGCTCATTCCGGATGCGCTGCTGCTCGGCCCGCTCTGCCCGACGTCTCTCCTAAGGTGAAGAGGCAAAACCCACCCAGGTGTGCATAGGGAGAAGGTGACATTGCAGGTACAGAAACCTGCATGGTGTGGCAAGGGAATTCCTGGTTGGGGGGGGTTCCTCCCAGAGTCTTGAAGCAGTGGTGCCTGGCCTCCAAGGGCCTCCACTTTCAACCAGCTCCACGGACATGCACAGCAGGGTACCTGCGGTGACCCATTTCCAACATTCCTCATGGTGAGACTGCCCTCCACAATTGGGAAACATCAGGCAGGCTCCTCCTGAGCTCTGCCCCCACCTGCATCCCACCCTGCCCTGGCAGCTGCGCTGTGCCATATGCTTGGATAGATGGCCAAGTCATTGCTCCAGCCAGAGCAGCATGTCTGTGGGAAGGCAAGTTTGATGGGGAGAAACAAAAGCAATCAAAGCAGCCTCCATGATCTGCAGGAGAAGGATGTGGGATTCTGCAGGTCACACTCAAGTTCCCTTCATCTGTGGGGGAAGAGGAGGCAAGGGCAGGGGTGGGGCAGCAGGCCTGTGACCAACCAGTCCACAGCCTGGGCCTGAATTAGGCCCTGGGGAGGCCTGAAACAGATCAGACTCAGCTCTGGCGGTCAAGGAGCATCCAGTCGGGTGGGGAGAGCAGGCAGGGACCAAGACACCAGTTAGGGCTGCAGGAGCTGTGCAGAGTGCCAGAGAGCCCCTGAAGGAGAGCTCACACCTAGCTGGGTTTGAGGCACCAGGGAAGGCTGTCTGGAGGAGGTGGGGCCTCACGAAAAGGAAGGAGGACAGACTGGCCATCAGAGAACATTAGGTGAGCAGACTGGACACCTACGATCCTGTCCTTCAGAGAAACGAGCTCCTCCTCCTCCTTCTTCCTGTTCTCAAAGTGAGCCTCGATCAGCGCCTGCAACTCATTCAGGTCCTTCTCCATGCGCTTCCGGTGGATGTCCTGTGGGTGGACCACTGCGGTTCAGAGGCTGCCCCTCCAAAGAGGCCAGGGGAGAGATGGGTGGGCTAGACACACCCCACCACAATGCAGAAGACCTCTGGCAGGGTCTGGCGCCTGGCCAGGGAAGGGGCAACTGTGGCCTGAACCCAGGACCACACTCATGGACGGGCACCCACCCTGGCCGGTGCTGCACCCATCCCACCTGTGCTCTACCCCAGCCCAAGGTCACAAAATCTCTGTCACTGGGGGCCCTTGGGACTATCCCCAGCCCAGGCCTGCTCAACCCACAGCCACCACTCACATCAAAGTCCACTCTCTCTCCATCGGGGATCTTGGGAGGCACCAAGTTGGGCATGAATGACCTGTTGGAGAGAGGAATAGTCAGTGAGCATCAGCCCCATTCTGGACCCAGGGACTAAGAGTGTCCAGGACAGGGTCCTACTCCTTCCTAGAGAATCTTCCAGCACTGCCCCGACCAACCACAGCAATGACATTAACACTGATGTCAACAATGGCAGTCCTCAGCCTTGCTCAGCACCTGGGAAAGCACAAAGCTCTTTCACATATGCCATTTCACTTCATGCTCATGATATGCCCATGAAGTAGGTATTGTTAATCTCACTTCGGAGAACTGAGGCTCAGGGACGTAGAGTGACTTGCTCAAAGCTACACAACTTGGAATCAAAGAATCTGTGACAAGATGGCATGCTGTCGGCTCCAAATCCCCTGGTGGACCCCGCAGAAACTCGCATGGACCTGGGAGTCTTGCAGTTTGGTCCTGGTCCCAACACATACTGAGACCCAGGGGGTTCTCTGATTCTTCGTATCTCCACCTTCCCCCAGCTGTGTGGAGCTGAAATGAGATACCGCAGTGCACAAGAGGCCAGGAAAGGGAAAGGCACTGGACAAATGAACGGATCTAGGATGTCTTGGGCTGGTTTCAGAAGCCCCCACTGAAATGGGAAGAGCCTGTGAGTGGGGAGAGGTGCCGTCTGCTGGTAGGGTTGGCATCATCAAAAGGGAAATGCTCCCTATACCCCAGCCCCCCAGCAGACACCACCTTCAGGTGGGCTTCACGTGTGTGGCACCAAGCCACCCTGCCCTGCCCCCTCTCAGCTCTCTGAAGCCACCATGCCTAGGCTGACATGGTTTCATTGTTTAGCTCCCCACAATTTGCTTCCCTTTATCCCCAGGTCCCACCTCGGCCATGGAGGAAGGTGTTCTGGCCATACTGTGAGAGAGGAGAGTGTCTGTTCAGGGCTCTTCGTCTAGAAGAACATAGCGTCATCCCTGCCAGGGTGCACGATCAGTGATGGAGTGTTGGGTGGAATTCAGCCCTCACTCCCTTAGGAAGAGATCCTTGTGCAGTACACAACTTGTACAACTGTATGTGGTGGTCTGTGCCCACCAAACCCCCAGCCCATGCCCACTGCCCCTACTGCACCCCTGTTCCATCATTATCCTCTCTCCCTGAGCCTCTGCTCCTGGCTCTACCCAGGTGCAACCCACTCACCTGGGCTTGGGTTTGGACTCCTCCATTGGGCCATCTGGAGGAGACAGAAGCACACAGCCATGGGTCAGGGGGCCCCAGATGTGGTCCCAACTCCACCCTCGATGAGCTAGACCCCTGTGGATTTCCATTGCCCCAGCTGCACAGAGAGTCCCTCCTGGCACGGGGAGCCCTGATTCCAGGAGCATCCAGGAGAATAAAGGCAGCAGGGGCTGCAGATGCCACACTCCCTCTCCCATAGAGTTCTGCAGAGCACACACTCACGCAGTGTGGAATTTCACACAAAGCCTTCTCTCACTCACCAGTTTTGGGCAAAGCAATTTTGCTTATTTTGGGCTTCACAGTGGGGAGGATTCCTTTGGAAAGGTCCCCAGGGGTCCTGGCCTTAGAATCCCTTCCCAGGTCTTTGCCTCCTTTGTTACCCCCTGGACTTCCTGGTAGCCACAGGGCAGAAGCTGATGACATGATTCCAAGCCCCAGCTGGTTGTCCCCTCCTCTCTGGAGAAGTGACTGGGACCACCTAGAACCCTGGTGAAGGCTGCAGCATGACGATGACTGCAGCAATGGCCCACCATGACCATCTATGCTTTGGGATTTCATCCTACGGATGCCACATCCTACAAGTGACTTCACCTAAGCTCTAGGAGCTTCATATGTAGATATGACTTCTGGGTCCCATTGCTCTGTCCAGACCAGGGGGCTGGACAATGGTCCCCTCTCCCACTGGGTGCCACCAAGGCAGCTTCTCTGGGAGGAGAAGGGGCAAAGTTTAAAGCTCAACATCTAAAACTTTGGAAGTGCCACCAAGTTCTGTCCTCTCCTCTCCCAAACCCTCTCAGTGCACACCCACTTCCCTGGAAGGAGCACGGTGGGCATTCTCCTCCAAAGCTGCGGTGAGGGGTTCCTTTGCCTCCCTTGTACCTCTCTCCTGATATCCTTACCTTCAGCTTCCTTTGCTTCCTCTTCTTCTCCATCTTCTAAATGAAACACGAGAAATCAATCAAGGTCCTTGTTCTGAGCTCAAGTCCCCCCATCCCACCAAGAGCCTCCCCCACAAATAAGTCCTAGCCAAGATGCACTCTGTTGGTTTTTGGGGTCACAGAGCTCTGTCTTGCATGCACATTCCCCTGGACCCAAGACTCTGCCCGACACAAGAGAAGGGCTGGGTCAACGTTTGTTGATTGGGCAATCAATGGTTGAATCTTAGCCAACAGGAGAATCAGGTGCACATGGGAGAGCCTGTTCTGGGGTTTCTTACTGCTTCAGGAATGGCTCCGAGGGCTCTCACCACCCCCTGAGGTCCCTGCACCCTCATCCAGAGACTTACCTTCTGCCCTGGTCTCCTCGGTCTCAGCCTCTGCTTCAGCCCCATCCTCAGCATCCTCTTCTGCTGCCTCCTCCTGCTCTAGAGAAGTGAAGCAGACAGAGTGAAGAAGCAGGCCCCACTCGTGCTATCAGGCAGAACCCAGAGGAGAGAACAGGCAGTGGGGAGTGGGGATGGGGGTCAAGACATCTAGGTCCAGACGAATTTGGGGACAACCAACGTGAATGCCAGGGGGCTGCCATTCTTGGTTTTGACTGTCAGCTGCCTCCTCCCACCCAGCTTAGCCCCACTCATCCCAGAGACCTCCCTGATGACAGGACTCCACCTCCTTCCCCAACTTTCCAGCCCAGAAGTTCCACCCCGTGTCTGGCACCACAGAACATGCCCTGCTTAAGCTGAGGTGTCTGGAAGCTCCTGTTCTGAACCTAGTGACTCTAGACACCCTCAATCCACATCTCAAAGAAACCAAAAGAGTATGACTGTGTGGCTGGATGGCGCACCCAACATCTGGATCTTCATACTATCCAGAAAGTGGACAGGATTTTTCTATTTTCATCCATTTGTTTGGCAGGATGTGGCCCCCATCTCAATCAGGCACTTGGAGTAGACAGACAGACACAGATAAGGGAGACAGGATGCTGCCTGGCCTGGGCTCTGCCTGTAGGAAGTGTTCTGTGATGCCTGTTCACTGATGCACTGGGAAGTGGGTGCCTCTTGGCAGAGGGAGAAGAAAAAGCCTCAGGCAGGAGGAAGACACCATCATGGGAGAAGGGTCGGCCTTCATCCTCTCTGTCCTCCCTTCCCAGGTCTGAGTCCTCTCTGAAGCCTGGAGATGCCTTTTCTTTGATCCCTGCAGGAGTCTTGCCTCAAAATGATTCTTCTAGAAGGTGTGAAAGTAGAGCGCTAGCAAGGAAGGACATGGCCATTGTGGGGTTCACCTTTAGGCCATCCTGTTCACACCTCTGCCACCTCATCTGACATGTCACTTCTCTGTACAATATACCCCACCCCACCCAGTGGCCAGGCCACATCCCAAGGATGGGGAGCTTACTGTCTCCCCAGCCCAACTACTGCATCTTGAGATATCGCTGTCAAGACGCACTTTCTAAAATTATGCCCTGGTCTCACTCCCTTGTCTTGGTCCTGTGCTCCCCATCAGCAGGGCGCATCTGAAGGCTGCCATCATGTCCTTCCTGCTCTGGCTATTTCCAGTCTCCCTGGCTGTTCTCCAGAGAACTTTGTCCCCAGACCCCCCAGTCAACACCCTGGCCACCCTGCCTGGTGCTGTCCAGCTCCTAAGGAGGGCCAAGCACAGAACACTGGGATGTGCGCGGGGGCAGAGTGACGCTGCTGGCTTCCAGATGCCAGGCCCCCTCTATGGCCACATTTGGAGCAGCTTGGGAGACCAGCCAACCTGCGTCCCTCTCACCGCCCAGCCCAGGGAAAGGATCAGGAACCAGGAAGAGGAGTCAGTGGCCCTGAAGGTCAGGCATGATGGGCAACTTGGAACTGTGATCCTGGTCCCTGGGACGACTGACCCACTCCATCCCTGACCCCAACTCACACCCCCCAGCCCCCAGAGCAGGGTCACTGGACAAGCAGGCTGCACTCGGGACAGCAGGCAGCAGAAAGCACCACAGAAGGAAAGGCTGTACTACCGTCTTCGTCCTCTCTCCAGTCCTCCTCTTCTGAGGTTCAGGGAGTGGCCGCAGCGGAGGGGAAAAGCGAGACAGGTTAGTCTAGGAGCAGAGAGCCCAGGGCAGGAGCAGCCACCCAGCGCAGTGGTTTTAAGAGTGTGGGCTTTGGAGTTAGGCCGGCGTTCCAATTCCCAAGCCACTACTTTCCAGCAACAGGGGCAACTCTCTTCTCAGTTGCTTCCCTGAGCCTCAGGTGCCTCATCAGTAAAATGGGGATCATTCTACTCACTTCTCAGCACTGGTGAGGACTGAATGACCTAGCATGCATAGAGTGCCCAGCAGGTGCCTGGCATAGGAGGAGCATGCTATCTGTGGTAACTGCACTGCCTCTAGACGACAGAGCCTCGGCTTCCTTCTTATGAAGACAGAGGCCCCTAAAGAGGAGATAGTGGGGGATAATTCACTCCCATCAAATTTCCTGCTCTCAACGAGCATGCCTATGTTCCTGCTCTGAATGAGGCTCTTGGGTATTCTGCAAACCATGTCCAATTTCCAGAAGCCACACTTTAGAAAGGCTCACTGGAGAGCCTGGCCCCAGGGGAGATTTTCCCGGCCTTTTGGGAGGAGGCTGCCCCATCTGAGAAGGGTCCAGCATTATAACCCTAAGGAAAGAGACTGCATCTACAACAGTTGTTCTATGTACAAATATCTGCCCAAAAAAACAGTTCCAGCAAGTGGAACAATTCCTCTCCTGGAAGAAGGACACTTGGCACTATCTATCCTGCAGGCTTAGTGGACACCCATCTAGATGTTGCTCTCTCTTCATCATTTGCAGCCAGATCCTCAGCTGTGTGGGAGGTGGGTCTCATCTATTCATGGCAAGCAAGGCAGATGCTACATGGCTCAGACCCCAGTGCAGTGGAGAATGACTCTGTTAACTCACAGCCAAATTCTACTGTGTGTGGCAGGCAGATTGGTCCCAAATCCAGAGATCTATGTCTCAAACTCCACCACCCCAAACCTGTTACAAGGAAGTGGAAAATCCTCCAAAACAAAGGAAGGGCTACCATATCAAGAGTCTGTTCAGGCAACACAGCAGAATTTGGAACCAGCTAGATTTTTGATTCAAATATGTATTTCCAACAGCTTCTGAAGTATCTGGTGTTCTTTGAAAACCAAAAAGGATACCTGTGGCCTCTTTCAGTTTCTCCTGTGACTTTCTCTTTTGTCTCCTCTTTGGCCAGACACCCCTGGAACAGCCCTAAATGTGCAGGAGGTTCCCCATTTTCCCTAGGAGCCATGGGGAGCAAGGGAGGGGCCATCTGAGCTCCCCCCTTGGACCTTCATAGAGATCCTTCTCCTAATGTCTACACGCCACAAGCTGAAGTGATACCTGAGCACTAAAAGGCAGGGTCCACCTGCCTGGGGTGTAGGGGGAGGACTGGCATGAAGCCTCTGAATCACTTCCATGCGCCAAGCTCTCAGGAAGAAGGAAAAGTGAGGGCATTCTTTCAGAGAGATGTGGGACCCACAGCTGAGGAGGGCAATGGGTTAACTGATCAGAACAGGAGCAGCAAGAGGGGCTTCTGCAAGCTCAGAGTCATAACAAAGCTTCATGCCGAGATAAGACTTCTCAGATCACTGAGCAATTTCATACTCACAATCGCATTTGAGAAATTACCAAATGGAATCTTTTGGGGCGTATCATGGCATTGCGGTTATGTTTTTTAAGTAGTACTTATCTCTTAGAGATACAGTGTAGCGAAATCTTGAAGCATGAAATGACATGGTGCCTGGGAACAATTTTGGACGTCTGCTCCAAAATAACTGGGGGAAGGTGGGGTATAGAGGAAAGAAGATTGGCCCTAAGATGATGATTGTTGAAGCTGGTAATGGGTACATTGGGCAGGGGGAGCATTATTATTATTATTGCTACCTTTATATGCATTTAAAATTTCCCATGATAAAAGGGAAAAGAAGCAAAAATAATTGGGAAAAGTGGTCACTGGGTTTGAAGCAAATGACAGACAGAAGATACAGGTTTAAATTGTTTGCCTCAAGACCCGAGCAACCCAGATAGGACTGATTCCCATTTTAGAAGGCACTGCTGTTGGAGGATCTTGCTGAGCTGAGAGTGAGGAGCAGGGACAGATGAGCTGCTTTCCCAGGGCTCCCAGGATTTCCACATTCCTGAGCCTGCCCCTTTCTGGCTCTCCATCTGCCTGAGGTACATACCTTCAACAGCTGCTTCTGCTCAGAAGAAAAGTCCAGGCAGCAAGAGAAGAGAGAAGAGGTGGGTCAGTTTCAAACCAGGCTGTCTTTGATCCAAATGAGTACACACGTTTACGCTTACCTTCCTGCTCCCTGAGAGCAACAGGAAACACTGTTAGTAGCTCGCACACATGCACATGCAAACACACATGCCTGCACACATATGTACACATGCATGCATGCACACACATGCATGCACAGGCTTGCACACACTGGCCTTTCCCCAAAGATAATCCCCCTTTTTTTCCCCTTGTTGGCTAGTGGAGTCCACGCTGCCCTGCCCACCTTGCGATGACACCTACTAGTCTGGCCTGCCCTTCTCATGCAGGGCTGCCTCCTACCATCCTCGGCAAGCCTCCATCCCGGCCAGCTTGGTCTCACCAGCTTTCTGCTCACTTACTTTTTCCATCTTTGCCCAGGCTGTATCCCTTTCTAGAAAGTCCTGCCCTCTCCCAAATCTCTTATCTCTCCAAATTCTACACAGGTAGGACCTGCCTTCTCCACACAGCCCCCGACTATTCCAGCCCCTGATCTCCCTCTCCTCAGAACTCCTGCACTACCAACAGCCTGCCTTCCACACCGGGTCCCATTTGCTAATTTCTTCCCCCAGTTTATGTCTTCATATCTCAACAAGATAGTAAGTTCTGTGAGGGCAGGAGCTGTGCCTATACCTCTGTCTCCTCCCTGGTAACCACTATCCTCCATAGTTATTGGATTGGCTGTGTCCCATCCCCTGGCTTCCCTCTGGGACAGGACTGTGGGCAGGGCACTGTCAGGGAAAGTAGGGATCCAAGACGGGGTGATAACACTGGGTTCTGAGCTGGGTTTTGGGGAGCACAATCAGTTCTGTGGCCTCTAGAGAGTCATTGAAACTTCCTCAGTCAGTTTCAGGAAACCCAATGTCTCAGCTTCTCTGTTCATGGCCAGTCCCCTAGCCAGGACTGGCCAAGGACCCCAAAGACCCTGGAGCTGAACCTCTGTGCTTCCCAAAGTCCCTCGGCCTGTGCTCTGCCTGGGATCTATAACCCAGGGGTACAGGAGTGGAAAGGAAATGGCTATATCTCTCCCCAGGGTGCCCAAAACACACATAGCTACTTCTACCCAGAATCCTAGGACAGCTGGGAGGCTCCTGGACCAGGCGTCAGGGCAGTGGGGGGAGGGAACCCCACTCAGGCAGGATGCTCCAGATACTCACTCCTCCTCGTACTCTTTCACCACCTCTTCCATGTCAGACATGGTCTCTGCTCTGCCTCCAAAAAGAGAAAAAAGTCAGTGCAGGTGCAAAGGGAAGCCTGCCTTCCTCAGAAGAGCTCTGGCCCCTGTTTTACAGAGATCAGAGAGGCCTGGGCTGAATCTAGTTCCACCCCTTATGAGCTGTATGACCTGCAACAAAAAGCCTCTTTCATCCCCTGCCAGGGGAGATAGTGACACCCATATGGCACCAAGGCCACCTGCTGACGTCCACTTCATTCCTTGCCCCTGAACAGGCAACACTGCCTGGGATGCTGCGTTTCCATCTGTGACACTCAAGACAATGTCTGCAGTTTCTCAACCTTTCCGTCCACTCTGCCCACCCCCACTCCACAGGATCTGTTTAGCACTGCACAAATCTTCACTGCACAAAGGCTCACTGCAGCCTCAACCTTCTGGGCTCAAGCGATTCTCCCACCTCAGCCTCCTGAGTTGCTGGGACTATAGTTGTGCACCACCATGCCCAGCTAATTTTTATATTTTTAGTAGAGCTGGGATTTCGCCACATTGCCCAGGCTGTTTCGAGCTCCTGGGCTCAAGGGATCCTCCTGCCTCAGCCTCTCGAAGTGCTGAGATTACAGGCGTGAGCCACCACACCCATTTCATCTGTGCTGGACAAAAGTGAGACCTGGACAAAAGGTATTTGGGCCCCCCAAGAGACCGGCCTGGACAAAATTTATTTAGAGACCCTGTCTCTAAATAAATAAATAAAAGCACACAGAAGGGATCCTTGTGGTTTGGGATCTTTTCAGTATGTCAACTATGGTGATGGATACATGAACCTACACAGGTTAAAGTTGTTTAGTTTCTCACACACAAGGTGCAATTGTGGGCAAATCTGAATAAGATCATAGATTGTATTGATGTCCCAATATTGGTTTTGATATTGTACTAGTTTTGCAAATGTTGCCCTTGGGAGAAACTGGGCACAGTGTGTAAGGGCTCACTATTAAAGACAACTGCATATTAGTCTTTAATTATCTCAATGAAATTCTGATTTAAAAAATGTTCCCCCAGGGAACTCATTCTGAGATCATCTTCTCACTGCACTGGGAACAGATAATCTAGATTCAGATCCTCTTCCATTAGCTTGCTGAGGGTGTTTGGGCAAGTCTTTTTAACATCTCCAAACCTCAGCCCTTTCTCTGTCTCATGGAGATAAAGTGTACACATCCTGGCTACTCAGGGTCTTTATGAGGCTCCAGTTGACATTAACAAAAGGGGAAGGCATTAGGCAATGTCAGGTGTTACAGTGCGGGTGTAATCACAGGGAGGGGGCAGACAGCAAGCGCTTGAGTGTGAGACTAATCTCATTTTGAATGCTGGCTCCAGCATGCATTTGCCTGCGACCTTGGCAAGGTCACTTAACCTCCCTACATCTCAGCTCCCTTTGCTGTGAAATTGCTGCTCTTCTTGGGTAGGTGTGAGGAACAGAGCTGGTGTGAAGTGTAGGCATTTAGCTAATAACTGCTATGACCCAACCCTCCTGGGCCATGACGGTGCACTGCTCCAGGGACACAATCACGTTGTTTGAAACGTGAACAGCAGCTTCTGTTGTAGTGCAATATACCAGCCCCACAGCCTCCCTGATGTTGGCTTCCAAGGGAGAGAATGGATGGGGTGATGTGACAGTGAGGCTGAAGTGAGGTGGGAGAAGAATGAGAATGATGGCAGGACCACCCTCCAATGCTCCTCCTCTGCTGCCCGCCTCCTGCCCCACTCACGCCTGCCAGCGCTGCAGCACCAATTTCAGACCCAAGCCTCAGGATGAGGCCAGAGGCACATAGATAGCCCTGCTCACTCCCTCTCCACCTCTCCCTGCACACCCCCGCAGAGTGGCTGAGACCAACCCCAGGCATTCATCTGTGGACATCCAGCAAGAGCCAGGGCTCTGGTTGGGTGGGGTGATGACCGCCGTAAGGCAGCCTCTTTGAGGCTGAGCCATTCCAAGGGAGCTGCCACTGCCCAGCTGCCCCTCTAGGTGGAGACTTCCCCAGACTCATCACCCACTGCAGCCCTGGATTGACTGCCTTCAGACCCTGCTCCCATTATGTCCAGTCCTGCTAGGTTAGAAACAAGCACAGCTGCAGCAGAGTGGTCCCTCCCCTGCTCCCTCTGCTGGAGCAGGATGAGGACAGTGAGGGAGGAGCCTTGTTTACAAGGAGCTCTGGACCGCAGCTCTGAGCCACTTTTTTGCCCCAACCCCCAGGGTAGGGTGGGCGGGTGAGCAAAAAAGACATCAAGTGTGCGAGGTGCTATAATGGGGGATCAAGCCTCATTCTGCTGAAAAAAGACTCAAACCCCAGAGAGTCTCCAAATGGATCTTAGGATGAGCGTGGCCAAAGAGAATAGCCTTCCTAACCCCAGCATGGGTGGGGGTGACAAGTGTTACCCAAAGCCCCAGAGGAGTGGCCAGAACTAGTGACTTGAGAACTTGAGGAGCTCCTACCTGAGCCCCAGAAGGAGCCTGTCCCTCAGTGGGAGGGAGAAAATTCTCAGAGGAACCGTGCATGTCCAGCCTGGGTGCATAGCTTCTAGCTTTCTCTCTCCTCTCCTATTGTGCCCTTCCACCAGTTCAGAGCCACTGGGCATGGTGCTGGGGGCTCACAGGAGGACAGAGCAGCTTGGACTCCTCTCCCTGTTCCTGGGAGCACCATCCAGCTCCCAAAAATAGCATGTAGACATGGAGGATGGAGGAGGGCCTTCAGCCAGCCCAGGGGACACCACCACGCCAGTGGCTCAAAGACAGGACCTGATGCAGGGGAAAGAGGTGGGCTGAGACTGGAGGCTGCAGAATGGGAGAGGGTCAAGAACCTGGCAGGGCAAGGGTCCCAGAATGTCTTGAAATACCTGTGTCCTCACACCCAAGTCCCACCCCCTTCCACAGGCAGCTTTCTAGCCTAACACATTCACAGCCAAGAGATCAGGGTCACCTTTCTTGGAGAGTAAAGCAAAGACAACAGAAGGCATAAAGCATACTGACCTTGGGGTCAAAAAATCTGGGCTTAAAACCCAGATTTTGCTGTGTGGCTTTATTTAAGTCACCTAGCCTCTCTGACTTCAGTTAACCAACTATAAAACAGAAGAGCCTTGAGTCCTGTCCTTGTAGAAACAGTCTCCGAGATTCTGAGAAACACAGGCCCCACCCCTCAGTCCTCATCCCCAGCATTCAACTGGGATTTTCCTGAGCCAACAGCTGTTAGCGCACCAGGAGAGCGGGGGTAAGGGGATGGGGAGAGAGCAGGGGGAGTGGAAGTGGCGGGCAGAAAGTAGGAGGCAGCAGGCAACCTGATCCTCTCAGATTCCACTTTTGTAGAGAGAAGGAAGATTCGCCCTCTAAGACATGGGTCAGAAAAGGAATTTGGGAGGGCAGGTAGCTTCCTGGCTACAGCAGGCCAGGAATGTGCTCTGAAATTCCTTACACACCAGGCAACCCCCTCCCCGAGTAGTCTTCAGCCTGCCCAGGAGAAACTAGAAACCAAGGGAATCTTTCTCTACCACTCCTGGGCACAGAGCAAGGCCTGTCCCAAGATGGGGTGTTGGGGTGGGATGGAACAAGGGTTACACTTACAGGGACCCAGGTTAAAACCTTTAATGCCAACCAGCTGGGCTCACACACAAGGAGAGGTTCTCCCAGTGAGGACTTTCCCCACCTGCCCCTCAAGTGCAGCTCAGTTCAGGGTCCTCTCTGGGAGGGAATGGCACTGAGTCAGTGGCATCAAATGGAATTCCTGCGTCGGCCTGGAGAGTCGCTGCAGTGGACCCTGCACATCTGGTGGTTCTCAGCGCTTCCAGAACAGTTTCTGAGTTCCTGGCCTTGAGAATATGACCAGGGGACTCACCTGACTGACTGACAGGGCTGCAGTCTCACTCTGCTCTCTGGGACTCAAGAAGGACCTGCCTGGAAAGGTATAGGTGACCCTCGGCCTGGAACAAGCAATTTGGGGGAGTCCCTGTTGGTTAGAACCTCATTGTATTTAGAGCAGGCAGAGGCCTAGCAAATATTTAGCCCACGCTACAGATGAGAAAACTGAGGCCTGGGGAGGGAAAGTGCCTCACCCAATAGTTTACAACTCTACATCTTTAGTGGCAGGTCCAGGACTCCAACCCTAGTCTCCAATGGCTACCATGGGATTCTCTCTCTCTGCTTTATTGTACCAATCTTGGAGCCCAGTCCTGGCAACCCCTCCTCTGAAGTGTGACTTCCACCAGGAGGGGCCATGGACTTCTGTGGACACAGGTGGACTCTGGGTAAAGATGCCAGGGCCCAAGACCCTCACATCTCCCCGTCCATTCTCTGTTCTCCTCTTCCCCAGAGCCCTACCCGAGCCTTACCTCAGAACAGCAGCTGCCGACAGATCCTGGAGGCGTCTGCTCAGCCTCGGCAGGGACTGGGTGAGGCAGAGGATGGAGAGGGCTTTAAGCAGGCATGTGGGCTGGGGCCTGGTGAGCCAGCCCTGCGGAGGGAGGAATGCACGACAGGGGATGGGTGGGGCAGGGGGATGGTGGTGGGGGTGGGGGGTGTTGGCTGCTATTTTGGCAGGTGCCAGGGACAAGGCTACAGGAACATGTACCCCACGCCATATAAGCCCATGTGGTCCTCCAGCTGCTCAGATAAGCTATTTAAAACCAGAGCAGATATGCAGGGAACAGTCATGCAACATAAACCAGCTGTCCCTCTTGAGAATCCTGATAAAGCAGAGGCCAGAAACCCAGGCCTGGGAGGGCCGGCTGGGAACAGGGTTGGGGGGCAGAAGTTAACCTCCAAGACACTCCGTAAGTCTCAGCACCAGAATCTTGGAAGGCAGAGGGCAAAAGCTATGTGCTGCTCCACTTGAACTGATGCTGGGGGTGAAGACACCTTCCAGGCTACCAGCTCCTAATGGGCTGAGCAGCCTTGGGCAGGTGGCTGGCTCTGCCAGCCTCCGTGAGGGCATCTGCAAGGTGGGTCTTCTCCATGACCCCCAAAGTCATGTGGCACACCCTCCTCACAGGGAATGGACTTAAACCACTACAGGCGGCCAGATACAAGGTAGAACTTCCAGTCAAGAACCTTGAACAGGCAGCTCGCTGTGCGAGAGGGGTGATGCGGACTCTCGAAGGTCATCCCCTAACGGCTTTAAAATCAAACAGTGCCGGACCATGACCTGCTAAACCCGCTAGAGTGCAGATGCATGTGTCAGGCCCTGGGCTTTCGCTTGCTTGCCTGTGTCTGACCATGTACATGCACTTGTACGTTCAGGGCTGGCCCATTGCAGGGTTCAGTAGATTATGAAAATGAAAGAGACAGGAGGAAAGCAAGCCAGTGGGCAGCTGAGCTGACTCTCCCCTCCATCTCACTCTGAATCTTCACAGCCTAGGTCCTGCTTGACTCTGAAGCAGGAATGGTCCTCCTCTGGACCAGGCCCTCCCCTCCCCCATGACCCCCCTGGCACTTAAAGATCTTGCCCATTCATGATCCACACTCCTCTGTTTCTCTGTGGGCGAAGAAAGCAATCTCGCTATTCTCTGCTCTCTTCTCCCATCACCCAGTCATGTGTCCCGCCTTCCCAGTCCTCAAACTCTTCTCTCAAACCCTCTATCTTGGGAGTTACTATGCTGCCTCTACCACTAATGTCCTTGAAAAGGTCCTCTGCACAGGGGACTTGCATTTGCTCCATACCCATGCTGTTAGACTCTTGTCCCATCACTCAGCTGACTCTGTCCCCTCCATAGTTCCCTGTGGCCTCTGAGTCCAGTGGCCTTGATTGCCCAGCTCCAGGCTTATCCCCTGCCACGTGGGTCTCCACACTGCCAGCAGATCTGTGGCAGGGCAAGCTGAAGCCAACCGCCTGCTGGCCAGCATCATGGGACTGAGGAGGACCACAGGGAAGCAGGGAGACTTTGTAGAGAGACAGGCAGATGGAGGGGAGAGATTCCCGAGGGATAGTGAGGAAGGAGCCAGGCCGTCCAGAAGAAAGTAGGGGGAGCCCATCATCTCTCTCTCCCAGTCTAGCCCATGAAGCAGGGCCCAGTCTTCCCTTGGGTCCTGGCCTGTAATAACGTAGAATTTGGAATTACTTTTCCCAAACCCCTTTTTAACTTGAGGGTGGGTTACTGTTCCTTGTAAGCCCAATAAACTTTCAAACAGGCCACAGTTTATTTGCATGGATGCCTAGAAGAGGGGTCTGGGCACCTAGATCACTACAGAGCCCCATGGGAAAAGCCCAGTAGATCCTTAGTGTCGTAGGCCACACCTGTACGGCTTCGAATTGTTCTCAGGCAGGAGCTTCGTTCAGAGCGCTGTGAGACAACTACTCAGACGAGGAAATCCAGCCCCCATGCAGCAGCCACTCCTGGGCATAGCAGGGTTACTCTCAGCCCTTTTTTTATATCCCTGTCCTTGCAAAGGGATGTAAAGTGAAAACAAAGCCAGAGTGGAATGGGAAGCTTATGCTGAAATAGTGCATGTAAATTTGAGGATCCACAACAGGACGGGCCACTTGTGGGGTCACAGGGCCCCTACGGCACGAGAGCAGGAGGGTGCAGCCAGGAGTGGTGAGTGGGAGCCCTGTTCTGTCTCCAGAGGGTGCCCAATGTCACCCGTCCAGAGGCCTCCCCACCTGCCTGGACATCTAGTCGCTACCACTCATCTATCCCCAGCTGAGGTCATCTTGGGCACACGCTGGTCTCCTTGTTTACTGGCTGCGTCCCCAATAGGAACAAGGGCAGGGCCCTCCCGTATTGGATTCACAGGGGAGGGGGCTGTGCTGTGGCACCCCCTGACATTTCCCCTAGCAGCCAGCCCTCACTGGGCACTCCAGGGGAAGGGGGTGCAGGCATGAAGGGCCCTGCTGAGGCTGCAGCTGCAGGAACAGGCCCCTCAGTGTCCTCCTAGGCTCTTACTCCAGGGTAGGGCCCTGCCTGGGGAAGGCTTTCAGGAGGCTCTCCTGACTCTGGGTGGGGACAGTTTTGTTTACTGGAAAAGTTCACCTATCATGGCATGAACATGTGAAAGTCCTCTGAGGTCATCTGCTTGAGATTCAGAGAAGGGAAATGGCTCAGGGTCACACCTGAGGTCTGGGCAGAGCCAGAGCCGTTTAGATGTCCCGAGGCTCCAGGCAGGACTCACTCCATTCCTCGGCCCTGCCCACCCTTGTCCTCCAACTCTTAGCTGTGAAGTTGGAACACTCACAAAGCCCCAGCACTAGCAGCGGGTGGGGGGTGCTCAGGACAGGGCCCCCAGGTCCCTATATCCCTTACTCAGGCACAGGAGACTCACTGGCCAGAGGTGGGCCAGCCTGGGGCACTGGGACCTCTGCACAGATGGCACTTTGAGGGCCTGTCCCCTGGGGCAGATCTGCGGAGCCCTCACCCAGAGTCACAGAGCAGGGGTAGGGCTGATACCCCACACACCTGGGGAACTGGACTGATGATACCCTTAGGAGCCGTGTTAAGGGTCGTGTTCCAAAAAGACCTGGAGCTTCCCCAGGCATGCAAAGGGGGAGTGGGCAGGCGGCTCTGCACCTGGCCGCATCCCCAGCTGATTCTGGGTAAAACTACAGCAGTCAATCAAGACAGAGAGTTCTAATGATTTAAATTTTTGAAAAGTTGTAAACCACAGCTTTAAGGGGTTAACAGGGCACCAGGCTGATGTTCCTAACTTGGTTGGTTCTAGATTCTCTGATGGTTCCTTCACCAAGCTCATAGGGGCCATGATGTCGGAGCATGGGGTGGGGCTGGAGGGGCTTGTTGGGGAGGAGGGTAGGCCTGGCCCTGTATGTGGCAGTTCCCCAGTCACCAAGCTAGGACTGCTGAGTGGCAAGCCACCACCTTAATGTGAGAAGAGGGGAGATGAGGAAAATGATGATCCTCCTCACACACTTCAGATGACCTCTGCTAGAAAGCAAGGCCTCTGGAGAGGAATTCGCTTTTCAGGTCTCATCAGTCACTTACACCTGAGAGTGAATGAGTTTATCAGATCCTTCCTGAGAATAGGATTTTCAGAGAAAGGGGAAGTGGTTGCACACAAAAAGGCACTTAGCTCCTGGCCAGGGCAGCAGGCCAGGGAAGGGAGGGGAGAACCAAGCAGGGAGATGGGCCACGGGGAAGACGCATGGCAGCTCCTTCTGGCCAGAGTGGGCCTCGGTGGCTGGGAGCAGGCCCCAGGGACAAAGATGGGTGGGTCCAGGCCTCAGTGAAGGGGACATCACAGACACAGAGGCACTTGCTGGGAGCAGATGAGACAGGTGACTCTGGAGTTCTTGAGGGATGCCATGCCCCGACCCTGGATGTGAGCAGGAAGGAGCAGAGGTCTCTGGGTAGGACGTAGGCCCCATAGTGCTGATGTGTGCCTGTGCTGTGCCCTGGCCAGAGGCTGGGTCCCAGCATCTGTTGCGCCTGCCGCATGGTGAGAAGTTCCCAGCCCCAAGAGGCTGGGCTGGGAAGGAACTGGCTGAGTCTTGCAAATATTCCTGACCCCAGGGGCCCTGGCCAAACAGATCCAGAGGCAAAAAGGGAACAGAGGCAATGAGAGGAAGGGGTGCTGCTGTGAGAGGCAGGGGCCTGGCATGAGGGAGGCCCCTTGAGATGAAGACTTGCAGGTCTGTCTTGGCAGGGCTTGTCACACCTGTGGGGCAAAGAGCTGTTAGCACAAGGCAATGGGGTGCTCAGGGATGGAAGGGGAAGGGGGCCACTGGATAGGAAGGCATCTCTTTGCCCAAGCCCCACACCCACAATGAGTCAGAGCCCTGCAATCTGCCAGCTGAAGGGACAGAGGCTCTGAGAGCTGCAGGCAGCAAAACCAGCTGAGGGCTCAACCTTGTTCTCAAGGTTGGCTCAGACCAATCTGCATGAGCAGGGATGGGGGGCTTCTGGGTAGACTGTGCGATCGCAGGCCAGTGTGTGCACACGGGGGCGATGGGGTCTCCCACAGTGCACTGTGGCCCTCTGCTGT
This sequence comes from Rhinopithecus bieti, assembly GCF_001698545.2. NCBI lineage: Eukaryota > Metazoa > Chordata > Mammalia > Primates > Cercopithecidae > Rhinopithecus > Rhinopithecus bieti. The sequence goes on from NW_016812542.1 coordinate 3,765,538, forward strand.
GGGGCCAGGCCCCTCCCCACCATTCACCTCAGCGTCCAGCGAGGAGTCAGATTTCTGTCCCCACTGAGTCCTCTTGGTAGCAGATGACACTTTCTGTGCCTCCTGATTGAGGGTATCAGGGTGGAGACCAGGGACTAAGACCAGGCTCCAAAGGGCTCGGGATCCCCCAGGCCCAGCTCCCAGCCCAGGATGTCCTTTCTCTTCCCATAAGAGAAAAGGAACCCAGACCTACCCCTCTTCTCTGCTAGAGTCTGACCCACATACCCATCCATCCCCCACTGTTTCTACTCCTGAAATGACTCCTCATCTCCCGCTGTCCCTCCTCTGTCCCCAATCATCCCACCACAATGGCCCCACGGTAAGAGACATCAGAGAGGGCCAGGGTACCTGGGGGTCCTGATCTCCAGACTCTTGGGTCCTGCTGATCCACAGGTTGAGTCTTGATGTCACAACCCCTGAGAGCCTCAAGTTCTCCTAAAAAGAGAACCTTCCATCTCAGGGTTTGGGGCCCTTGGCAGCAGCGAGGCATGTTCAGAGGCCCTGGAATGGGATAGGACTCTCCCTCACTCCCATATGCATCCAGCATGTGCCACATATACCTGGGACAGCCCCCTCCCCTTCTCCCAGGGAGCTGTGTGCCCAGCTAAGGAGATGGGCTCAGGAACGTGAATGGGAACTCAAGTGAAGGTTCTGCCAACATTAAGCGACACATGAAAACACAGTTTTCTAGCACTGCCACAGCCAAGATTTGGGTTTTGGAGATGTCAGGGCTAATCACCCTAAGGACCCTGGTGGGGCCTGAGCCCCTCACCTTCCGGCTGGAGGCTGGTTCTGCGCGGCTCTGGCCCACCAGTTCCTTCTCAAAGAGGTGACGCTTGCTGGCTACACCCACAGGAGCCACGAATAACTCAGTGCGAGGGGAACCCGGAGACTTTACAGATTCTGATCTCTGGGAACCAAGAACACCAACAGTTGACGCATGCTGAGGAGGGGCAAGGGCGATGCCCACCACTCATCCTGCCCTCCACCCCTTGGGAGAAGCCCCCACCCACCCGTATGGCTGTGTGGTATCTCTCCAGCTTCTCTCCCAACTTCACTGTGTTGGCTGGGAGCTTCATACTGGCACTGCAGGATGGAAGATGGAACAGGCGAGCCAAGTGAGACACCCAGGGATACCAGGCCTGCCCCCATGGCCTGAGAAGCAGAGCAGCCCCATCACACTTTCTCTTTGTGGCCAAGAGAAACGTGGCCCTCCATCACACAGCAGGCTGTGTTGACTCGGCCAAGGGGAGGAACTTACAGACTCCAGGGATTTCCCTCCACTCCCAAGAAACGTCCCATTCAACAGGACATCCCCAAGATGTCCCTCCTTCCCTTCTCCTCCACACCTTGTCATTTCCACTGCAAAACACCTCCCGAAGCAGGCCCTTCCTTTCCATCTTCCCCATCACAGCAATCGCCACCTACCTGCTCTCCCGGCCTGCCATCATGAGCTCTCCACATGGCTGCTCCTACCTCAAATCTAATCCTGTCCTTCCAGCTCGGACCCTGCAGGCCTTGGCAGAGCACACAAGGCTCTAGTGATCTGGGCCCTCCCCTTCCCTCCCCCACAGTATGCCTGTGTGCTGGCCAGCTGGACACCATGCTCTTCACTCTGCCTTTTCACAGGCTGTTCCCACTATTTAAAACGCTATTCCTCCAGTTTTATACGTGCAAACTTCCTACTAGTTCATGGAAAATCGATTGCTCCATGACACCTTCCCCAGCTCTCACAGGCTGAGCAGGTGCAGCTACTCCTGAGCTCCTAGCCCTGGGTTCATATTCCTGTGTCCCTGTCCCTCCTTGGTTGGCCAGTATGTAATGGTCTTATGTTTGAGAGAACTGCTATAGGTTCGCCGGGAGGGTGTGAGTTGCTTGAGGACAGCAGCTGTGTCATTTGTCTTTGCATTCCTCCTCCTCTGCCCCAAGCCTAGCCTAGTGTAGTAGGCTCCAGTAAATGTTCATGGGGCAGATGAATACAGCATGAGTGGATGACATTCCTAACACATAAGCACATCTGCTTCTCAGATCCTATTTCAGTTTTGCTTTTTTATTTCAAAGCAAATGCAAGTAGTCCTCAGGCTACTTGCATCAACACCACTGAGCCCAGGAATCCTTGTTAAACCTGCAGACCCACAGCCCCCCAACCAGGCCTGCTGGAGCAGGGGCTTCCCCTTCCTTACACTGTCCGTGGTCTCCCTCCCAGAAAGCCCCCTTTCCCTCTCCTAACCTCAAGGCTAAACCCTTAAACCCCTTTTGGGGCCCCACCCAAGCCCTGCCTCTTCCGAGCAGCTCTCCCTGATCCCTCCCCCTCCTTGTTCCATCTCATCCCGACTGAGTCCATCCTGTTAATCCCATCCCCCTGCCAGATCTGGAGCCCTGGGCAAGGACTGCACCTTCCTCTCATGTACCCTACCACACAGCCTGGCACAAGGAGGGCAGGTGCAGGTACTCAGAAAACAGCCTGAATATGGCCAAATAGGAAAGAACCAGAGCCTCCAGGCCGCCCACCTGCGAGTTAGGGTCGTTTCTGAGTTGTCTTTCTTGGGGTTCATCTGAAATGAGAAGGAAAGGCATTGGTGTATGGGAGTCCCCGGGAAATTGGTGGCCCCCTCGAGGGAGGAGCCCCGCTCTCCAGACATGTCCTCCTCCTCTTCAGACCTCCCACCCCTTCTACCAGGGGTCAACCCCCACCAAAGAAATATGTGGACAAGCCTTCATTAAAGATCATTGTTTGTATCTGGAAGACACAGGTTCCCACCCACTAATATGGGTCAGAAGTCTTTCTTCAGGCTTCCTTCTCAGGACACCTGTAACCACCTATTTCCTATCTGCCTCCCACTGCCCATGAGCTCTGTGGAGGCACCAGTCACTATCAGGCCACTTCTCCAGGGCCTGGCACACATTAGAGGCGCGATACAAAATGACTGAGTGAATGACCCAGTGAACAGAAGAAATAAGAATAAACACCAGGGCAAAGCAAGATGAGATTTCCCCAATCCACATAGTTTGTACTATTGGGACACTGGCAGAGCAGGGAGCACTAGGAGACCCTTGCTGCTGCTCTCTGTTCCTCCCCTCCGCTCCTAGACAAGTCTCCTAGGTGAGGCCAGGAACTGATGAAGGCAGGTGTGGACCTCCCTGCAGCCCAGGACCTGCCCTGCCTGTCCAGTCTTCATGCAGCCCTGGCCTTGCCCACTAGGTGGGGCTACTCATGCTTATTGGCAGCTACCTCCCAGGTCACTAACCTGCTCTTCTCTGCTGAATACAGACAGCCTTGTCTGTTCAGGGCCACCCATGGGAATCCAAAGCCCCTCTCTATCCAGAGGACCTTCCTAACTAACCTATGGCTCCTATGTTGTAATGGATGTGGGCTTTCTCCGCTTGCCCTCCACAGGCTCGCAGACCAAGGTGCCCAGCATTCTCACCCGAAAGGAGATGGTCCTGGGGCTGGAGCGTTTGAGGGAGCTGCTATAGGTTCGCTGTGTGGGTGAGGACACATCTGCCTCTTCCTCCTTGCTGGGGATTTTCACCTGGATGGAGCAGGGGGAGTGTCACACAAGAGGTCTAGGGCCCACCAGGCCAGGGCAGCCATAGACCCCATGGCTCACCCCAGGAGCTACAGGAAGAGGGGAGAGTGGGGCAGCCCTGTGCCTTCTCTCCTGCCTCCTTCATCTGCTGTGGGAGTAGCTCAGGGACAAAGTCCCTTGGGGCTAGGGCACCAAGCAGAGCTTTCTAAGGGAGCTTCTAGAAGGATCTGAGGCTTCCCATTAGTCTGCCAGGGTCCTGGAGCCCAGGCCCTGGATGAGGATATGCTGGAGGGCACCAGGTGCTCCCTGCCCCATAGCTGGTGCCCCTTTAAGCTCCAGCAGCCTGCCCCATCTCAGCCTCCCTGCTCTGACCGTGGCTAGAAACAGGCAGGGAAAGAAGAGACTTCCAAGGCCAGCCTGCAGGTGGGAGGATGGAGGGAGCCAGGGAACCAGGGACTACCTGGGTGGGACTGGCTGGCAGGGCCAGCCAGGTGGCAGAGTAGAAGGGTGGGAGGGACGGGACACTGCCAACCTGGAGTGTGACGGGTGGAAGACGGGAGGCCACAGTCGGAGGGTCTGAAGCCCCCTGCTCTGTCAAGGAGGGCAGGTTCTTCCCAGGGAGGGCCCTTCCTCTTTGCTCCTTGGTGGTGGCTGGGCTTCCTCCAGAGGCTGGCAGCTCCTGCGCCAGGGGCTGCTCTGAGGCTGTGGCCCTCTTTGGGGCCGGCTTGGCATCTGCAGTTGGGCTCTTCTCTGAGGCCAGTGCCTTCTCGAAGATGGATGCTTTCTCAGACACCAGCCTCTTTCCTGAGCCCAGTGCCATCCCTGGGGCTGGCGACTTCTCGGAGACACTGGTTTTTTCTAGAACAGCCTTCTTCTCTGAGCTGTTTCTTTTCTCTGACACTATCTTCTCTGATAGGGATGTCTTCTCTGAGGCCAGCACCTTCTCGGAGATGGAGATTTTCTCGGAGACCAGACTCTTTTCAGGCGCCGTCTTCTCTGGCATGGATGATTTCTCCAAGACTGGGGACTTCTCTGGAACCCCTTTCTTCCTCCCTCCTGGCTCCCTGCCCGTCAAGCTCTCCTCCTCCAGGGCCCAAGGGCCCCGCTGTTCCCGACTCAGTCTCCGGCGAGGTGGGATTTCCAGTTCCTTCTTGGGGACTAGGGGTTGCTGTGTGGCCTGCCCAGGGCTCAAGCTGTCCCTCCCCTCCTCTGCCTCCAGCCTCTCCCGGATGGGGGCCTGTGCAGCCTCCACCACCTGCCGCCTCTGCCTCCGCTCCTGCCGTGTTCTGAGGATGCTCTGGATGTCCTCACCCTCATCTTTGGAGGCTGGGGGCAGTGGCTTGGGCACTTCTGCTTCTTCCACGCTCGGTAGTCTGAGTCAGAAGATGGGAGACAGAATCAGAGGATAGAGGTGGAAGAGACCCTAAGTATACCTAACCCAATGGAGATGCTGGCAGGGCTACCAAGGAGGAGGTGAGGAAGTCAGGCCCTGGCCTCCCCGGTTCACCACCACGTTTATCCACTCGATATATTGCACTTCCAAGGTATCATCTGAACAAAGCACTCTATGTTTTTTAAAAAGTTTATAAATTCCTATGAAGTCCAATGACTCTATGTTCAGACATAGTCAACAGACCCTTAATAACTACTTTAATATGGGCCAGAGCCTGTGCAGGGCATTGGGGATCAAAAGGAATAAGCACAGTCGCGCCCCTTAGATCTTAGATCAGGACTAAAGATGTCCACGGATTTGTTCAAGGTCACACAGCTAATTGGTGGGGGAGCTGGGAGCAGAACCTAAGGCTTCTGATGCACCGTTCCACACTCCTGTCAGTCTTGTGGGTGCAGCCGAGACTAGGTGACAGCCACAGGTACTTGTGCAGCCAAGCTCTGGACATCCTCCAGAGTCTGGGGCCAGGCAAGGCTAGGGGCTGGGGGAGGGAAGGGGAGAGCGGAAAGGGGAGGGCGAGGGAGGAGGGGAGGAGAGATCAACACAGACCTGTTCTCCCTTCTAGGGACAAAGAAACAAAAGCAACATGAGAGGACTGTCCAAAACCCTTAGCACCTGCCTCCAGCAAAGGAGATCTCTTTTCCCTTCCTTACCACCCGCTCTCCATGTGCTTTCAGCAATTATGCTTCCTGTCTGAGACCTCAGTTTTCAAATCTGGCAAAATTGGGCTTGTTAGGAAGCCAAATGAGACTCCATGAGGTGCCCAGCACAGTCCTGGCATATAGGTGGCACCCCCCCCCCCTTTCAGTAAACCCCAGGCTCTTCCCCGCCTCATAAGCCCAAAATCAGATGGCAAAACTACCCAGGGGTCTTCTCCTCCAGACAGTAATTATAGCCGGGAGCAGTGCTCACACCTGTAATTCCCAGGCACTTTGGGAGGCTGAGGCAGGTGGATCATCTGAGGTCAGGAGTTCAAGGACCAAGCCTGAGTCAACATGGTGAAACCCCATCTCTACTCAAAAATACCAAAAATTAGGCCAGGCGTGGTTGGTGGCAGGTGCTTAATCCCAGCCTACTGGGGAGGCTGAGGCAGGATAATAGCTTGGAACCTGAAGGTGGAGGTTGCAGTGAGCCAAGATTGTGCACTGCACTCCCCAGCCTGGGTGACAGAGCGAGATCCATCTCAAAAAAAAAAAAAAAAAAAAAAAAAACAAGGCAGCCAGGTATGGGGCTCAGCCTGTAATTCCCAACACTTTGGTGAGGCCAAACGTGGGCGGATCATGAGGGGTCGTATTTAAGAGATCGCAGTATCTCATTCTTCTGTTGCACATGGGAAACTTTCTCTACGATTTTCTTGTAGCTAGTTGAAAATACAAGAATATGTATGCTGGGCATTGGGGTGTCACTATTCTTAGGTGGGAGTCTCTCAGTGTACTGGGGGGAGGCTGAGGCAGGGATAATTGCTTGACCAGGGAGGTCGGAGGTGGGGAGTTGGCAGTTGAGCTCTCCGATGATCATCCTAGCAACAGAGCAAGACTTACTCTCAAAAAAAAAAAAAAAAAAAAAAAAATTTAAATTAAAAAAAAGAATTAGTAAATTAAATTATAGAGGGTCAGGGTTAGAGGGAGGCAGCCTGGATAATGGAAGGAGGTGGGAGCTTGACAGATCTGGATGGATATTCTGGCCCTGCCCCTCTTAAGGTACATGATCTCAGCAAGTCACCTAAGTACTCTTCAACCCTGTTTCTCCACCTGTAAAATGGGATAACAATACCTCTCTCCCAGGGATATTGTGAGAATGACGTGAGCTATGGCCATAAAATGTCCAGCACAGTATTGGTTCATGGATGGTCAACAAAAAGTAGCAAGCATTGTTATGAAGAGGACAGAAGCTGGCAGGACTGAGCCTGGGGAAGGTGGGGAACTTGAAGTTCATCATCACACCCTTCAGCCTCATTTCCTGGACCCCAACTCCCTGAGCAGACTGAACATGCTGCACTTAGTCTGAGGCAGCCAGTCCATCCCCATCAGTCAGGATAGAAACCTGAGCACCTACCTCTCAGAAGCAGAGGTCTGCCGGTCTCCATTCTGGCTGAGCCTGGGAGCCTCATCATCCGCCGTGGAGCTCAGGTTGCGGTGCCGCCGCCTGCGCTCGCGCTCCTGCTCCTCCTCATCCTCCAGAGTCCACTGTCGGGCAAGGCTGGGGGAGGGGAGGAGAGGGTCAGCACAGCTGGGGAAACCCAGGACCCTCCCGAGGCAGGCTCCTGTAGGGCTGGGAGAAGAGATCAAATGCCCTCTAGGCCTGCACTGGCTACAAGTGGCTCAGAAGCGCTTGAAACATGGCTGGTATGAACGGAGGCATGCTGTGTGAAATGCACGCTGAGTCTTGAAGACCAGAGAAAGGTCTCATTAAGAACTGTATACATTGGCCAGGCGCGGTGGCTCATGCCTGTGGTCCTAGCACTTTGAGAGGCTGAGACAGGTGGACTGCCTGCACTCAGGAGTTCGAGATCAGCTTGGGTAACATGGCAAAAACTCATCTCTACTAAAAATACAAAAAAAAAAAAAAAAAAAAATTAGCCAGGCATGGTGGCGCACACCTGTAGTCCTAGCTACTGAGGAGGTTGAGGCATGAGAATCACTTGAACCCAGAAGGCAGAGGTTGCAGTGAGCTGAGATTGTGTCACTGCACTCCAGCCTGGGTGACACAAGAAGACTGTCTCAAAAAAGGGGGAAAAAAAAAAAAGAAAAAATTGTGTATATTGATTGTGTGTTGAAATGGCAATATTGTGGATATATTGGGGTAAATGAGCTGTAGTATTAAAATTAATTTTGTTTTTTCCTTTTTTTGAAACAGGGTCTCACTCTGTTGCTCAGATTGGAGTGCAGCGGCGTGATCACAGCTCACTGCAGCCCCGACCTCCTAGGCTCAAGTGATCCTCCCACCTCAGCCTCCCGAGTAGCTGGGACTACAGGTGTGCATCACTACACCTGGTTAATTTTTAAATTTTTTGTAGAAATGAGGTCTCACAATGTTGCTCAGGCTGGTCCTAGACTCCTGGGCTCAAGCAATCCTCCCACCTTGGCCTCCCAAAGTGCTGGGATTACAGGCGTGAGCCACTGTGCTGGGCTCCTTTTTACTTTTTTTTAATGTGACTACTCAAAAACTTAACATTTTAGACCGGGCGTGGTGGCTCACACCTGTAATCTCAGCACTTTGAGAGGCTGAGGAGGGTGGGTCACCCAAGATCAAGACTTGGTGAAACTCTGTCTCTACTAAAAATACAAAAAAAAAAAAAAAAAATAGCGGGTGTTGTGGCGCATGCCTGTAATCCCAGCTATTCGGGAGGCTGAGGCCAGAGAATCGCTTGAACCTGGGAGGTAGAGGTTGCAGTGAGCCGAGATAGTGCCATTGCACTCCAGCCTGGGCAAGAGTGAAACTCCGTCTTAAAAGAAAACTTAACATTTTAAATGTAGTTCAAATTATACATCTATTAAATTCCTACTAAAGCTGCAGGGCTTTGGATTAGACCAGGGTTTCTCCAGCTCAGCACTGTTGACACTTTGGCCAGACAATTCCATGTCGGGGGCTGTTCTGGATCACAGGATGTTTAGCAGCATCCCTAGCCTCTACCTGCTGGGTGCCAGTAGTACATTCCCCAGCTGGGACAACCAACGTGTTTCCTGACATTGCCAAACGTCCCCTGGGGGGCAAAGTCACGCCAGATAGGAACCACTGGGTTGACCTGTACTCTGGACCCAAGGATGGGAATGGGGGGCCTCCGTCCCTGGGGGTGACCAGGAACGTGGAAGGGCGGGCCTGGTCCTGCCTGAAGGAAACAGATGGACTTGCCAAGTGCCTTTCTCTTTTTGGTCCTGGGATTCTTAGGTAATACCCATCAGTGGACAGTCATGGAGGTATTTCCTCAGTTACTCAATTCCCCATGGAATTTCTTAGCTTTTGGGAAGGGAAGACTTACAAACAAAACCACTTACACCTGGAAAAAACTCCAGTATTGCCTTCCTTTCACTTTCCCAGGGGCTCCTGGAGCCTTCCTCACCTATCAGATGGAAAGAGCTTCATGGAAAGAGTTGAGCCACGGAGCTCCACAGAGTTGGATGAAAATCCAGACAACTTTCACTTCTCCGGGGAGCAAGAGGACACCACACCCTACTTTTGGTTCCTGCCCCAGTCATCCTTCATTCATGGGGCCAAGCAGGCATTCTATAGTCAGCCAGCCAACCCCACCAGTCTATCCATCTACTACTGGCCCACACACCCATGTACTCAGCCACCCACCTGTTTCCACCATCTTTATCCACCTGCCCTACCTACCACCTCCCACCAGCCCATCTTCCATCCAACCCACCCCTTCCAATCCAACAAAGAGCAAATGAAAACTGAGTGACTGTGACAGGAGAGTACCATGTCAGGAACTGTGTGGGGGTCACAGAACATGGCAGGGTCTCTGCCCTGGAGATATTGACAATCCAGTGAAAAAGAGAAGTGTGTCCACCACTAACTCCCCCAACCAAAGTGCAGAAGTTGTTCTGCACAGTGAGAGAACAAATGCTATAGGCCAAGATTATCAGAAAAGGCTCATGGAAGAGATGAACCTGGGCTGCATCTCAGTGAGGCTGGCAGTCCAGGCAGAGGGAAGGTACCGGGGTTCAGGGTTTGCTGGGGGTGGGAAGCTGAGCTTCATTCTGGGAGACAGGAAGGGGTGTGAGCAGGGAAGTACCAGGCTGTGAAAGTCAGATGGAGGAGCCCTTCCGGGCACCTCCCTGTGGCTCCCCCTGCATTGTCTGCAAATCAGGTTAAAAGGTTCTAGAAACGGCCTCTGTCTTCCCTCCCAGAGTTATAGCAATGACTGCAAGGCCTCCCCTTGCCACTGCCAGATGCCAAACTCTCTACCCTTTGCTGTCCCAGCCTCTCCTGCTGCCCAGCCCTAGTTCCCACTGAGCCTCTCTCCTCTGCAGGGAGACTTTGGTAAGGCAAGGTCAGGTGATCTGGTTTCTAGTCCTCCTGCCCTTGGGCAAGTCACTTCCTTCTCTCTTCCTCTGTTTTCCCTCCTAAAATGAGAAAATGAACCACATGACTGCTCCGATTTTTTTCTAGGTCCAGCATCCCCCGGATTGAGCCAATATTCATGAAAAAATTACTTTTGAGGACCTATTATGTGCCAGGCATGACTCCAGGGGCTGGGAGCAGCCGGGAATGAGACCAACAGTCTTCCCCTTGACGGAGCACATTTCCAGCATGGGGGAGTCAGACCATGAACAAGGAAATGAGCCCATAAACAAAATGACACCAGCTAAGTGTCACTAGGACAAGGGAACAAAGTAAGTGACATGAGAGAAGGTGGCTGGGTGGGGAAGCCCCCTCGGAGAGACCTGGTTCATGAGAAGTAGGCAGCAGAGCTGGATCTGGCAGCCAGTGTTCCAGAAGGAGGATCCAGCCAGTGCAGAGCCCGCATGTGAGGAGCTGGGTATTCAGGGGAAGACGGGAAGCCAGGGCCAGAGTGGCCCTCAGGGAAGTTGGAGAGGGAGGCAAGGCCAGAGCAGAGGGCCTTGAAGACCAGGGAAAGGACTTGGGTTTTATTCCAGGTGTGCTGGAGAGCCCTGGAGAGTGGTACACAAAGAAAGAACGTGATGGGATCGCTGTATTTTTAATCTCTCTGGCTGCTGTATGAAAAAAGAAAAAATTGAAAAGGCTAGGGGAGAGGGGAAACGGGTCAGAAAGCACCGGCAATCCCATAGGCAAGAACTAGAACTATGGTGGCTTGAACTGGGGTGATGACAGAAAATATGGGGGAAAAGTGACAGATTTGGGACATGTTCTGAAGATATAGCCACCAGGGTTGGCGTTGGATTGGATGTTGGGTGGGAGGAGGGGCAGGAAAAGAGAAAAATCAAGAACTGCTAGATTTTGGGCCTGAGTTATTTCTGGAGCTGCCATTAATAACGTGAGAAAGACTAGGGGAGGAAGGAGGGTGGTGGGCTGTTGGGTGGTAGTTGGGAGGGACAAGGAGGAGATGAAGAACTGTGCTTCTGGTTTGCTCCAAGGGAGAAGACACCAGTGAAAAAGCAAAGATGAAGACGCTGCAGCCAGGGAGCTCAAAGGAAACCAAAGGAGGGTGCTGGCATGAACAGGGGAGTAAAGGCCTCAGTCAGATGCTGCTGCGAGGGGAACGAGACCAGGACGGAATTGTGAGCACAGAGGCGCCAGGTACCGCAGGAATAGCAGATGCCAGGACTGTGCCAGAGCCTGAGCAGGCTGGCGGGGGTAAATGGAAACCAAAAAAGGAATTAGTGAGTAGCAACAACTCTTTTGAGAAGCAAATAGCATGGGACAGTAGTGGCCGAGCACAGTGGCTCACGCCTGCAATCCTAGCACTTTGAGAGGCTGAGGCAGGTGGATCACCTGAGGTCAGGAGTTCGAGACCTGCCTGGCCAATATGGCAAAACCCTGTCTCTACTAAAAATACAAAAATTAGCCGGGCATGGTGGTAGGCGCCTGTAATCCCAGCTTCTCAGGAGGCTGAGGCAGGAAAATGGCTAGAACCCAGGAGGTAGAGGTTGCAGTGAGCTAAGATCATGCTGCTGCACTCCAGCCTGGACAACACAGCAAGATTCCATCTAAAAAAAAAGAGGGGGGGTGGACAGTAGCTAGAGGAGGATGTGGGCTCAAAGAATACTTTAAGGTATAAGTTACATAAATGTACAGATCTTAAGTTTTGCTTCTTTTTTTTTTTTTTTTTTTTTTTGGATGAGCAAACAAAGGAGAGAGTGGAGAAGGTCTTAGAGGGTTGAAAAGAGTGTGACTGGCTGGGCATGGTGGCTCACACCTGTAATCCCAGCATTTCGGGAGGCCAAGGTGGGAGGATTACTTGAACCTAGGAGTTTGAGACCACCTTGGGCAACGAAGCGAGACCCCTGTCTCTATATAAGAAAAGAGCGACTGAGTTGTCCTGCAGTGAGAGAAACAACCGCAGGATAGGGTGTCTTTCATGTCTAGTGCCCAGCACTGCGCCTGGCACCAGCAGGTGCTGACAAATGTGGAAGAGCAAGTAAGTGTCAATTTCAGGAGTGCTGGGCTCTCCTCCTCCCTACAAATTACAAAACCTCTGCCTGGATGCCAAGGCACACAAAGAGGGAACAAAGCCCACTCCTCCCCCAAAGGCAATCTGCCCGGCTGTCTGCCCAGGGAAGGTGAGTGCCTGCCCATCACCCCAAAGGGAAAGGAGGTGCCTTTGGAGGAGAACCTTCCAGACCCTCCCAATTCTGCCAGCAGCGCAGCTCTTCCTGGTGAGAACCTCAACCCCTCCTCTGGCAGTCACACCTCTACTTCCTCAGGGGAGAAGGAGAGGAGCCCAAATCAAACTTTCCTTCTATGACCTTGGCCACGGAACTTAAACAAGATTCCCCTGGGCCTCTGCATGACTCCTGTGAGCTCTGGGTATTTGTAGATTGAACATTCATCATTCCTTCATCCTTCATTCACTACACACAAACAGATGCTCTCTTATGAGGCAGGTTCCAAAGTCCCACCTCTCCTCAGTTTTCTTATTCAGACTTAGAAACGCCAATTTCTGCTGGCTTACATGTGAGGCCACATCTCCAGCTCCCTCCTCTGGATGCACCCCGTCCCTTATCCACAGCCTGGAAACAGCTCTTGCCCTCCAAAGCTGAGGGATCCAAACACTGGGGAAAGTGACCCACAAAGCCCAGAATGCCTCTCCCCTGACCACACCCACAGCTGGCTGAGCTGGAGCCTCCAGGATTCCTAGGTCTTGAGCCACCCAGCTCCCACATGCCACCCTCAGCCCTTGGGGAAGTGGCCAATTTGTTTATCCTCCTGTGGGGCCCTGGAGGGTGCATGAGCACTCAGGTCCTGGTCTCCTGGTGGGTCTCCATGGCTGAGCTGCAGGACTCAGAACCCAGGGATCTTTGAGTGTCCCCAAGCTTTACACTAAGACCCCACAGCTCACCCAAGGTGACATGGCCACCATCCCTGCTGCTTGGCAATCATGGGGCTGCCTTCAACCCTGACATCTGGCAAAACAGGAATCCCTACAGCAGCACCACCCCACCGTGGGGAGAAATGTTATATCGGATAAGCACAAATCATGAGGGAGGGAGGGAAGGGCAAAGGCCAGTCCCCAGGAGGGGACTCAGTGGGTACAGTTGTTGAAACCCCAGTAATAAATAAAAAATTGAGGGCTCAAAACAGTGTTGGGCACTTGTTGAACATGGTGAATACGAATAAATCCATAACTAAAGGAATAAGGGTGGAAGTGAGCACACTCGTGGAAGTGCTTACTCTAACACCAGTCACTGTTCTAATACCCCTGGCATTCATCTTTACAACAGCCACTGGGTGTGGTGGCTCACGCCTGTAATCCCAGCACTTCAGGAGGCCAAGGCGGGCAGATCACTTGAGGCCAGGAGTTCAAGACCAGCCTGGCCAACATGGTGAAACCCCATCACTACTAAAAATAGAAAAAAAAAAATAGCTGGGTATGGTGGCGCACACCTGTAATCCCAGCCATTCAGAAGACTGAGGCATGAGAATCACTTAGAACTCAGGAAGCAGAGGTTGTAGTGAGCCGAGAACATGCCACTGCACCCCAGCCTGGGTGATAGAGCGAGACTCTGTCCATCTCGTATATAAAGAAACTGAGGCTCAAAAGAGTTAACAACTGTCCCAGGATTGCACAGCTAATAAAAACAAGAAGCCAAGATTTAAACATAGGTCAGCCTCTCAAAAGCACCTACCCTTAACCACCATACCAAGTGCCAGAAAAGGATGTCCAGGGAGGGCCGGCCCTAACCCAGAGTGAGCTTAACAGCTGAACCCTCAGGGGAGGGAACAGAGGCCCAAGAGGGCATCTAAAGGTGTGGTATTCCCCACCCCAGGACAGGTTGGGGCCCAGGGCAAAGCCTGGGAGGGCAGAGGTTTGGGGAAACCCCATGGCCCATGCAACATTGATCTTCAAACCCCAGAGCAAGGCCCAGGGTGAAACCTGCAGGCCCCAACAGCTGGGGAGGCTCAGCTGCTCCTACTAGCTGAGACCACAGCACCAGCCAGCTGCCCACCACTCCTTCCCTCTCGACAACCCTTTCCCCAACCTCCTGGCCTTCATTTGGGGACACACATCCCTCTCGGTGTCTCCACGTAATGCTAATGCTGCTATCCTCCTCCCCACTCCAGACTTCAACTCCATCCTTTGGAGATGGGGTCCTCTTTTTCTCTTAAATAATTCTAAAGGACATTCTGCCCTGTTACTCACTAGGGAGTTTGTTTTGACCTCTCACCAATTTTCTTCCTGAAGTCTAACTTCCAGCTATTCTGCAGCAACTGATGGCAGGGATTTAAGTGAAGTGGTTAAAAGTCATGTTTAGCAGTAGAACCCATTTTCCCAAATTGAATCAGACAGAAGCCCCATTATACAATAGATCAAGGCTCAGTTGCTCTGCTTAAAGCTGGGAGAGGGTGAGAAGGCTGCCCCAGATGCATTTTGTGGAACCCTGGGGCTCAAGGAGCATAATTTGCAAATCTTGGGGGCTGGGGATAGGGAAGGGAGGACAGAGGAGGGATGGGAGAGCATGCCCATGACCTTGGCCAGTCTCCTGAACCTGAGCAGGGCAGGCCTTAAGCTCCCCTTCTGCATGGTCACTGTAGGGGGTAACTCAGGTCTCTTCCAGCCCCAAAGGTCTAGAGAGAGGTGTCAGGAGAACCCAGGGCAGCAACTGGAAGTAGGAGGGTGGCTCAAGGCCCAGGCAGGGAAATGATTAACCACTGGCTGTTCAGTCCCAGGCATTCTCAGACCAACCCCTCACCCCCTGCAGACAGGCCTGGCCCAGCCTCACTGGTCACCAGGCCAGTCCAGGGAGAAAAGGACAAGGCCTCTGACCAGGGCACCCAGCCAGCCAGCTCACCACTGCCCCCCATCCCATCCCAGGGCTGGAGGACTTGAATTTCTGCTCTATGCCAAGGATGGGCTGCAGGCTGGCCCCCAGCTACCCACCCACCTCTCCATCCACCTCCCCACCTGGGACCATGCTGTCACACCCTAGCACGGTCCTCCTCAGCCCAGGAGGCTCCATTGACAGTGACTCACAGCCCTTTCCTGCCTGCCCGCTGAGGCTTGTTCACCCAGGGAGCGGAGCGGGAGCGGTCCTCTGTTCCAGGTGCCTCATCAGGGTGACTGTTGGCAGCAGCTGCATCTGCCCACAGGGCTCTATGAGGGCTGGGACCAGGCAGGGAGGGCAGGCCAGGGGCCCCTGTGGCAGGACTGGTTCCCCAGAGCTTCCCTGGCACTTACCCTGGACATCTTGTGGGAACCTGGCTGTACCCACACGAGTCCGTGTCCATCTGAGCAGTGGACAAGCTTAGGCCAGACCTTGCTCCCATTTTCAAAGTTCCAGTGCCCCAGCTGCCTCCCCACACACACCCCCATGCATATCCAGGCATGCTTTCAGACACAAAATCACATATATCCCACCAGACTATGAACTTCTGAAGGAGTGTCTGGTTTGTGTTTTTAACCCAATGCACAGTACTGAGGTCTTCAATAAACAGTTCAACTGAACATATGCAGACTGACAAGCTCAAGACTCAGCAACCTTAAGAACCAACTCCACACGCAGATGTCTCATCTCTTCATAGGCCATAAACACACTTGTCCACAAGTACGCCACACACACACACACACACAAAGCATACATTCATAGGCACAGGTAGGCCCACATCTAGAAGCAAAGACACTCCCACATCAACCCCCAGGCACACTGACCCACATGCAAAGTCCAAGCCCTTGACTCCTCAGCCGCACCCTCAGCACAGACCTTCCTCTGTAGCAGCCTGGGTTTCTTTTCCAGAGCACTGAGTTCCCTCCATTCGTGGGGCTTACCTTTTCCCCTCTCTAGAGCCCATGGGCTGCCCACAGTGCTTCAGAGCACTGTGAGGTCTTGAGGGTCTGGGGAGGTGGCCCCCCACTCCCAGTCCCAGGCGATGAGCTGCTATGGAGAGGCTAAGCCTGAGACAATGAGGTAGTTCTGGAGCCCTTAAGGGAGGGCGGGAGCAGGGTAGAGGACATACTAGAGCACTGGAAAAACCTGTGAAAGATGCCTTGATGGGGAAAGCCTGCAGGACCCAAATGGCTGGAGGGTGCTGGTCTGCACCTGGCAGAAATAGCCCTGGCTCAGGAAAGGCCAAAACCCAAATGCCCACCTGGGAGGAGCCAAGATGCTAATGTCTACCTGGCTAGAAAGGGATCAAAAGAGCAGGCTCCAGCTCTGGGCTATTCAGGAGCCTCAGTTTCCTTAGGGACAAGATGCCGGAGGCGGGTGCCCAGTGGAGGAATGAGGTGAAAATGCTCACAGGGGGCCTTCTTGGGAGAGGTGCAGGGTTGCTCCAAGAGAAGTCAGTAGAGGTCACCAGTCTCCATGAGGGGTGCCACCTTCTGAACACCCACCTTCCCCAGGCCTCTGGGACCCTGATAGGATGTCCAGTAGGCAGGGAAAGGATGCCTCATCCCCTGACCCTTTAGGAGACCAATGTACAAATATTGCAGCAGCACAGATGAGGATGGACACTATCTTAAGGTTCCCAGCCCAGATGCCACCCCAAAATGCCATGCTGAGATTTTGAGCCTCCTTAGTGGGAGATGGGTCTGCTTCCCTCCAGTCCTCTTCACTGACCCCTCCAAGACGGCTCTCCCTGCTCCTCCACCTCCCAAGAGGGGCTGTGGGACACCTCCCAGGGGTCCTCTCCCCCGGAGACACACGGGGGCAGTGAGGGAGACTTCTCTCAGGAATGAGGCTTGGAGGTTACTCCTGAACACCTCCACAATCCCCCAAAACGTTCCTTCCCGCTTCCACCTTCCACAGGGAGGCCATACCCCAGGGGGCGTCCAGGCTGGGGACCAGCCTTCCCCCAAGTACCCTGTGTGGGACCTCAGGCCCCGATGGGAGAAGACCTACCCTGTAACCTCAGGGTCCCCGAGTTTGGCCCCAATCCTGTCTCCCGCGAGTCGCAGCAAGACCAGGGTCCAGCCTTGGTGTCAGGGTCCCAGGCGGGGAGGAGGCCGGTTCCCGGGGAGAGAAGACCCAAAATCTCCCCGCCGACCCCGCGCCCCTCCTGGCTCCCTCGGGCGCTCACCTGGACAGCGCGGACCAGTCCTTCCTGCTGACAGCCATGCTGCAGGAGCCCCGCGTGGCCGCCCGCGCCCGGCCGGCCGCCGCCTCACCTGGCGCCCCTCCCCCGCCCGCCCAGGTGGGGTCACATGGCCGCTTATCTCACCCCCGCGCGCCCCGGCCGCGCTCCGATTTGCCGACCCGGGAGCGGCCTCTGGGGTGTGGGCGTCCCAGACAAAGCCGCATTGATCGCAGCCCAGGCCGGCCGGGCCGCGAGGCCGCAAGCGCTGGGTGGACCGTCGGACGGATCGCGGGACCGACCGACGGACGCCCGGGGCCGGCGTGGGGCTGGTCGGCTGCCCGGGGCGAGGGCGGGAGACTTCCTGCTCAGAACCAGTCCGACCAGCTTGGCGCTGGGCCGCCTCCCCGCGCTGTGTCGCGGCCCGGGTGCCGGGGAGCTGGACTGGGGGCGGGGACCCCTGCCGGGAACCCGACTTAGCCCGGAGAAGCTCAAGAGCAAGAAGCCGAGCGGAAAAGTTAGCGCAGGTACTGTAATCTCGGAGCGCCCGCGCCTTCTGGGCCCCTTTCCAGAGAACGCCCTCCCCACTCCCAGGCTTCAGAACCCACCCGGGCCCACCGCCCCAGTAGGCCTGGCTGAGATGAATGGGGCTTTGCTTTCTGAGCTGCACATAAAACAAGCCCCTGGTAGAGCCAGCCCCACCCAAAGGGAGAATCTTAGACTCAATTCAGCAAACATTTGTGTGCCCACAGCCTGAAAGCACAAATATGTCAAAGGCACTGTCCTTGCTCTCTGATACTGGACTTTGGCAGGGTGTATAATAGGGGCAGAGGAAGCTCAGTTTTTCTTCCCGGAGGAAAGATTAAGCACAGATATCTAGGACTCGAATTTTGGAGCACCGTGAGACAGCTCAGGCACCCCGGCACCACCTGGCTCCCTTTATGTGCCCATCTGGGCTGGTGCGGGGCCAGGTGCTTTCTTTCCAGGAACCAGCGTCAGGTGGGCTAAGAGAAGGTCAGGTGCTGAGCACGGGGAATCTTATCTTCCCTGATGGGTCTGAAACACAGGGTCAAGGCACAGCTGCAGTTCCTGCCCTGAGAGGAAGGAAGCACAGCCGCCAGCGCCAGGATGAGAAGACAGAAAAGGAGCCGAAGTAGGAACTGCCCTCATGCTCCCGGGCCTCACTGCCCAGCCTCAGCCTCTCTCTGCTGCTCATCTCAGGCCCTCCAGCCCTGAGATTCATGGTGAAGGGCAAGCTGGCTGCCGGGCAGAAGCCTGGAAACACACACAGCCAGCCTGTTGAGATTCCCCTTCCCAAAGTACCCCCTCCTCCAGGGAGCCTTCCTTCTTGGCATAGGAGGGGCAGGATGAGGTCCAGGACATGAGAACTGGACTGGTAACTTGCACACTTGAGATCTGATTCTGACATTTGTGAACTATGTGACTTGGAACAAACTCCCTCAGTTTCCTCATCTGTGGAGTGGATGTTAGGATACCTTGCTCTGCTTCCTTCCAGGTTGTGGAAATCGCATGAGTTCCCTGCTAGTGACATTGGAGTGAGCAGATGAACGTCAACAAGGCCCCAGGGAGCTCTGAACAGAGGCTAAGGCAGGCCCTGGAGCTGTTTGCTGTTTACAGGAAAAGAGAAAGAGGGGACCCCAATAGTCTAGGTCCCTGGATCCTCTGACCTGGGGCCTGACACTGTCAGGGAAGCTGCTGTCTCCCTGGGGACCTACTGAATGTTCTTCCCATGGCTGGTCAGTGGTGACACCTCAACACAGGAAGAAAAATACTCCTATGAAGTCATCTGAAGCCTGGTCATGCCATGGACACTTCATGAAGCCAGGGAACAGTGGGGTTTCTAAAAGCCCAAAATCGAATAGCCTCCCTACAGATATAAAAGCCCAAAGACATGGAAAGTTTGTATGCAGACAACCCTAGAAGTAAGGAAAAGTGAATGCCATATATGTTAGTGCCCAGAAAGTTCCTTGAGGGCAGACATTGTACATTTACGGGATACTTTCTAAGTGCCAGCTACTGCACTTGGTGCTGGATCAGTGCATTCATTTCCTGGGGCTCCTGTGATGAAGTGCCACAAACTGGGTGGCTTTAAACAACAGAAATTTACTCTCTCACAGCTCTGAAGGTTGGAAGTCTGCCATCAAGATGTGAGCAGAGGCCGGGCGTGGTGGCTCAAGCCTGTAATCCCAGCACTTTGGGAGGCCGAGGTGGGCGGACCACAAGGTCAGGAGATCAAGAGTATCCTGGCTAACACGGTGAAACCCCGTCTCTATTAAAAATACAAAAAAGTAGCCGGGCGCGGTGGCTCAAGCCTGTAATCCCAGCACTTTGGGAGGCTGAGACGGGCGGATCACGAGGTCAGGAGATCGAGACCATCCTGGCTAACACGGTGAAACCCCGTCTCTACTAAAAATACAAAAAACTAGCCGGGCGAGGTGGCGGGC